>NC_091706.1:20650769-20968653 GCF_041296265.1 Equus caballus | reverse complement strand
CATTCCACAGAAGCATGATTTTCAGTACAGACTTATATCTTTTTAGAACAAAGAACATACATTAAACATGCCCAGGATATATTTTCATCAAAGTTTCAGAGGTATTCAGTTGCAAACTAGCAGGTCAACATGATCCTGAAGTCAGGAAAGGGAACTTATTTTAGCAGTTCCAACGAGGGCGTTACCAATAGCGCATAAGGCGGGGAAGTGTGCATTCTTATCTTAAGAGCTTGCACTCTTCACTTTAATGGTTAAAGCATATGTACAGTGCATGTTTGAGAGGCCATAAGGTAGGCTTCTTGAGTTCAAGTCAAATCAATTTTGAACACAAATAGTTACCCCATATACCTCAACGTGAAAGTCTCTTGTCATTTGGTTTGTCAAAAGATGTGTGTGTGTGTGTGTGAGTGTGTGTGTGTAGTGTGTCTGAAAGTCTTTATGCAGCTTAAGCTTCACTAACTTCAGAAAAATAAGTGCTGCAGACTTACCCCCAAGATCACTTGAAGGTATAATTATTCACATTTATATTATATTTTATTTATCTAGTTTTGTGAATGTTGAATAATGAATAATGCATTTAATTATTTGAGTCATCCTCTCTGAAGATGCTAAAGGCTGACTGAAAAAACCTCTAAAATTTGCTATTCAGTATTCACAAAACTAAAATGTAGAACTGTAAGTTGTGTTTCTGGGTTCATGTAAGGAAAAAACATTCTATAGAAAGGATAGATTTGGGGATGATTACGATCCTGAGTGTAAATGTCTGGGTACAAGCAAAACTTCTGGGCAGTATCTCAGACTTGCAAGGCATTAGAATTGGTGAGACCCAAGTCCAGTTCTCCAAAGAGTAAAGGTGGACCCAGGTGATATGTGGGGTACAGATGGAACAAGCAGAAAATTCCATTAAGTACATATATTATCTGATGAAAAGGTGGAGTTGGAAAATAGGACTACAGGCAGTGTCACCCCGGGCCCTCCGGGACTAGTTCAACTGACTCCAACTCTTATCAACAGAGTGACTAAGAATTATCCTTCAGACAATCTTCAGAGTCATGTAGCCAGAGCATGCACAAAAGACGTCTTGACCAGAAATGACTGCAGAACCACGGATCCCCCTTCCCATGGAACCCAAGGACTGGGACATGACGGAAACTTAGAAGTCAGACTCTTATCAGAAGCAAGGGGTCCCTCATTCAGGAAGATTTGGTGTTAAAATTCCTTCCCCATCTCATCATGAATGTTTACAACCCTATCATAAAAGTGTAGAACCTCATCATAAACGTTCAGAACCCAATCATAAATGTGTAAAACCTTACCATAAATGCTTGAAGCCCACCAATCAAAACCCGTGACCCCAGTGTTTCAAGTTGCCACACTGTTCTCCCTAACCTCTTAAATTTCCCCAAATTCTGAATCAAGGAGACAGATCTAAGGGCACATGCCGCCTGTTCTCCCTGCAGATGGATCTTTCAGAATAAAGCTGATCTCTTTTCCCAGAGGCTGATGCCATAATTAATTGGCTATTTCGGTGCATTGGGCAGAAGAACCCCAATTTTGTGTGGTAACATTAGCAGGGCAGAGGGACCTAGAGGGCCCAGGAGGAGTGGAGAGATGTGCCAGTCTGGTGGGTGGGGGAGGGGCTGTGGGCACACCTCTTCATGTCCCCTCCCCCACCCTCAGAAACCTTTGTGACTCTTCTGTGCTCTGTGATGCAGGCCTGGGACTATAGGCAAGCGCTGGCACTCTCAGAGCTCAGTTGCTTCAGGCAGCCTCGCGATTCAGACAATGGAGTTCAGCCATTGGAATGTTCTCTCATTTCTGAATAGCCCTATTGAGTTGTGTCTGAGCATCTGCTCAGCATTCTTAGATACTGACCCCAACCTCACCTTCCTGTGTGGGTTGTGGTTGCTCCTTCTGTTCCTGTGCTACCTGGTGGGGATTCCATCTTTATCAACCTTCTGGAAAACCAAAGCTTTCCAAAAGGTAAGGAATGCTGGGGAAGCCTGTAACAGTGATTCTTTACTGTTGTTTCTATCTTTATCCCCATATTTTAAAAGGAGTTTGGTTGGCTCAGAGAGACACCTAAGATGGGAAGTCTGAGTAGAGGATGGAGTAGCATCCTTCTAGGAGCATAGGCCGGGCAGGGCTAGGGGTTCAGCAGGGAATGTTTCCCTTTGAAGCTCACAGACCATCTGGGTGTGGTGGAGGATTCTGGGATAAAATCCCCAACAGTGATTTCATGGCCCCAGATTGGGTTATTTAGAGAGTTTGGGATCTCTGCAGGAGAACAGAGTTCCCAGCGCTGGATCATGAGTCACATTCGCATGTCAGGCGTCATTTGTATCGGGCAGATCAGAAGAGCAGGGCTGAGCCTCTGGGCAGAGGCTGAAGTCTGAGCTCTGTCCAGGACACAGGGTCTATCTGAGGGAGCACAGACGTGTCTGTCGGCCTCAGAGTCTATGCCCTCCTTGAGCAGAGGAGTTCTGACTCAGAATACCAAGTGTAGACCTCATAGACAAAAGCTTTCTTCAAGTCTTTCCAAGAAGGAAAAATTGAAATACTTTATCATTTAAAAAAATTAATAACAGGAAGGAACACAAAGTTCTATTAATTAAAATAGTCATATTATTCATGGGATAATGAGTATCTGAGTTTCCTAGAGAGAGAAGGCAGAGAAATGAGTCCCAGCTTCTGATTCTTTTCTTTTTGTTCTCAGCGTAAGGGCACAGCCAAGAGGAGAAGGAAAGGTGGAACATCGGGAGGTAAGGTCCTGCTTATTCCACCTGAGCTCTCCAAGGGTGACTCTCCCTGTCCTTTCCATGAGGTCCCAGGTCCATGACCTCTGAGGATGTCAGGTGCTAGCCACAGTCCCTGTCAGAAAACAGAGCCCTCAGAGGAGAGGCTCATGGGAAGGCAGTCAGAACCTGAAACGCTTCTCAGACTCCTGCTCTGCCCACCTCTGGGCATGAAGCAGTGATGGACCTGAACAATGGGTATTGCCCAATAGGTGGCCATGTTAGATGTCATGAGTCAGAGCTTCTGTCTCCTGACCTTGTGAAAGTACTTTGACTTCGTGGATGATCAGATTCGTCTTTGAGGTAACCATTGACCTGTGCTCCCCACATGGTTGTTTCGAGCATCACATGAGATAATGTATGTGAAAGTACTTTACAAATGAAGCAACATACACATATGAACCTTGTTAATATCATTGACCATTTGACCTTATCTGCTGATTCTTAGGGCTTTCAGAGTTTAATGTCCCAAAGGTCTCCCATAAAGGGACTCCTGTCTAACATCTATGCTTCTACCCACTCCCTCCATAACCCACTCTCCTGGTTGCCCAGGTTGGAGACGTTACAAGAAGGAAACAGAGGACATAAGGAAGCTGATTTCCATTCTGAAAAGGTAACCAGTCTTTCCACTTCTTTCTTGATCCCTCTTTAGCACGTTCTATGCAATTCCAGGGATTCAGTGCGGCCTGCCCTAGTCATCCCAGGGGGTTGCCCTAGGAATGGGTATGTGAATGAAGGCCTTGGGGTGAGGGCTGTTGAGTGTATTGTGAAGTCATAGATGTGGGGCAATGTGAAGGGGCAGCAGGCTTCAGGTGGCCCCACCCCCCACCCCAGGCCAGCAGGTCCTCCTTTCTTCTGGTCCTGGCTGCAGGTTTGTATCTCCTGTCTCCCACAGCCCCTCGGGCCAGCATCACGATACCACCCGCGTTCGTCAACTGTTATGTCCAGACCCCTCCTGTGAGGTGTGTAATAGCATAACTGCGGAGGTCAATCGGCTGCTGTTCCTGGAGGACCTGGAAGATGATACTCTCTCTGTGTCCTCTTTGGCTTCCACAGCTTCTGTGACTGAGTCCTCATTCACTCTGTCCTCTGCCTTCTCAGAAGTCCCTCCAGGAGGCCTAACACCAGCCCCTCCACCTGAGCCTTCCCCACCGCCCCCCTCCATTCTTTCACCTAACCCAATGACACCCTTAGCTGAGTTTCACTCACCCTCACCAATGGGTCACTCTATGTCATCAGAGCCTTTTCCTTCCTCGGATTCCGAATTCCCAGTGGACCATTCCCCACCCCAACCCCTTGCCTTTCCCCCTCTGCCACCACATGGCACTCAGACAGTGGATCCTGTTCTCCAACCAGAGGCCACTTTGTCTGTGCATACCATCTTCTCTCTTGACTCAACCCTTTCCCAAGATGTCAACCTCTTACCAAATGTGTCCCAGACAATGGATCCCACTGATTCATTGACTTGTCATCACACACCACCAACCCTGTCTGTTTCACCACCACGAGACAGTGCTTTAGCTGTGACTCAATCTGATTCACTTTCCACCTTATTGAAGCCCGTGCTGGAGAACTCATCTCCAGATAGCCCTGGTGGGTTGTCTACTTGTGTCCCACCAATCAAAGGCACTGACCCTTCAAGCCTCTCGGTTTCAGAATTCTCCTCGTGGAAAGCTCATGCCAAAGACTTGTTCCCTTCCACTTTGGCACAATGTGATTTCAAACAAGAGTTTCTTGCCCTCCACTCTTCAGAGGGCTTTTTGAGGGGAGACCCTGCCAACAACCTTGTGGAACCTGGTAACCTCCCATTTCTCAGCCCTGATGTCCTGGCACTCTTGGAGAGACAAGTCCAAAAGAGGACTGATTTTCTGATGAGGGGTTCTTTTCCAAAAGAACTTAGGCCAGACTACCAATTAAATTCTTCAGAGAAAATGTTGGAGTCAATTGCTGATAAGCATGACTCAGCATTCTCCCTGCCTTTATGGAACAGCAAAGGGAAACCAAAGGAGCTGCTTGTGCACCAGCAGCCCCCATATCCTAAGGCCTCAGAGGACCATTTACAACAAAAACATGTCCAGCTCTTCTGGGGTCTCCCATCTATGCACAGCGAGTCCTTGGCCCCTGCTGACCATGTCTCAGGTGACTGTTCCTCTATATTCATTTTCACTACAATATTTAATGCCTCCACAGCTGAAGAATCCCCAGTACTTTCCCATCCTCTACCTTTGTCCTTGCCTGAGATGCAGCCTCAAGCCTTGCCTCAAACCCTGCCCCAATCCCAGCCCCTACCTCTCACTCAGGTCCAACCCCAGGCCCACCTTCTGTCCCCACTCCCCATCCTACCATCTGGTCCTCTACCTGAGACCCAGATCTCTGGAGTATGTTTCCATAGACCCCAGAATGAATCAGAGTCTGTCATCTCATCTGAAATTCAACAACTGGAGCGGAATGTGTTGCAGAAGCAACAGGAAAGTTTGTGGGGTTTACCCTCCGTTGTCCAAAGATCTAGGGAAGACTTTCGTCCTTCAGCTCCCAGTTCTCCTTACCTCCAGGCCTCCCAGGCCCATGTTTCAACCTCTATCTTTCCTGGAGAGTTTCCTCTCAGTGATGTGCTTTGGAAGAAACTAGACCACCACCTTCGAAAGAGGCTCATCCAACACCGCTGGGGCCTGCCCCGCAGGATCCATGAGTCTCTGTCACTGATGATGCCTCTAAGAGATTTTTCAGAGATTCCTGAGTCAGAGCACAATCATGGACACTCATGTGTCTCTCTGAACAAAAATCTAAATGGTGGACTGAGCCATCCTGGAAGCTTCTGTGAGAGGGGCTCAGAAATGCTTCAGCTAGAGAAGGATGTGGGGAAGGATCAGGGACATAGCTCAGAGAACGGCCCAAAAGCTCATCTGTTGAGTGACCCAGAGAGCTCTTCAGATAATGATCTGGACTGTGACTCTGAGAAAGACCTAACTAGTCACATGGCGAGTCTGTCAGGGAAAAATTCAAGGGCCTCAAGTGCGAGTCTAGATCAGAAACAATTTAAAAATGTCCTAGAAGTACAGTTGAGCAAGAAGTTTGAGGAAATCAATGAGGGTCAGCTCCCTGGGACTGTGCATAGTTCATGGCATGCTATCAAGCAATCACTGCAGATTCCTGTGAAATCCCACGCCCAAATAACACAGAGGATTTTGCCACCATCAGTGGGTGGGGACTACTACCTGAATACCTTCCAGGAACTTCCCTTCATTGATTCCAGTGCACGACAGACGCTGGAAGCTCATATTAGAAGCTTTCATATGAGGATGCTGTGGGGCCTTCCCCGCAGGGTCCTTGAATCCATAGAGATCTTTACTTTGAAAGGTGCAGCATCCGAGTCCTTGTCCCATTCCTACCTTCCCTCCTCAGCCAACCTGATTTCTGAGGTGGACTCCAAATCTGGGGGCCTTGAGCCCCTTAGAGGAAGCTCTAAACCTGTTCATCAAGACAAATCAAGACCAACAAATTCAGCTCCTGTCCTGGATTGTTCTTACCCTGCCACCTCACCTATGGGCAGGGAAGGACAGGGGACCTTTAGACAATCACCCTCTGGTATGAACAAAGAGCTTGCAGAGGATGTTCAGCGAATTAAGGGTGCCAGACAGACTCTTCTGCCTGTCACACACAGCATCACAGGGAAAGCCAGTCAGAGACTTTCTCCCCTAGGGAACAGATACCCCCCAAATCTGCCTGCAAGGCAAGCTGAGGCCAGACATGAGCCAAAGGGGAAGAGTGTGAGTACCAGGGGTGGAGTAGAAACAAGACAGGGCAAAAAGACAGATAAGTCTGAACCTTCAGCTGCATCCAGGGAGATATTCAGGGCCAAGGAGCTCAATGCTCTTCAGTCAAAAACTGGCAACATCTTGACAACCAGCAAGCCAGGAAACTCCCAAATGATGACTAAAGTAGAAACTACCGGGACCACTGAAAGGCCTCCACCAAAAAGACCAGTTCCCCAAGATCCCAAATCATCAGGCCTTAAAGAACAGCTGTTTGGTGAATTAAAGTTTAAACTAGAGAAGAGGAATCAGAGCCAGGTCCAAGGCCAACCCACTGATAGGTCCCTTGCCTCAGAGAGCTTGACTTACAAGGCGCCACTGACTCATGCCCAGGGTGTCTCCACTGGGGACATGAGAGCTTCCCAGGTACCGCGTGCCCATTTGGAGGACAGAGTCATCAGCGTGGAGCAGCAGCAGGAGCCTTGGGTCCCTAAGGAAGTTTTAAGGAGGGGCCAGGATAAGGATTTCCCACCAGCTGCAAAGACAGCGAGCCCTCTGGGTCCCAAGGCAGAAGAGCTTGGTGGAGGGGACGCAGGGCTGGGGACATCCCAACCTAGAAGGAAGATCTTCTTTACTCAGAACAAGGCATTAGAGGAGATGGTCGGGAACAAGTCTTCCCAGACCCCATCACAGAAGGGACAGCCTCCTCCTGAAAGCCTCTTCAGCAAAAAGATGAACCGCATTTTGCAATGGCTTCATCCTGGGACAAAAGGCAAAAGCCAAGAAAATTCCCAGGAAAAGGGCAGCCCCGTGTCATCGGCACAGAGCAGGGGCCCAGTTAAAAAGAGAGCTGCCCTTACTAGGACGACCACAGCTCAGAAGACCATGATGGTTCCTGGGAAGTTCCCAGAGGAGAAACCGGGGCGTTGCCATGCAACAGATGTCACCTGCCCTCAAGAGCCCCTTCCTTCCCCAAGGAAGTTTGGGAAAACTCAGCGGAAGGCAGAAGTGCTGGCTCGGGCAGATCCCATCCAGGGACATCCTTCCAACTACAGGGCTCCCACCTGTAAAGTCACAAAAAAGCCCTGCCACCAAGAAGCTGTCTTTGCTGGCCAGAGTGATCCTGCAAATAGTAGACGGATCCGAGATGAGGACGGACACCCCCAGAAAGTTGTGGCCTTTAGGAACCAGCTAGCAGATCAGTGGTATCCCTCATCTGTGCCCCGCAGGGAACATGGGCCCCATCCAAGCCCCACCTGCAGGAGCCAAGCCAGCCAGGGCCCTGCAGCCACTCTCACCACTGCTCAAGGCACGGTGTTCAGAGACCTGTCTCTGCTATGTCACCAGAAGATGCTTCTCCAGCATTTCCAGAGAGGAAAACTTCCTGCCCCCAAATAATTCCTTCTCATGGAGAACACTGATTCTCCCAAATAAATGATTCTCTAAGAATAGTGAAGTCTTTTCTGTGTACTGTGTTGGGGGCATGGGTTTCAGGTAACTCAGGGCTTGTGCTTTGGGAAAGGAAGAGTTAGTCCAGCTCTTACTGTTCTCTTCCTTTGGTTTCTAACAGGTGACCAGTCCCCTGGAGCTCTTGTTGACAGAGAGATGACATGCCCCCCAAAGCCCATTTCCTCCCTGATGAGTTTGAGATGGGCTCTGTCTCCTGCCTCTTAGCTTAGCCTTAACGAAAATGTAGAGCAGCCCACACCTTCCCTTCACTGGATGTTTCATATCCTGCAGAGCAGTAGGGAAGACAGGTCTTCTATATCTGAAGAGGGTCAAGGACAGGTACGTTTTTCAGACAATAACAGTGAAGAAGAAACAGTGGCTTCATCATGATTTATAAGTCAGTGACCGGAGGACCCCACAGGTGGGTGAATCCTGGAGACAAGTGTTTGGGGGTTACTGCTGCAGTGAATTCTGTGCTGGTGGGGGAGGGGCTAGGAACAGCACAGATGCTACTTAAGAATCTGTCATGTGGGTCATCTTAATGTGTTGGGGAAGCATACCTTAGACTTTACACTGACGTTTCCTTACTGGAAAGACAGCTGGGGGTATTTCTTCAGATTGCTGATTGATGACATTTTGTTGCAGAGCAAAAGCATCACTTGGCTGTCAGTGGTAGCAATGTTGACCAGGCAGCCACCTACCTCCCAGGGTAAAATAAAGCCAAGAGTAAGGAAAAGATGCCTTAGAGGGAGTGGGAAGGTAAGAAAAACTGAACAGGGGAAGGAATGACCTTGCTGGTGGAACAAAGGTTTATGCCTCATCATCCATATTGTCACCCTGTACTGTTCCCCCTGCCCCTTCCTCAATCTGATCCAGGCACCACTTCCTTGAAGCTTATCAGAGCACTGCACAGCACACTGATGCCTTATTCTGAAAAGGCATGGGGCTGCTCTTTGAGCACTAAAACAATATCTGCAGGGAGGTCATCAGGCATGACATCCCCTTCCTGGGGAAGGTGATCTTGGTGCCTTTCTTCCATCCATGCTTGATGGAAATACATAAGATCTTGCCCTTACTGTATAAAGTTCACGTTCAGGATGGAGGTGCCTCCTTTGATATTCATGGCCTTGGTGGAGCCATGGTTGGTCTCCCCAAGAACACCTGCAGCTCATGAACCAGAGGCGAGTCCCAGACTATGCACCAGGTTACAGATGTTTGGGGGACTCACCATGGACTGCACACATACCCACCCTTACCATAGGGCCTGGAGGGAAGGCAACTCCACTTGTATAGACTGGGACTCAAACATGGCGTGAGTGCCCTAGAGGGCACTTGAGGTAGTTCTTGCAGAAAGACTTGTGAATGCTAGGTCTTAAAAGAAAAAACAAAACAAAACCGATGTCCACCACAGCCCTCGCTCACTCCACACTTGTATTTTCTTGTCCAGAGTTATGCCATTGACCCTCCAATGTCTGAAGCTTAGGGTCAAAAAATAATGCAGATTCTGTGGAGGCCCTAGGAGGGACAAAAGGTGGGACAGGGCCCAGGGCAGAGAACCGAAGAGGTGAGGAGGCCGTGGAGGGCTCGAACATCCATGTGGATGGACCAGCCAATAGCCCGACCCCTCAGATCCTACATCATCTCATCTTAGGGTCCTTTACTTCCATTCCAGGACAGTTACTGCCACACTCCAGGGCTTATCACCAGGAACACTTCTGACATCTGGATTAACACAGTTTGACATTCCACCCTTTGGCCTCATCCCTGATCCTTCTGGTGTACAGGCCCCTTAGTAATTTTTAACTCTAGGCCATTCATCTTCCCACTTACCCTTCATCTATCCACCTAGCTCCTGTCTTCGTTTCCTCCCTCTCCAAGGTAAATTTGATGGTCTGTCAGGTAACCAACATTTAAAAAGGTCCATTAAAAATGGGCCCCAACTAATCCCCTTTAATCCTTCCTGTCTGGCAAAATCTCATCTCTCTGCCTTTTCCAGAAACGCCTTCCTATGAGTAACTGATCGCTATTGGATTAAATCCCACAATGGAATCTGCTGGTGCCACGATAAATTCAGCCCCAGCACTAGCTGGAAAACCTTGGCTCATTCCACAAATAATGACCCCATGCTTACCAACACGTGAGGAAAACAAATGGGGCTCAGGTCACTGTTTCCTTAGTCCATTCTCTCTGCTGCCTCTCTACTTTATTTCAAATCTCCTTCACTTTCCTCAAACTTAGGCCGTCTCCACTTGCTCAGTAGATGTACTGGACCACCATTCACAGAGGAGCTAGAAGCCGTGAGATAGGAACTTTCCGTCAAAACACCTTCACAAAAACCCTTTCCCATTCCTCCTTTCCTTCTTTCCTGGTATATGAAAAGAGGTTTCCTTCCTAACCTCAATGGAATTACACTTCCTGAAATGTCCTTATTGCGAGAGCTAAACCCTCGTCTTCACAGACTGAGCCCCCTTGCCAGGGATCCTCTCGTCCCCTCCATCTCCTTATGAGGCACCCAACTTTCACTGTTTTAAGCTTTCCATTACAGAAATGTTTAAACGTGCATGAGAGCAGTGTATCTTCCCATGTACCCCTCACCCCGCTCTCAGAGTTGTCATCTGGCACGTGTGATACGGCCCGTCTCCTACACTATGGTTAAAGGGCAAAAGCCCATCAGAACATCCTGCCATCCGTCTCTCAGACGTATGCTTTGTGCCTGTGTCACAGTTCTCAAAATTTTTTGACAGTTACTCCTGTGGGGCACACTGACCCACAACAGATGGACACAGCCGTGGGTGGGGACCAAAAGCACTGAGCTTTAGAGGCTTTGGCCATCAGTTCTGCTCAGCCCTGCAGTCAAGCCTGAGGAGTCACCCAAGTGAACTCCTCCCTCAACCCCTCATAGAAAGGAATCTTCCTGAGCAAATGCAGTGCACAGTGTTGCAGTCCCTTAATAACACAGTGACTACAGCATGCAGAGAGTACAGAAGGAGAAAGCTGTACATGTGATAAGGACTTGACATCACTATGTGTTTTCAAATATTCAGAATAAAATTTTTCCTGTCATATATTTACAATGAGCTATTGTGTTTTGAGTTAAACATAGCAGCTCAAACACTTAACTCCTCTCCTTCCCAAAACACTGTTAAAAAGATTAGATGGAAAGATGCTCAACATTAATAGTCATCAGGGGAATGCAAATCAAAACCACTATGAGATAGCACTTCACAAACAGGATGGCTAGGATAAAAAAGTCAGATAATAATGAGTGTTGGTGAGAATGTGGAGAAATGGGAACCCTCATACACTGCTGGTGGGAATGAAAAATGGTGCAGGTGTTTTGGAAAACAATCTGACGGTTCCTCAGAAGTTAAACACACAGTTACCATATGACCTAGCAATTTCACTTCTAGGTACATACTCAAGAGAAATGAAAACGTGGGCACACAAAAACTTGTACACAAATGTTCACAGTACTATTCATAACAGTCAAATAATGGAAACAACCTAAACGTCCATCAACCGATGACTGGGTAAATAAAATGTGGTATATCCAGACAACGTAGTAGTTTTTGGCAATAAAAGTACTGATACATGTTACAACATGGATGAACCATGCGAAGAGGCCAGTCGCAGCCACATACTATTCCATTCGTATGAAATGTCCAGAATATGGAAATCTAGAGAGATGGAAAGTAGATTAGTGGTTGCTTAGGGCTGGGGGGATGAGGGGAGGGAGAGATGGCGGCTAAAGGTCACAAGGTTTGTTTTTGAAGCCATGAAAATGTTTTCAAACTGACTGTAGTGATGGTTACACATGTCTGTGAATATACTAAAAACCATGGAATTATACACTTTAAACAGGTGAATTGCAAGGCATGTGAACTATATTTCAATAAAGCTGTTAAAACAAGGCAAGGACACAAAAAGAATAAGCACTTGAGGATGACAAGGAGAGGACAGGACAAAAGATGTCAACACATTTTTGGAAGGTGGAAATCCAGTGGGGGTGTGGTAACTAGCAGACTAGCGGAGCAGACGAAATGCCAGCAAACCAACTCACATCTCAAAATGCCAGAAGACCGAAGACCTGGTGACACCAAATAGGAAAGAAATTAAGGGTTCCATGCTGTACACGTTGAATTTTTTGTTCTTTTTCTGTTTTTTTGTATTGTGTATAATTTTTAAAAATCTTTTTTTTTGGGGGGGGGGTGCTCTTTTCCAGTATTTTGTAACCCTGTTGAAATGTTAGCATGCTTGAAATAGGCAAAGAAGATCCTGGGTTTGTTGCCTGGGACAGAACCTAAGTTAACTGTTTTAAAGTCACCATTGTGCACTTCTGGGGTCTAGGTATGCTGGTGCTGGCAGCTGCTGGAATCAAAGCCACAAATCTCAAAGGTTAGGTAAAATTCAGGACAACAGTCAATGGCTCATTTTTAAAACATATTTATTTGGAAATAAACTTGTGGAAAAGTTGCATGGATGGTAAACAACCACACACCCTTTATCCAGATTTACCTGTTAATATTTGACCCATTTTCCATCTCTCTCCTCTGTCTTGGTCTGTTTCTGTCTCCTTCCCTCCCTCCCCTTCTCTCTCTATATGAACACACACACATATGAAAAACATGCATACATTCCTGAATATTTGGGAATACATTTCATGCATCATGCACTTTCTCCTTGAATATTTCATTATTTATTTCTTAAGAAAAAGATATTCTTACATACGGCAGGTTATCCCCTTCAGCAAATTTAACATTGGCATAAAACTTTTAACTAATCTCCCATTCATATTCCACTTTTGACAATTTATTGAGTAATGTCCTTTGTGGCTTTTTTTCTCTTTTTTTGAGCCTCCTTTACAGGATTCAGGCTACAATCACAAACTGCATTACTTGTCATGTGTCTTCGGCCTCCTTTAATCTGGATCAGTTTCTCAGCCTGCCTAACAACAGGGCCACTTTTGAAGACCACGCTCAATGTGCCATTCTTATAATCCCCTCTCACCTGGAAATTTTTTCGGTGGAATTAACTTGCTCAGACTTTAAAGCATGTTTTCACAATTGCAAGTCCTGGGGACCTTAGGGGAAGTTAGGACCAGATGTGCTACTAAAAAACAATGCTAGAGGGGCTGGCCCGGTGGCTTGGTGGTTAAGTTCGGTGTGTTCTGCTTCACTGGCCTGGGTTCAGTTCCTGGGTCTGGACCTACACCACTTGTTGGCCATGCTGTGGTGACGACCCACACACAAAATAGAGGAAAACTGGCTGCTAATGTTAGCTCAGGGTAAATATTCCTCAAGTAAAAAGAAGATGATTGGTCACAGATGTTACCTCAGGGAGAATCTTTCTCAGCAAAAAAAAAAAAAAAAAAAAAAAAGCCAGAGATGCAAAGATATGTGGAGGGATTTTACTGAACAGAGATGCCTCCTGCAGTACAGGTAGGGTATGTGAGAGTGGTGAGCTTGAAGTGTACCTTTCTTTTGGGAGGAGACGATGGTGAAGCTGTGGATGCAGGAGAAGACAAGTCAAAAAACAAGCTGTCGTTACTGGTAAACCCTCTCACATGGGATGGAAAGGACTGTCTACAGCCCAGACTGATTCTTCAGACTCAGCGAGGCAATGCAGGCAGGCAGAGGGAGGACATGACACAGGGCTTCATTTCAGCAGTTTAGCACTAAATAATGAAGCTGTAAAATTTATAACTATTAAATGACTAGCTAGCATGGGGAGATGAAATAAATACATGTACACCATCAATAAAAATGACACTATTGTTTAAAAAGGTATAGAGATACCAATGGGAATTTTGGTGAAAAGACAGAAAGTAGAAGCGAAAAAAACCATAAAATCTTTAATGGAAGAAGTAACCATAGGTGTGATTAAGACACAGGAGCCAGCCCAGTGGACTACTGGTTAAGTTCTGCGTGCTCTGCTTCGGCAGCCTGAGCTCAGTTCTTGGGCGCAGATCTACACCAGTTGTCAGTGGCCATGCTGTGGTAGTGTCCCACATACAAAATAGAAGAAAACTGGCACAGGTGTTAGCTCAGGGCGAACCTTTCTCAGCAAAAACAAACAAGCAAAAACCAACAAGTATTGTTAAATATAATGACATTTATGCTCACTAGAATTTATGCTAAAGAGAAGCCCACTCCCTAAATTAAGATGAGTTTGGTCCTGTGGGTCATGGTCCAGCACAACTGCTCTGTAAAATTAAGTAAAAATTAAAAATGTTTCAGGGAAAGAGGGGATTTGGCAGAGAGAAGAGAGAGGGAGCAGCGGGGTGAGACACTGTTTGGGTGGAGGGGGCTAGATTTGAGAACCCTTAGGGGCTGAACAGCCTAAGAGGGATTTGGGGGAAAAAAGTACTACTAAAGATTTTCAAGTTGTTTGCCGTGGGTCCACGGGTGAGCCATGCCCTTGTCTCCCTCTTTGTCATGTTTTCTAATCATTGGTACAGGCTACTCTGCTCTCTCATGCTTCTTGGTGAGAGTGGATTCTTTTGAGGAGATATTGGGGGTGGGGCTGCTGCTGAGTATATTTCTGGTTCCTACAGGTAAAAACACATTAAGTATCAGGGGAAGCTGTAGGTGAGGGCAGAGTAGATCTTGGGGGTGTAAATTCCTGGGCAAAGCAGACTTTCAAAGATGATGTGGGGTCCAAAGGGAGATAATCAAGCAGTAAACGGTCTTAGGTAATAGCTGGGTAACAGGTAGAATAAATAGAAAATTTCACCAAGGTAAATATATGGTATGGTGAACGGGTGGAGTTGAAAGGTAGGTTGCAGGTATCTAAGGGGCCCTGGAGGTATGGACAGATCTGCTGGGCTGGATGGTGGGGAAAGGGTTGTGGGTTCATCTCTCTTGTGTTGTCCCCTCCCCTCCCCTCAAGAACCTTTGGTGTCTGTGCTAAAGCTCTGTGATGTGGGCCTGGAACTCTAGTCTAGAATGTGCACTCTTAATGCCCAGCTGCCTGAGGCAGCAATGCATTTCCCATGACCTGGACCACCTTCCCTGTCTGAGGAGCCTTACTGCACCATGGCTGAGCTCCAGCCCATCTTCCTAGGTATTCCCATCCTTGCCTTCATGGGTGAGATGGTGCTCATTCTTCTGTCATTGTGCTACCTAAAGAGAAATCCATGTTTCCCAATATTTTGGAAACAGAGATGTCAATCAGGAAAGTGAACCAGAGTCCCTCAGAGATATTAAATCTTTCTTTTCAAACAGGTGTGTTCAATGCTATTAATTCCCCCCTAAGTTCTGCTTCTGCTGCATCTCACAAATTTTGATGTCATATTTTAATTTTCATTTAGTTTAAAATATTTTTTTTTCCTCTTGAGACTTCTTCCTTCACCTGCGTGTTATTAGTGTATTTAATCTCCAAACATTTTGGGATTTCCAGCTATCTTTCTGTAATTGATTTCTACTTTAATTCCACTATGGTCTGAAAACATACTTTGTATGATTCCTATTTCATATGTGTTGAAGTGTGTTTTGTGGCCCAGAATGTGCTTTATCTTGGTGAATGTTCCATGTGAGTTTGAGAAGAATGTGTATTCTGTTGCTGGAGGAAGTATTACACAAATGTCAATTAGATCAAGTTTATTGATGCCGCTGTTCAGGTCAACTATATCCACACTGATTTTCTGTCTGCTGAATCTGTCCATTTCTGAAAAAGAGGTGTTGAAGTCTCCAACGGTAACAGTGGAGTCACCTATTTCTCCTTGAAGTTCTACCAGTTTTTACCTCACATATTTTGAGACTCTGTTGTTAGATGTATATATGTTAAAGACTCTGTGTCTTCTTGGAGCACTGACCCTTTTGTTGTTATGTAATGCTCCTCTTTATCCCTGATAATTTTCCTTGTTCAGAAGTCTTTGTTTGAAATTAACACAGTTACTCCTATTTTCTTTTGGTTAGTGTTAGCATGGTACATTTTCCTCTGTCCTTTTACTTTTAATGTATCTGTATTTGTATATGTAAAGTGGGTGTTTTGTAGACAACATATAATTGAACCTTGTTTTTTAATCCAGTCTGATAGTCTCTGTCTTTTAATTGGTGAACGTAGACCATTTACATTTAGTGACGTTTTAAAAAAATAGTTAGATTAATATCTACAATGTCTGTAACCATTTACTATTCATTTTATTCTTTTTCCTTCCCATTTTTTCTACCTTTTCTGGTTTTAAACAAGCATTTTATATGATTCCATTTTGTCTGTTCTCTTAGCATACTGATTATCCTTCTTTAAAAAAAATATTTCAGTGGTTGCCCTAGAGCTTGTAATATACATTTACAACTAATCTAAGTCCCATGAACATTGTTTTCATTCATTTCACTTATCCATACACTATAAACATGTAATACATCATCATCATCATTATTTTTATTAGGTCAATTGAGAATGAGAAAAATAAAGGTCCTATTTTACATTCATTTATTCCCTTTTTCTCTTTCTTTCCTTTATGTAGATCCGAGTTATCATTTTCCTTCTCGCTGAAGAATTGTTTTTAACATTTATTGCAGGGCAGGTCTGCTACTGACAAATTCCCTCAATTTTTGTTTGTCTAAGAAAGTTTTTATTTCTCTTTCACTTTTGAAGTATAATTTCACTAGATAAAAAATTATAGGTTGATGGGTGTTTTTTCTTTCAGCTCTACATATTTCCCTCCACTCTCTTCTTGCTTGCATGGTTTATGATGAGAAGACCACAATTCTTATCCTTGTTCTTCTAGATCTAGAGTTGTTTATTTTCCTCTGGATTCTTTCACGATTTTATCTTGTGATTTCTTACAGTTTGAATATGATATGTCTAGGTATACAGTTTTTTAGTATTTATCTTGTTTTCTTCTGAGCTTCCACAATCTATGGCTAAACTATCATTAATTTCGGAAATCCTTGGCCACTATTACTCCAAATATTTCTTCTGCTCTGATCTTTTTTCTCCTTCTGGTATTCCAATTACATGTACGTGAAACATTCTGAAATTGTCTCACAGTTCCTGGATATTCTGGGTTTTAAAATTTTTAACAACTCTTTTCCTCTTTGCATTTCAATTTGCAAAGTTTCTGTTGATATATATTCAAACTCATGTGTTCTTTCCTTGGCTATATGTAACCTACAGATGAGTCAATCAAAGGCATTCTTCATTTCTCTTACAGTGTTTTTGGTTTTTAACATTTCCTTTTGATTCATGCTTAAGAGTTTCCCTCTCTCTGCTTACATTCCTCATCTGTTCTTGTGTGCTGTCTACTTTTCTACTAGAGCCCCTAACATATTAATCATCGTTATTTTAGATTCAATGTATGATAATTGCAAAAGCTGTGTCACATCTAAATGTAGATCTGGTGCTTGCTTTGTCTCTTCAGACCGATTTTTCTTGCATTTTACCATGCCTTGTAATATTTCGTTGAAAGCAGACATGATGTATTGGGTAATGGGAACTGAAGTAAATAGACCTTTAGTGTGAAGTTTTGTTCATCTGCCTAGGTGTTAGGGTGTGTTTAATATTTCCTGTAGCTGTACACGTCAGAGGCTTCGATTTCCTCTAGTGTCCTTGTTTCTGTCTTTCCTGGTGTCTTTAGGTTTCCCTAAATCTCATCCTTAAAGAGAGCCTATGCCTTGTAGCTCCTTCAGCCATGATCCTTACACTTCACTGGTGTGCTGTGGATGTGGTGATAAGGTGTTGGAGGTGGGGATATGATTAAATCTCAGCCTTTTAGTAGGCCTGTGTCTCTGGGTTGTGATGTTCACAAGGGCTTCTGTTTTATTCTTCTTTCCACTCTTTATATGAGACAGCAAGGCTGGAGGGGGTTGTAGTTAGGTAATTCCTTTCTCCCATGTGGGATAAGGCTTGGTAGTTTTTGCCCTGCTAAGTAGGCTTCTGTTATGGAGAACATTCAAGGGATATTTCAACATGTTTTCGAAATGGTAACTTTCTCTCTCCCAACCCTCCCCCACCAGAAACATCAGAGTTTCTTCATGGCTCTTCACTGTGAGAACATGGTGGAGCTCCCAGTGGTAAAATCTGTGAATAAGCTGGGGGCCCCAATAAGAGAGTGACCCCAGGAGTTTCTCACTCTCATGCTAGCCCACACACATCCTTGAGGATTTGTCAAAGTGTCCCTTTAAGTGTTTCTACCACTTTATGACTCTAGCATTTCTGCTCCACATGAGCTGATCTCGACTGCAATTCACCCCGTCTGAAGATTCTGGGTAGTCGTTTGCCCTGTGACATCAATTCTCTGAAGGCTCCAAGAAAAGTAACTGATTTACAGTTTGTTCAGCTTTTTGCTTCTTCTAAAGACTGGAGAGACGACTCCAAAGCTCTTTAAAATGTCAGAGCTGGAACCGGAAGCCACCTCTCAAAAAATGATTATTTACTTTCCCATTCCTCTTCCCACATTGCTAAATGATTTTGGTTTGGTCAGAGAGACAACTAAAGAGGGAAGTCTGAGGACAGGATAGAATGTCATTCTTTTAGGGGAAGAGACTGGGCAGAACTAGGGGTTAGGGAGGACTAAGGTTTCCAACTGAAGCTCACAGACCATCTGGGTGTGGTGGAGGATTCCAGAATAAAACTCCATACAGTGATTTCATGGCCATGGATTGGGTTATTTAGAGAGTTTGGGATCTATGCAGGAGGACAGAGTTCCCAGCACTTGATCAGGAGTCACATTCCCATGTCAGGCATCACTCAACCAAGCCTCCCTTCATGTTGAGCAGGTCAGGAGAGCAGGGCTGAGCCTCTGAGTAGAGGCTGGAGTCTGAGCTCTGTCCAGGACACAGGGTCTATCTGAGGGAGCACAGTCGTGACTGTTGGCCTCAGAGTCTATGCCTTCCTTGAGCAGAGGACTTCTGACTCAGAATATCAAGTGTCAACCTCATAGACAAAAATCCTTCTTTGAGTTTTTCAAATAAAGAAAAATTGAAAATATTTTAACACCTTTAAAAATTACTTGAAGGAAGGAACACAAAGTTCTGTTAATTAAGGTAGAGAGTCATGTTTTTCTTGGATAATGGATATCTGAGTTTCCTAGAGAGAGAAGGGAAAGAAATGAGCCCTAGCCCCCAATGCTTTTCTTTTTGTTCTCAGCGTAAGGGCAGAGCCAAGAGAAGGAAAGGTGGAACATCGAGAGGTAAGGTTCTGCTTATTCCACCGGAGCTCTCCAAGGGTGACCCTTCCCATCCTTTCCATGAGGTCTCAGGTCCATGATCTCTGAGGATGTCAGTTGCTAGATACAGTCCCTCTCAGGAAACACAGCCCTCAGAGGAGAGGCTCATAGGAAAGCAGTAAGAACCAGAAACACTTCTCAGATTCCTGCTCAGCCCATCCCCGGGCATGAAGCAGTGATGGACCTGGGCAATGGGTGTTGACCAACAGGTGGCCTTGTGAGATGTCGAGAGTCAGAACTTCTGTCTCCTGACCTTGTGAAAGTACTTTGACTTCTTGGATGACCAGATTCCTCTGTGAGGTAACCACTGACCTATGTTCCTCACAGGGTGGTTTTGAGCACCTCTTGGCATTATATATACACACACACATATATACACATACATGAAAACCCTTTGTGAATGATAAAGCAACATACATATGTGAGCCTTGTTATTAACATTAACCATGTGATCTTGAATCCTAATTCTTGTGGATCTCCAAGTCCAATCTACCAAGGGTACCATAAAGGACATTCTACTCTGCCTCCTGAAAGAGCCCTTTTCTTCTATCTTCATCCTTCTCCTGGTTTCCCAGGTTGGAGAGACTGCCAGAGCAAAGTAGAGGAGGCAAGTAAGGTGCTTTCTCTTCTGCAAAGGTGACTAAACATAACCCTTCTTTCCTGCATCCCTCTTTTTAGCAGAGTCTGTGAATTTCTAGGACCTCAGTGAAGCCTGGGATTGTCACGGGAGGGAAAATCCTGAGTCAGAATGTGAAAGCCTTTGGGAGAAGGAAGCAAGTTACATTGTGAGATCAAGCAAGTGAGGAAATGTGAAAGGACAGTATACACTGGGCGCCCTGACGTCTGCCAGACCTGCCAGGTCCCATACATTTGTTCTGGTTCTGGCTGCAGCTTTGTACCTCCTGTCTCCTGCAGTCCCCTGGGCCAGCATCATGATATCTTCTGCCTTCATCAACTGTTATGTCTAGACTCATTCCGTGAGTTGTGTAATACTGCAACTGCTGAGTCAATTGGCTGAAGTGCCTGGAGGCCCTGGAAGATACTCCTCCCTCTATGTCCCCTTTGGCTTCCACAGTTTCTGTGACTGAGTCATTTTCACTCTGTCCTCTGCCTTCTCAGCAGTCCCTCTAGGAGACCTAACACTAGCCCCTCTACCTGAGCCTTCCTCACCCACCCGCATTCTCTAACCTAACCTAATGACACCCTTAGCTGACTTTCTTTCACCCTCACCATCAGGTCTCTCTATGCCACCAGAGCCTTTTCCTCCCTTGGATTCCAAATTCCCAGACTATTCCCCACCCCAGCCCCTGCCTTTCCTCCTCTCCTACCACATGACACTCAGACAGTGGATCCTGTTCTCCAATTAAAGCCACTTTATCTCTGCATACCATCTTCTCTCTTGATCACACCCTTCCCCGAGATATCAACCCTTTACCAGATTTGTCCCAGACAAGGAATCCCACTGATTGGCCTGTCATCACACACCACCAATCCTGTTTCACGACCACCACACTGCCCATTAACTGTAACTCAATCTAAATTGACTTCCATCCTATTGAGGCCTGTTCCAGAGAAGTCATCTCCAGATAGCCCTGGTAGGTTGTCCACTTGTCCCAACTATCAGAGGTCCTGACCACTCAAGCCTGTCAATTTCAGAATCCAGTTGCTGGCAGGCTCACGTTAAGAATATGTTGTTTCCCACATTATCACACTGAATGTCCCTCACCGAAAATATCAGTTCCCCAAGATTCTAAACCATCATACCTTAAAAAACAGCTCCTAAGTGAGATAAAGTTTCAACTGGAGAGTGAGGAGCATAGCCAGGCTCAAGACATGTCCTTTATTTCAGATAGCTTGCCTTCTCAGTCCTCCCTGACTCAGTCCCAGAGCATTTCCAGTGGGGACACGGGAGTTTCCCAGGTGCTGCACGTCCACCTGGAGAACACCGGGATCAGCATGGAGCAGCAGCAGGAGCCCTGGGTTTCTAAGTGTGTGTCACGGAAGTTCCCGAATAAGAACTTCTCATCAGCTGCAAAGAGAGTGAGGCCTCTGAAAGCTCCAAAGCAGGAGAATGTGGAAGTGAGGACTCAGGAGTAGGGACATCTAAAGCCAGAAAGAAGAGCCACTCTATCGAGGACAGAGAATTAGAGGGCACTTCCCCATCTCTGTCACAGAATGAACAGTTTCCTCCTGAAGGTTACCTCAGAAAAAAGAGGAGGCAATTTCTTTTCAATGGATCAATTCCAAGAGAAAAATCATAGGGCAGCAAAGTCCCCAGCAAAAACCCAAGTTCATGTCAACCTTTGTGCAACATGAACACCCAGCTGAAAGCACAGCTCTCTCTGTGAGCTGTGGGCCTCCTGAAGCTCATGAACTCATGGCAACCAAGGGGAAGATCCTAGAAGAGAAACTGGCATGTGGGTACAAACCTGAGGCCATGGAGTTAAGTCAGCAGAAGGAGGAACTGCAGACCCAGTAGAGCCTGACAAGGGACATCCCGCCAACTACAGGGCTCTCTCTGACTCCCAGCCAGGGGAATGGGCAAGGACCACATCCTACAGCCAAGACCCCGCCTCTGCTGACCAGAGTAGTTTATAAGTGTTAGCCAGAACAGAGACAGGATCGGACATCCCTGGAAAGTTGGAGCCTTCAAGGATCAGTATTTATGCCACAGTCAACCTCCTTCCCCGCCTTCCAGGGAGTCTATGCCCCATCCAAGCCCCAGCTGCATGCATCAGGTATGCCAGGTCCCTCCGGTCACTGCCACCCCTGAGGAAGGCACTGGGTTCAGGGATTTGACTCTTCTATTCAAACAGAAAACGCTTCTCCAACACTTTCAGGGAGGAAAAATGTCCCCAAAGAAATCCTTCAGTCCTTGTTGAGAAAGCCTCACAGTTTTCATGAGAACACATCCTCTGATGAGAACAATGGTTAGCCACAATCAAGAAAACTGATCCTCAATTTTTTCTGCTAACAGAGAGTGGTGTTCTCTGCATCATGCACTGGGCATGTAGGTTTGGGGTACTCTGGGGCTTGTGCTCAGGGAAAGGAACGAGGAGGTCAGCTCTAACTGATTGCCTCTTTTGGTTTCTAAAAGATGACCAGTCCCTTGTAGGGGACCTGACAGTGGCCGTCTCACTTTTATCCTGGGTCCTTTATTTGACCCAGCTCAGATGTCCTCTATTTAAAACACTTTATTCTTTCATAAAAAGTACAAAAAGTTTACTCTAAAAACTTTAGTCCTTTTCAAAGTGGGCAAAACCCTTCAAAGTCCAGAACTTGGCACTTGGCTCAACCTGTCTTTCCATCTGCTCCCTCATTATCCTGAACTATACACAGCGGCAGGGTGGGATGCTTTCCTCTGGAATAATACAGCCAGAATTCCCCCTTGTGGCTTCAGAAAGTTTTGGAATTGGAAGTGTGGAGGTGGTTGGGCCCTGGGGTGAGTGGTAGGGGGAAATGTTGCTCTTGGATCTCTTGGTGAGGAATAAATGTCGCCTGTTCCTAAGAGTCCTTCTCTCCCTCAGGAAATCTGGGGTGTGGGCCATGTCTCTACTCCTCACCTGACCCTGATGAAAATGCGGAGCAGTTCACCTTTCCCCTTCCTCTACCATTCCCAGAACAGTAGGGAGAATGGAACTTGTAGCTCTGAAAAGGATCAGAGATACGAATATTTTCCTGAAAACAGCGGCTTATTTTCATTTAGAAAAAGTTGCTGACTCCAGAGACTCTCACAGGTGGGCAGTCAATGGGGGGCTGTGTATGGATGGGTTTTGCGATTGTGGACACTGGAGTGGCCAGGGCAGGGTCTAGGAACTGGGTGGGTCCTGCTGAAGAGTCTGTTATACGTAGGGTGTTAATCTGTCTAGAAGGTATATTTTGAGATCTACAAAGAGGTCTCCTAGCTTGTGAGGGACGCTGAAGATCAGGAAGAGCCGCCCCTCAGGTAAACCTCTTCAGGAGGCCTAGCTTGATAGCAGTATTGCAAGACCAAGAGGGCAGCTGGCCATCTCTGAAGGAATGGTCATCGGGCAGCCACCCAGGATATGGGGGGAAAAGAAACAGAGTAAAGAAAATGCAACGGTGGAGTGAATGTGAAAGGAAGAAAAAAAAGGAGAAGGGGAAGAATGAGCTCATCATCACTCTTCATGACCCCATCCTGGCCATGCACTCCACCCAACACTACCTAGGCCTCGCCTCCTGGAGACTGATCTGGGCTTAGTGGAGCAGAATGCTACCACTGCAGCATAAGAGGATGTGGGATAGTCTTTGAGCATGAAGACAGTTTCTCCAGGGAGACTGTCAGAGAGGGTGTCCTCCTATTTGCTGCCCGCCTTCCCAGCCATGCTATATCTTACACCAAGGTTACAGTAACTTAGGGGTGTATCTACTTCTATGTAATGGATACCCCAAAATTTTGTGTCTTAAAAAAACACATATTTATTAACTCATAGTTTTTCTGGGTCAGGAGTCCAGGCAAGGCCTACCTGGGTTCCCTGCTCCAGGGTCTCTCACAAGGCTGCAATTAAGGTATCAGCTGGGGCTGGGGTCTCATCTGAAGGCTCAACTGGAGAAGGACATAGTTCTGAGCTTGCTTATATAGCTGTTGGCAGGATGCAGCTCCTCAAGGCCTGTTGGACTGAGATCCTCAATTCCTGGTGGCTGTGGGCTGGAGTTGGCTGGAGGCAACCCTCAGTTCCTTGTCCTGTGGGCCTCTCCAACACGGAAGCTTGCTTCACCAAAGCCAGGAGAGAGTCTGACAGCAAGACAGAAGTCATAATCTTTTGTAAACTAATAATGGAAATGACATCCCATCACCTTTCCCTTATTCTATTAGTCAGAAGCAAATCACTAAGTCCAGCCTACTCTCAAGGGGAGGGGTAATTACCCAAAGGTGTGAATATCAGGAGGCGGGGATCATTGGAACATTCTCAGACGTCTTCCTAACACCAGGGTTTCTTCTCAGACACCCCACTCAGTTCACTGAAGCAAAAGTGGCCAAAGGTGCCAAGTGGATCCTTGTTCTCATCCATATCCATGTCTTCAAGGTCAAAGCTGCTTAAGAGCTGAGTGGAGTGGTGGCTGAAAAACGTCAAAGAGGTTGGAGCATCCAAAGGAGAAAAAGGTGGCATGGAGGTAGAGGTGGTGTGGGGTCATCATGAATGCTAAAGTGAAAGGAGCCCTTAGAACCACCTGACTCATCACTGCCAGTATTCAGACTTAGAGCGGAGGAAAAGCTAGGTGCAATATGGCTCACCCTGGCTCCATCTCAGTCTCTCCACTCTGCTCTAGCTCCCAGACAACAAGCCTAAAGAAGCAACCTTCAGCTCCTGCAGAGACAGCCAGGCTTATAGAGGAAGCAAACCCTACAGGTTGCATTTAAACCCAACAGGTTTAATTTCTGCTCTTATTAATATATTTAATATAACATATCCATCATTTCAAATTTGATCCTCACAGTTTGAACATCAGAATGACTCACACAATCGATGGCAAAGCCAGTACTAGGGAACTCAGAGCATGTCACTCCCATTCTGGGATGCTTTCCATCTACCCACAGCCCAAGGACTTCTAACCAAGGGGAGGTGGTGGCCCAAAGGGGCTGATGTACTGGCTAGGATCACATAACAAGTCACACCTGGTGCCCAGATACTTGCTTCCATTCAGAGAAACACTGGATGAGACGAGACAGAATTTGCACACTCAGCACATCTAGGAAGTGACCTGTCCAAATGAGATGGTAGCACTCTCCATGAGTGATCCCATACTCTTGTTCTGCTTCCAGGACTGTTTTCCTTGTTCCCAGACTCCTGTTCCTGTGGAAAAGCAGGACTGTAATCAAAAGAAGGAAAGTTTATCAGCTGAACAGTAATTGGAGAGATGAGGATCAATTTCTCTAGAAAAAGGTTTCATGTGCTTGGTTCCCACATCCAGGGATCACAGCATTGTGCAATTTCAGGGGGGTCTCATTTACATATTTCGTGGTGCCTGAAGAATTATCACTGACATAGAATGCAATGGTAATAGGCTACCTGAATTTTTACAGCCTCAAGCCCACACTCCAAATCTAACGTCAGGACAAACAAAATGCATGAATTGACTGGTAACTTAACATGGGTTGGGCAGGAACCCCAGATCCCAGGTTCAGGCATTGTGAATTTCTCCTGTGCCAGGTGTTGCCTAAGGGAATCAGCTTCCTTGAGGCAGCTTTAGTGGGGATTAACACTGAGAACTGTGCCCCCATTTGCAGTCACAATGAAGGGGCCCAGACTATGAGAAGGGGCTCTTCTCTTGAGGGCTTTCTTCTAGAACTTCCATTAGCTCTGGATCAGAGCCTTAAATTAGGCTATTTTCCTGGCGTTACAAGGACATATTCAGTTTTCATTAAGGAGGCCAAGTAGCAGCTCAGAGACTTCTGGAGGCTGCCTTCTTATCTCCCATGAGAGTGAGGGTCTCTTCCTTCCTTCTAGGGGCAGCAGGGGGCAGGGAAGGAACTGACTATTATGCAAGTTTAACAATGCTTCACTGTGGGAGGGCGTTGGGCTGACAATGACAAGAGGGGGCAATATTCCTCTAGTGATTCTTGCCCAGCTTGAGGCAACTTTCATTTGAAACAGGATAATTTACCAAGCTATTGATTGCTGTTTCTACTCCCTGCCAGAGTGGCTCCAGAAGGAATAAATGTTATCTTTCCCCTTTTGTCTTACAGGAAGTTCTGGGCTTCTGGTCTCAGGGGTTATTAATGGCTTTCATGTTTCCTGACCCCGAAAAGAAGTTGTGATGCACCTGTTCTACAGTCCTGTCCAGGCCGTCATGTGGGAGGAGGACTTAGCTGGGTGACCCCAGGAAAGAGGAGATAGGGGTTGACACAAGTGTTGGGTGAAAGGAGAGTAGCCTAAAGGTAACAGCGGCTCCAATGCCTTGAGAGTAAAAATGCAGAGATGAGTCCCTTAAGTGGGTGGGTTCTGTGTGGAAGCCCTCTAGGAGACAGCACAGGTTTAACAGGATCAAGTGATGTTGCTGAGATGACTAATCATCAAGCACCATCACCCTGAGAGTTGCAACAGACACTGCATCGCTCACACTTGGCACAGAGGCTGTGCAGCCACTGGCCTGTTAATTGGCCAGATGGGCTTAGACAATGAACATCCCAGGGGCAACCCAGATGGACCCAATATCACAGGTTCTTTCCTACATATTTGTTTCACAGTGAATATTAAATTAAATAGGCAAAAGGCTCCCAGTAAGGACCAATAATGGCTATCTTCTTACTCCTTAGAATGGGGCTTTGAGCCAGATTTAATTTAATTTAGATTAAGTACTGCTTGTTGCACTTCAATGTTGCGGAACAATGTTATGCTGTTTTTTGTGAGGAAGATTGCCCCTGAGCTAACATCTGTGCCAATCTTCCTCTATTTGATGTGGGATGCCACCACAGCATGGCTTGATGAGTGGTGCTAGGTCCACACCTGGGATCCGAACCTGTGAATCCTGGGCTGCTGAAGGAGAGCACTCGAATTTAACCACTAAGCCCCTGGGCCGGCCCAAAGTTATGCTTTTATGTATATTATGCCGTCTAATCTTTACAACCCTTTGAAACAGGTTTCTTTATCATTTTTTACAGAAGGGCATGACCTGAACGACAGGCAAGGTAATATATATTTAATGTGCTAGCACACGAGAGGGAGACAGGGATGGAGAGCCCCCTTATACTGTGAGGGATTCTTTGGATATAAATGACAGCAAATACAAAGAGGATCTGTTGATTCAGGCACCTGAAAAAGTCTGGAAGTAAGGCTGCCCTCAGGCAGGAGGATTCATGCTGGGGCTCAGTTGACGCCATCAAGATTCAGTTTCTATCCATTTCTTGGCTCTATATTCTGGACTGGCTTCACTGTAAGACTTGCTGTCTGGCAAGTTAGTAGCTACATCTTCCAAGTTAAAGTGCAGCTTAAAATGGGTTGTCTCTCTCACTACTCCCTTCAAAAATCCCACTGTGTCTTATTGTCTCTGGTTAGGACACATGCCCATCCCTGACCAATCACTGTTGCCAAAAGCATGGACCAATCTTTTTGGCCAAGCCTGAGTTAAATACCCACCCTTAAAGTAAGAGTGTCACGACAGACAACTCCATGTGCACTTGAACTGAGACTTAGAACTGAGTTAGTTCCCCAAAGGGCAATAGAAGGACTATTTCCAGAAGATGAGTGAATGCTGGGTGTCCAACAACAACAACAAAAAAAACAAAACAGATGTCTACTACAGCCCTCTTTCTCACTGCCCCACTTCTGCCTTCTTGTCCAGAGTCATGCCATGGACTGAAGCTTACAGCTGCAGGAAATGCCAATTCTGTGGAGATCTCGGGACAGGAAAGGGGCCCAGGATAGGAACTCAAAGTGGGAGGAAGCAGTTAGAGGCCCCAACATCCATGTGGATAGACCATCCAAAATCTGGTCTCTCACTGAATACCCCTCCTCATCTCAGAGCCCTTTATCTTCATTCCAGGTCAGTTGCGGCCATATCCTAGAACTTATCACCAGGAATGCTTCCACATTATGAAAGAAGATAGTCTGACATTCCACCCTTTATCCTCTCAGCTTATGCCCTCGGTATACCAATTCCTCAACCTATTCAGGAACTACAAGCCACTTTATACTTTCCCCTGTCCATCTGACAACTGCTGTCTCCATTTCCTCCCTCTTCAAGGAAAATTTTATGGTCCACCACTTAACCCCAGGCCTTAACAGCGCTACTCTAAACTGCCTACCCCTTTCTCCTTTCAGCTGTCCTGCCTGGCAAAATCCACGTCTGCCTTTTTTAGACCTGCCTTTGAATAAGCAGCTGATTCCTCTTGGATGAAATCACACGAGTGAGTTTTGGGTCCCCATAAATGTCTGTTCTACAGCTACTGGTCAGCTCCACCACTGCATGAGAATCTGCAGTCACTCCTCCTGTGTTACCATGTGCACTCTTCTAACCACGTGGAACACCCAGTGGAGGCAACAAACAGAGTCCCTGCCTCGGTGGAGCTTCTGTGCCTGTTTTCTCAGCCAATTCTCTTGCCTAAGTTCTCACAACGATTTCACTTTCCTACAATGTGTCCACACTTCTCACTCCAGCACACATGCTGGACCACCACAGGGGAATGAGAAGTCATCACATGGGAAATTTTCATCATAAAAACTTGAAAATAATAACAAAACAAAAATACAATCCCCATCCCCTCTTCCCTTCCCATTATACAGACAGTTTTCCCTCAATGCTTTCCTTGATCATCCCTAGCTGGGATCTGCCCTTGCTTTCCAATTCACAACACTTTTACCACGTGTGGAGTATGTGGCTTAATTATCTACCTTCTCAGAGGAGCAAGACCATGTTTCCCTGATCACAGCCAGGGACACCTAGCAGACATCAGAATCCTCTGGAGGAACATATAGGCAAAGGGAGGGATTCCTAAGGGGAGGCCCGGCCCAGAGTGCTCTGGGGGTAGGGCTACATCCGGTGGCAGGGCCTGAAAGGCTGTTTGAGAGGTCTGTTCGGCTTAATGATGGCAGCACAGGCCAGCTGGATCCTGTTTCCATTGCTTCTCGAAGACAAAAGTTGAGATTTAACTCAAAGACAGGTTCTCACCAAGGTTTCTGGATGCCCAAGTGACCTTACCCCCTGCCCTGCCCAAAGGGTCCTTCCCTCCCTCTGCCATTTCCATCCAGGCCAGCCAGGCCTCGTGCCTTCTCAGCCTGAACCCAGACTCAGGGCCCGGCCTCAAAAGATGCTTGGAGGTCTGGAGGCGGGGCTGCATCTGCCAGACACTGCTCCTTTCCGGAGGGAACTTGAGGGAACTCCACCGAGGTGATCACAGTAATAAATAGAGTAACAATATTGATGACTGTTAAGTCTTCACCTTGTACTGGCTACCTGGCCTTGCACAAGTAACCTAAGTCTCAGATCTCATCTATTAAGTATGGAGATACTAATACGTGCTAACAGGGTTGGCCCCGAGAACTGGAATGAGCAAGTAAAGAGCTCTGAACAGTTAGAACAGTTAAATTTCTAACCTCAGAAGTTTAACAGGTGTCACCTATGATTACCATTCCCTTAAAATGCTAGACCTCCTCTTTATCATTTTAGAACTATCAATTTTCCACTACGTCCTTCCTTCCTTCCTAACAAATACATTTATTTAGTACCCACTATGTGCCAGACACTGTGCTAGACTCTGGAATACAAGGAAAAGCAAAAAGAGGTAGAGTTCCTGCCTTCCTGGATCTTACAGTCTAGTGAGCAGACCAAGCAGAAATTAGATAATCACACAAGTTCATGTAAATGTCCTGTATTACATTCTATGAGGGGTTCATGAGCTGGTTGATGGTGCCAAGGGAGTTTAAAACATGGGGATCTGGCTTAACCAGGGAGGAGAGGGTCTTCCTCAAGCGTCTCTCAGGAGCTGATAAAGGTTAAGAGGTAAAAGGGGAGTAGGAGACAACTAGGCAAAGCAGGGAGGGAGGAGTGCTCCGGGCAGGGGACTCTGGGTGATGGGAGCAGACAGTGTGGAGGGAGGAATGTGATGCAACAAGAGGGAAAAGCACAGGGGGCACAGATTATGCCGATCTCTCTGGGGCAAATCAACTAGTTAAGTCTTTGGAGCAATGGGAAGGCCAGGGGAAAATTTTAAGTTAGGATTTATGTGTGTGTGTAGGGTATTCCAATTTTAGTAGTATTATTTGAGTTTCCAAAAGATTACCGTGAGTGAATTACCATGAATAAATACCGTGAATTAATGAGTTACTGTGATTTAAGGTGAAGAATGGTTTGGAGGGGGATAAACAGGATGGGAGAGGCCAGTGAGAAGGCTACTGCAGTGATCTACGAGAGATGACGTCAGCATAGAATATGCTGGTCGGGGCCAAGGTGGAGTGATGAGGATGGATGGGAGTGGTATTTAACAAAATTCCTAAGATTTGGAGATGGATGAGGTTGAGGTTGGGGCAGGGAGAGCTGGGTGCATTGGATGATTTCATTAATTCTGAGATGGAAAATTTTTTCTTTTGTTTCCCTCCAGTGCCCAGGAGGTCTAGGTTCATACAACATATGGGGTCTTTTATAGAGTTGCAAGAGTCAGCAGACCCGAAACATTTGAGAAAGGCCACTTGGGCTGCTGATTAGCCAAAATTAAAGAGGAAGTTGATCTTTAACCCTTGTCTTTGTTTTTTCCAGCTGCAGAAGTCAATTTTGGTTGCTCTCTGACTCAAGTAAACACCACTCCCTGTCACCTTATCCCTTTGAGGGTCAGTTCCACTTCTATAGTTTCAGTGGGACATGATTCTCACTGACAGTAGAAAGTTTGGCACCCAGAGCTGCAGCTGTGAAAATACTTTCTCCTCTCCAGAATTATTAGTACTTCTAGGAAACACGTCCTAGTGCCAACCACTCACTGGTCCTGAAGTGACCCTGTTATTGGAGGAGGTAGTAAAGGAAATGGTATTTCCAAAACCCCAGGTTGCACCCTCTGGCATCAAAAGGTGTAAGCGATAAAATGCTCACTAGACTTAAAGACCGGGGAGTAAACAGGGGCTGGATGCTCCCCAGACTGTCTGTGTGTGTCAGCTCAGTGAAATAATCCAGGAGCAAGTGTTCTCCTCAGTGGAATAATTAGACGACAGAGGTGGTCAATTTAGAAAAGCTAACTATCTTCTTCTGGCCTGCTTTGGAATTTCTGTTATGAACAAAATCCAAGGCAGATTTAAGAGAACAGGACAAAGACTGCTAGATGTTGAACTGGAATGGACCCATGTTTTATTCATCTTTGTATCCAAGCACATCCACGGTGCTCTTCAGGTGATAGATGCTCAGTGAATGTTGGTTGGTTCAAGGATTCCTCTATGTTTTCATGGAGTATTTCTATGGTATAGAGAGTTAATCATTTTTTGCCCCACTTGGTAGAGATGGATGCTTCCTGTACTCTGTATTTATTTTAAACAGTATTTAGCTATGAGGATGTAATAAAATGAAATAATAAGGAAATCAGTTTTAGCATGATTTTACATATACAGATAGATATACTTTCTGACAAGGTGCACATATGGATGCTCTCCCTGGAAGATGCCTTTGCCACCTAAATTGCACCAGACTGAGGTTAGTGATGTGAGAGGAAGGGAAAGTAAGATAAAACTCACAGCTTAATTTCTAGACAGGATTGTGATTTAAAAAATGAATTTTGGGTGCTTCTCGTGTACCTGGCACAGACACTGGGGATTTAGTGGTGGTTTCTGATTTGACATGACCCAGAACAATGGTTCTACGGTCCCCTGTCCTTTAAGCAGTTGGTCTGTTCTCTTGATCACTATTCTGTACTTTCCCACCAGCTCCCCATCAGGGCCCCATTCCTTCTGCTCTGTCCTGGTGGAACAGTCCCTTGACCTCCATTCTTGCACTATTCTAGTCTCAACTTCTCCTTGTTGCTAGATTACTCTGTTACCAGTTGTCAAGTTGTGGTTCCCAGACCAACAGCATTAGTATTGCCTGGAACTCATCAGAAATGGAAATCCTTGGCCCTCACCCTGGACCTACTCAGGAAGGAACTCTGGCTGTGGGGTGGGGCCCAGTAATTTTGTTTCAACAAGCAGGTAACCTCCAAGGCGAGAACCACTGCTGTACATAGAGCTCAGTGCTGAACATATCACCCCTTCGCCCAGCACCCTTGACCGCCTTCCTGCCAACAACCACGTGAGTGTGTGTGCATGTCCTTCTATCCAAGCCCCTCTGCAGTCGAGCACCAGCTCATGTGTCCCTATCCCTGGAGGTGTGTTCCACACTGTCATCCTCATGGGTTACCTGCTCCTCCCTCTGCTCTCCTGCTTCTTCTGTGTTAACGTTGGGTCCTCTGCTAGGAATGCCCCCTCTCCTCCCTCTCCTTGTAGAAACCTTACTCATTCTTTAAAGCCCACTTAATAATGTAGGTGAGGAACACATTTCCTCTACCCGCTCTGGGTTCTTCTGGCTGGAGAATGAATTAAATTCACATGAGACAGAATAACAGGAGAAAATTAAACAAAGCTTTATAACATGTATACACGGGAGAGGCTCAGGCAACCTGAGCAACTCGCCAAAATGGCTGAAGCCACCACCTTAAATATCATCTTCAGCTAAAGACAAAGGAGGATGTTGGGGGTGGGGGGAGTTGATCATGGGAGATTACCACACAAGTACAGTAAACAAGAGTCAGGTTATTATGCAGACTTGAGTCCTTGCCTTCCACATTGCTAAGTTTCTAGAGATAAGATCATCCCTCCTTACTGGTACAGAGAAGGAGACACCTTTACAGATGGAGATTTCCTTTACAATGTAAATGTCTCTTAACAAAAGGTAAGTAAATTCTACTTTTCAGAGTTTCTTTCCTGTCTCCAGTTTTTGAAAGTAACCAGGCCAAAATAATCCTCACACCAAGAGAAATATCTTGGGGGGGCCAATTCCAGTCCGCCATAATAATATTTATCTAAGTAATTCATACCTGTGCCTTTAAAATCAAATAGTACTGAAGGGTTTACAAAGAGCCACAACAGGCCCTCTCCCACCTCACAACCCCAATCCTTCCTATCCCCCCAGTTCCTTTCCCCACTGAAACCACATTAGCCATTTCTAGTGTAGTTCTTCTTGCATTTACTTCTACTTATATAACTAATAGGTGAATACTTCTACTTAAAAGTAATTTTAAAACATTATCTACTAACTGCTTGCCACGGTAGATAAAATTTGAACACTAAAATTGTAGGTGGATAAAATTTGATTGACACTCCATTCCCCTCGACTCTTCTCAGTCTCACCTCAGTTAAATCTTATTCATGCCAAGTCCATCTTGTATCTCTCAATGCATGTCCGACCTCCCTACCCTTGTGTTACAGCCACATTTGTATGTGTGTGTCTCCCACACCCACTGGGTGGTAAGAGCCAGGGAAGTCTAAGTCTTTTACTTTCTCTGAATTCTCCCAGGGCAAAGCACAGGGCCCAGAATGTAGGTACACATGGAGTAAATGTGACCAATTTAACCATAAAGTAAAATATCTGCCTGACTTCTGAAGCTTGGTGGTGTGACAACAGTACTAGGAATGAGTCTTTCCTTCCCAAAGCGGTTCTCCAACATTATTGTGGGGAATAGTAAACTGGAGTCAGGAGACTTGAGCCAGACCATCTTCTTGCTGACTTCTTCTAAGACCTTGGGAAAGGCACTTAACAGCTTTGCTTCCATTCTTCCATCTATAAATTGGCAACAATAATAGCCATGGGCAGAGTTGTAGGGAGGACCAAAGGCAACAGCACATGTTATCAAATATAAGTCATTGATTCCTTATGTTTAAAACAAAAAGGCAACCCCATTATCTGGTTGCACACAGGGCTCTAAGGAACATTAAAAACAACTTTTAAATAGAAAACTTCATTTTTAGATTATCCAGAGGGTCTTTCTTCCAAAATAAGTCTAAGATTTTGCAGGGGAAATTGTATTTTAATCATCCAAAATTTGAAGCAAGAAAATTCAAATGCTTAGGGCCACTTGACTATTCTTACTTTAACTTCTGTGTATTCTTACTTCAACCGTTTTTTAATATGATTATTTTATTGACACCATGTTGCTTTATAACATTGTGTAATTTCAGGTGTACATTAGGATTTGAAGGGCCTTCAAGCCTAATCTTGGTTTGATGGTTGAAAAAGAAAATCAACCAAAGGCACATTTTCTAAGCCCTTATCTGGCCCTATCCATTACAGCAACGTGAGCTACTGTTCTATGAAAACTAATTAAACCTTAAATGTATAACCAGCTCTCAATCACCAAGCTTAATGGGACTACATGCACACATAATTATATCTTACATTTATACAGTGATTTTAACTTCTTCAATGCACTTTTCACTGTATTGTGTATAAAAAACATGAATTTTTTGAAATCCACAAAGTTAAAAAGAAATCTTAGAAATCAATTAATTTCAACTTTGTACCTTTCTAAAGTTATTAGAAATAGTAAAACTGTCTAATAGTACTTTCATCTCCCTACTCTTTTCTTGACCCCACTCAACTAAAGGCAGAAATGACTGAAAGATCTGGAGAAATCTCCAGAGACGAAGCCAAGGAGGGAAGGAAGCCAAGGACCCGGGCCATCCACAAATTAGATCATTAGCTCCAGGATAACTGAGAATAACTGACTGTGTGACTATGGCCAGAAAGTCCAGAAAGAGATGAAAAGACAAAGGAAATGACATGTGAGTAACAGTATTTATAGGGCCTGTCACTGTCATTCTCTCAACAAACATCATTGAGCACCTACTGTATGCCAGGTACTTTCAACAAAGAGGATGGCTACAGCAATGAACAACCCAGGCAAGACTGCTACTCTCATGTAGATGACCTTCCTGAACAGTGCAGACAAACAACAAACAAGAACACAAACACATAAACAAGATAACTTCAGGTAGCACTAAGCTCTGTGAAGTCCATAAACACAGGAATGTGATAGAGCCCTGGGGAGAGGATGCTGCTGTAGATAAGGTCGCCCAGAAAGGCATCTCAGAGTATCTGAGCTGCAACCTGCAAGAGGAGCCCACCCTGTGGAGGTCTGCTAACCAGAGAATGGAATGAGTGAACTCACCAAGTATGCTAGAGGGAGGGGGCTCCAGGCCAGCCACAGGGGGGTCCAGGCCAGGCACAGTTCTGTGGCTACTCACGTTGTGTTCTTTAGAGATATTGCTAAAACCTCTCTAGGACCACTGAATTACTGCCTCTACAATGGGGGTTGCTCACACTGATCACTGTGACAGGTACTGTGAGGAATAATGGGTTGTCATGAGGAGCTACATAAATGCTGACTAATGATCACAATAAGAACCTTTCATTCAAGTCAGCACCGTGATAGGCAGATCACACTTAGATGCCTCAGCAAGTGTGGAAATTAACATGACTGCTCACTGTGCACACCAGCACCATCCTTTGAAACAGAAAAAATAAATGAGCCGATGGTCCTGATATTCAAAGTGGTTAGTGATCAACTAACTGGAGAGAAAGCTGGTGTGTGAAGTGTAAAATGGGAGCAGGAAGATAATGGCACATCACAGCCCAGCACAGGCAGAGGGTAACTAGTGAATCAACTGGATGCTTGCTGCTGCACGTGTCCTCTGCTACAGAGTGGTAATTCTAACCTCATCAGGAAGAGGTGCTGTCAAGAAAAGCCTGGCAGAGGGGAAGCGAGGTGAGAAGGAGCCGGATCAGCAGCATCTCTGGCAGCAGCCCCTTCTGGCTCACTTGGCCTTGGTAAGCCTCCCTGGGGGAAGGACTGAGCAGCCCCACCTCAGAAGGGCACCAAGGAAGTGGGGAGGGAGAAAGGGGGGATGAGCATTGCATTGTCTCCTTTCTGGAATGAAACATCCCAATGCCGTCAGAGACTTCAGTTGTCTTCACAGCTGAGCCTCCCAACACAGAGATATGAATCCAACCCATAATTTCAGAGGAGTGTTTTTCAAACTGCAGGTCCTGACCCATGACTGGATTGTGACAAGCACTTAATAAACAATGAAATAAAATGGAATAAATAATATTAGAGTACATCACATGTAATAAAGGGAAGTAAAGTTTCATAAAACTTTTGTGTTAGCTTCGTGCAGGTGTGTGTGTATACTGCTTTATATAAAAATTACTTCATATTTTTTTTGTGAGTTGCTGTCAAAAGAGTTTGAAAGCCCCTGCCTTGGATTTAAAGCTATCTGAAACAGTTTTACAGTATACCAGTTTGAAATGAAGCCCCAACAGTATATTTAAAACATAAAAGTGTAGATAGCTTTTAGTTACATATTTTAAGGGGAATGGCAAGTTACTTTTCCTTCGAAGTCTAGCCCTGGGATGACTGGGCATTTTCCAAAGGGCCAGGCACCAGTTAGCCCAAGAAATGGTAGGAGCCCAAACGCTCTCTCCTTGGGAGGCCCTGAGGTACAGGATCCTCATCTGATCTGTGATGCTGCTGTTGCCCTGCTGCAGTGGCTTGGAAGTACTGTCTCTTCCCTAACCAGATCAGAAGGACCCAGTTTGCCCAAGGTCTCAGGCTGCCAGCAAGATGGTGGGGCCCGCCCGGTGGCACAGCCGTTAAGTGCACACCTTCTGCTTCGGCAGCCTAGGGTTCTCCGGTTCACATCCCAGGTGCGGACATGGCACTGCTCAGCAAACCATGCTGTGGCAGGCGTCCCACATATAAAGTAGAGGAAGATGGGCAGATGTTAGCTCAGAGCCAGTCTTCCTCAGCAAAAAGAGGAGGATTGGCGGCAGATGTTAGCTCAGGGTTAATGTTCCTCAAAAAAAACAAAAAACAAAAAAAAGATGGCATTGCACTTCTCCCCTATTCGTGGGACCTGCACCCAGCTTGGAGAGCTGGAAAACTCCACCCTTACCTCCACTCTTGGCTAGAGAACCTCCCTTTTCCTTCCCACTGGGTCCTGGGAAGATGGGAGGCAGCAGTAATGGGTACCTGTGTTTTATCCACACCAGGTGAGTCTGTGTTTTTGTGTGAAAGCCGAATCAAGTAGAGGAGAGTTCTATCCCTGGAATCAGAAAATGAATTCTTAATGAGAGTAATGACCAATCTGCTAATGAGCTTTGGGGACAGACGGCACATCTTCCTGCAGCTGATGGATGCCCCTTTTAGAGCATCTATTATATCCTCCCCAGGTCTTCACTCAGCTGGGCTCACACACTTCAGAACCAAAAGAATTCTCAGGGCAGGAAGGGACCCCCTCACTTTTCTGGCTCTTGCCTCCTTGACATTTTCCAACTTCTCACTTTGCATTCTACTCTCTCTGCCATTAAAATGGCCGTCTATTAAACTGATTAGTGGAATCTGCCATATTGTATTGCAACTTTTTCCATCTGCTTATGGTTTTTAATTTTTTTCATAGAAAGCTCTGACCTAAATCTTTTACTCTTCTTTTATTATGCTTTTATTTTGACCTTACTACTGCTGAAAAACAACCAAACTCCATCATCACTGCCCCTCATCCTAATCTCCATCAACACTCTCCTGTTATGCAGGTTTTTTTATATACTCTCAAGAGGGAGTGAACAAAGATGGACTAAATTTTTACACAGGACTTTTTTGTTCCACATGTGACATTTATTTTCAACAGGAGCTTTCAGACAAATTAACAAAGCAAGGTAAAGCTGTTACCAACATTAGAATCTGATTTCAAAATATTTTCTAGAGTCCAAAACGTGGCATAAAGCAGATTCCTATTTAAGAAAAAGAGCCTCATTATAAGTTGTCATGAAGACCCTGAGACTCTCCTATAAAGCAGTGCTATGGGAGGATATGAGGCACAGTCTCGGTCACCCCAAGAGTTAATTTAAATGGAGAAAGTGTGGGGCTGGCCCAACAGCTGAGTAGTTAAGTTTGCATGCTCTGAGACAGAGGGAGGGATTAAGGAAGCAAGGAAGAAAGGATACAAAAATTAATGAATAAATAAATAAATAAATGGAGAAAGTGAGATCGTCTCCCAAAGCACTGGAATTGGTTTTGCCCTGAGCCTCTCCTTAGCTTTAAATTCTTATAATCACAGAATATAGAGAAGGAAGAAACTTGGTGTTCATTCTAACTGCCCCATTTTAGGAAGCTGGATATCGAGGCTCAGAAGCCTGAGGTCATTAAGATAATTCAGTTATTTGGCTGGTTACTAGGACGAGGGTGGTTTCAGAAAGGATGCAGAAAAGTGAAACTACTTGAGAGCTGTTTAGAGACTGTAATAATCAGCACTGACTGGTTGGTGGTGGGATGAGAGATTGGATACTAAGGGAGAGGGAAGATTCAAAGATGTTGCTTGAGTCTTTAGCTTTAGCATCCATGCAAATTGGAGGCATTCATTTTGAAGGAGGACATAGGAGAAAAAGTATCTGCAGAGAAAGACTGCGAGTTTAGTTGAGGAGTGCTGAGTTTTGGGCACCTTTGTAAAATCCAAGACAATGTACTACAACTGAACATACACAGGAGAAAAACCAGGAGACTACTGAGTTCTCAAAGTTTAGTAGAGTGTCTCTAAGAGGATGTTATCATCATCCACAGCTGCTGTGAGGTCAAGTGAGACAAAGATGGAAAGGTGTCTATCAGGTTTAGCTGTAAGGAAGTCATTGTTGACTTTGGCAACTCCTAGAAGAAAACAGAGGGAAAAACCTCCTTGATATCAGTCTTGGGAATGGTTTTTGGATATGACACTAAAAGTACAGGCAATAAAAGCCAAAATAAACAAGTGAGATTGCATCAAAGTAAAACGTTTCTGTACAGCCAAGGAAATAATCAACGGAGTGAAAAGGCAACTTAGACACCGGGAGAAAATATGTGCAAATTATAATAATAATTATAAGGGTTAATATCCAAAATACATAAGGAAATCATACAACTCAATAGCTAAAAAGCAAATAACCAGATTAAAAAAGGAGGCAAAGGATCTAGGTTGACATTTCTCAAAAGCTATACAAATGGCCAACAAGTTTATGAAAATATGCTCAACATCACTAATCCTCAGAGAAATGCAAATCAAAACCAGAGTGAGATATCACCTCACACCTTAGACAATGGTGATTACCAAAAGACAAAAGACAACAAGTATTGCTGAGGATGTGGAGAAAACAGAATCCTTGGACACTGTTGATGGGAATCTCCATTGGTAGAGCCATCTGGAAGACAGTATGAAGGTTCTTCAAAAAACTAAAAGTAAGGGGCTGGCCCCGTGGCCGAGAGGTTAAGTTCACGCACTCCGCTGCAGGAGGCCCAGTGTTTCGTTGGTTCCAATCCTGGGCGCGGACAAGGCACTGCTCATCAAACCACGCTGAGGCAGCGTCCCACATGCCACAACTAGAAGGACCCACAATGAAGAATATACAACTATGTACTGGGGGGCTTTGGGGAGAAAAAGGAAAAAATAAAATAAAAACAAAAAACACCTAAAAATAAAACTACCCTATGATCCACCAATTCCACTTGTGGGTATATATCCAAAGGGAAAAAAAAATCAAGATCTCAAAGAGATATCTGCACTCCCACGTTCATTGTAGCATTAATCACAACAGCCAAGATACGGTAATAATCTAAATGTCTGCTGATGGATGAATGAGTAAAGAAGATGTGGTATATATATCCACAATGGAATATTATTCAGCCAAAAAGAAAAGACAGAAATCCTGACATTTGCACCAACATGGATAAACTTTGAGGCCATTACACTAAGGGAAATAAGCCAGTCACAGAAAGATAAATACTGTGGGATCTCAGTGCAATCTAAAACAGTCAAACTCACAGAAACAGAAAGTAGAACGCTGGTTTCCAGGGGCTGCAGACATGGGAAATGGGACACAAAGTTCAGTTATGCAAGATGAGTAAGCTATGAAGATCTCATGTACAGCAATGTGACTATAGCTAACAGTACTGTACTATATTCCTGACATTTACCAAGAGGATAGATCTTAAGTATTCTCACCACAAAGAAATAAAGGTAACTATGTCAGGTGATGGATATGTTAATTAGCTTGATGGTGGCAATTAATTCATAATGTATACCTATATCAAAAGATCAAGTTGTACACTTGAAATATATACAATTTTTATTTGTCATTATGTGTCAATAAAGATGGAAAAAAAGCACAAAAGCCATGAACAGACATCTTACTGTCTAAGGATATATAGATGGCATATGAACACATGAAAAGATATTTAACACCAGTAGCCATTAAGGAAATGCAAATTAAGACCATGAGGAGATATCACTATACACCTATTACAACCACAAATACAAAAAATAGTGGCAGTACCAAGTACTAGGAAGGACAGGAAATAACTGGATTTCTCATACAATGCTGGTGGAAATGCAAAATGGTACTGCCACTCTGAAAAATAGTTTGGCAGTTTCTTAAAGAACAAAATATATACTTGCCATACAACACCAATCACACTCCTGGGCATTTATCCCAGAGAAACAATAATTTATGTTCACCTAAAAACCTGAACATGAACGTTCACAGCAGCTTTATTCACTAAAGCCCAAGACAAGAAAGAACCAAGAAGTTCAACAGATGAATGGCTAAACAAACTACAACACATTCACACAGTGAAACACTATGTAGTAATAAAAGAAATAAACAAGTGATACACACTACAACTTGGATTGATCTCAATCTCACATCAAATACTCTATGATTCCATTTATATAACGTCCTTGAAAGGGAAAAATTATAGAGATGAAGACCTAATAAGTAGTGGGCAGGATTAGCGAAGGTGTGGGAAAAGGACAGGTATGATTATAAGGAGGCAGCACGAGAGAACCCTTTGTGGTGATAGAAGAATTCTGTATCTTGATTGTGGTGGTGGTTACACCCATCTCCACATGTGATAAAATGGCACTAAGCTATTCACACACATTGTACCAGTGTCTGTTTACTGCTGTTGAGACTATATTATGGTTATCTAAGACATAACCAGTGGGGGAAACTTGTGAAGGATACAACTGTGCTAATTCCTGTGAATCAATTATGTCACATAAAAAGTTATTTAAAGAGTATATGTAAAAGCCAAAAGCAACCTGAAAACTTTTTCTTCTTAAAGGCAAGCTAGAGATGGAGAAAAAGGTTTGCAAAAATATATTTGATAAAGGCCTGAACTTCTTCAACTCAACAGTAAGACCAAAACAAAGTAAACACAGTAAAAAATGGGCTAAATATTTGATCAGACACTTAATTAAAGGAGATTATAAATGGTTAAAAAGCAAATGAAAAGAAGTTCAACACATTCACCAAGGAAACACAAATTAAAACTCAGTAAGATACAACCAGACACTAACCAGAATGGTTAAAAATATTAAGACTTACCAAAGCATCTGTTGGTAATGAGAGAGCAATGAGAACTCTCAGACATTACTTATAGGCATGAAAAACAGTAGAGCCAGCTTGGACACATTCGTAGCGTCTCACACAGTTACATATAAACTTACCAGAAGACCCAGCAAGCCCACTCCTAGGTGCTTATACAAGCAATGAAAACGTGTCAACACAAAAAACTGTATGTAAATATTCATTGAAGTTTTATTCATAATCGCCCCAAATGGAAAAAATCCCATGTGTCCATCAACTGAAAGGAAAACAAACTGTGGTTCATGCACACAAGGGAACACTACTCAGAACAGAAAGAAGAAACTAGTGATTCACACACATACATGAGTCTCAAAAGCATTCTGCTGAATAAAAGAAGCCAGACAAAAGACAGTCTATACTCGGTGCTGGCCCAGTGGCATAGTGGTTAAGTTTGCTCTGCTTTGGTGGCCTGGGGTTCATGGGTTCGGATACCAGGCATGGACCTAGCACCACTCATCAAGCCACGCTGTGGTGGCATCCCACATAAAATAGAGGAAGATTGGCACAGATGTTAGCTCAACTAAAATCTTCCTCAAGTAAAAAGAGGAGGATTGGCAACAGATGTTAGCTCAGAGCCAATCTTTCTCATGTACAAAAAGAGTCTGTGATTCCACTGATATGAAAGTGGAGAAAAGGCAAAACTACCGCAACAGAAAACAGACCAGTGATTGCTCTCAGGCATCTGAGAGGTAGGGGTGGAGGGAGGGGACTTACCGCAAAGTAGTACAAGAATGTTTTTGGCATGATGGAAATATTCCAAATCATGATTTTGATGATGGTCATCTACTATATCATTTTTGAAAACGCACTCACTTGTACACTGAAAAGTGCTGAGTTTTATTTTTTCTTATACACACCTCGACAAAATTGGTTAATAGTTAAAAAAGAAAACACAAAATCTGCAGACTAAAGGGAGTCACATGGTAAGGTCTGCTCACCCACCGAGACAAGGCCACTGTAGTTCTCCAGCATCACCACGTCTCTGTACAGGGTCCTCTGTGCAGACTCCACCTGCGGCCACTCCTCCTGGGGAACTCCATAGGCACGTCCTTGAATGACACTGACACCTGCAACAGCACATTTCTAATCAATGTGAGGGTCCAGAAGCAGTGACATAGAGAAGACTTTTAGAAACTAAGTCTTACTATGTTTACTGTTCACAATTTAAAACAAAATGCTATAAAGGATGACAATCACGGGGCCCTAATTCTGTCTTATACTTTGAGGAGATGTACATCATCAGTAAAAAAAAATTATTCTCATGCCGATTTATTTACATTTATTTTTATTTTATACACATATATTGTCGCTTAATAGAATAATGAGAAACCTTAATGCCTTACTTTTTTAGGTAAAGTTATTATAAATAGGATTCTTGTATATATTTCCCATACACCAATGGATTATGCTGAGCACTCTGCAGAGTATACACACTCCAGACCGGAGATCTCTGCTGGGGAAATAGGAAACCAATAAGAGACCCATGTAAGCCCAGGGAGACATTACACATCACCAGATTTTTATTTCAGGAGTAATGCTCTAGAACAGGATTTCTTCAACATGGCATTACGAACACTGTGGACCAGACGATGCTATTTTTGTGGAAGACTGTGCTGTATATTTTACGATCTTTTTCAGTATCCTTGTCTTCTACTGATTGGTTGCCAGCAGCATCCCCAGTTGTAACAATTAAAACTATCTCCAAACATTGCCAAATGTCTCCTGGGGAGCAAAACTGACTGCAGCTAGCAACCACTGCTCTACATGAATAGTGGACAAGGTCTTAAGCAGCAAAACAAAAGATCTAATTTAAGAAATTACGATATTAAGGCAAAGCAACAAAGATAAAGAATGGGAAACTAATTCTTAGAGAAAACAAAACCTGGTCATTATTTTCTTGTGCAACTACACAGAGATGCTCCACAAGCAAATGGGTGGATGCTGATGCCATACACAGAGACCAGAAGAATAAATAAGAGTCAGCGGTTGGGTCACTAGAATTTAGGAGACTTTAGTCATTTAGATGGTAACTGAAGTCATCAGAGAAAAAGGGCTGGGTCAGAAAGGACATAGAAACTGAGGAGAGAAAAGGCACCAAATACAGAATTCAGGGAAATAGTAAAATTGAAGACGCAAGCAGAAATTGAATAAGCCTTGAAGGCTGAGAAAAAAATTCTAAATGGTGGAATGAGAAAGTAGAAAGATTAAAGTACTGGACATTAAGAGAAGAGACAATTAGAAGGATAAATGACGCTTCTAGTTCAAGGGAATAGCCTGAGCACACACATTTACAAGCCCTGCCTCCAAAAACGCACTCAGATAAAATACAAAACCTACTATAAAAGTACAACAAAAGAGGATTGCAGAGAAACATCCCAGAAGAAGGCCCAAAAATATGAACAAATTTTGCAAGACAGAGGGTAAGGTCGTATTAGATGAGAAAGACAGGACAATGTAGCCCACAATCTAATGTAAACAGAGAAGTGGGCAGAAAGAGCAAGGCACTGAAGAGAGCCCAGAAAGACGTCCAAGCTTCAAGCAAGCAAGACCTGAACAACGTGTGTGGTGGGAAGAATGATTAACAGAGTAAACTTCCTCTTTGAATACAGGTGACATCATTCAAATAAGTGAGGAAAGGCTGGACAATAATGTCACAGGGATAGCTGGAGGCCACCTGGGAAAAGATAGTTAGATCTCTCTCTCATACCACAGAGCAGGATAAAATAAAATGCATTCAAGATCAAAATGCAAGAAACAAAATCACATTCTAGAAGACTACACAGAACAATGATTTTACAACTTTAGAATGGGAAATGCCCAGCTATGACTGAAAATCCAGGAATCAGAAAAGAAAAAGATGCTAAATTTGACAACATAAAAATCAAATGCCAGGGCAGGCCCAGCTGTGTAATGGTTAAGTTCGTGCGCTCCACTTCAGTGGCCTGGGGTTCACGGTTTCAGATCCCAGGCACAGACCTACACACCGCTCATCAAGCCACACTGTGGTGGCATCCCATATAAAATAGAGGAAGATTGGCACCGGTGTTAGTTTAGGGACAATCTTCGTCAAGCAAAAGGAGGAAGAACGGCAACAGATGTTAGCTCAGGGCCAATTTTCCTCACCGAAAAAATAATAATAAAAAAAAATTTTGTTAAATCGTGAGCAAGGCAAAAATACAAGAAACTAGGAAAACTGTGCAATTTATTTCACAGAAAAAGGGCTATAAGGGTATACTGGATACAGTCATTAAAATCGGCACGTAAATACGAGAACAGATAAGGGATAAAGAGTTCAAAAACAAAGAACTATAGTGAACTATTAACAAAATACGATGCCCTACCTATTCATGAGAAAAGCAAAGCTTACAGAACTAAACTGAGATCAGTTGTAAGTCACACTGGTAAAAATCCAAAGTTTGATGCACACTCTATTTGCAAGGTTGTGGAGAGGAAACACACTCTCCCAGACTCGTGGCTCTACCCTCAATCACACCTACAACCTGACTACTTCAAAGTAACTAACAGCCTTATGATCATCATTTCTTGCCAGGATTACAGAAATGGCCTCCTACATTGTACCTGCTTGCACCACTGCCCCACTAGAGTCTATTTTCAAACAGCAGACAGAGTTATTCTTTTAAACTGTAAGTCTAAACTCTCGTTTTGACGCAGAAAGATAAAAATCTAAACCCTCCGTATTACCGAACTAAATGGAGAGACATACCGTGTTCACGAACTGGAAGACTCATGATCAAGATGTAATTTCTCCCCAAATTGATCTACACTACAAATTCTCCAAGTCTGTGCAATGAAAACCAAAATCTCAGCCGACTTTTGAGATAAGAAAGCTGATTTTTAAAACATTCTGTAAAGAAGCAAAGGACCTAGAATATCCAAAACAATTTTTAAAAAGAACAAAGTTGGAAGACTTGTATTACCTGATTTCAAGACTTACTGAAGAGACACTCATCAAGACAGTGTGGTATTACAAAAAGGATTGACACACGCCATCAGAAGTGAACAGGGGCCAGCCCTGTGGCTGAGTGGTTAAGTTCGTGCACTCAGCTTTGGCAGCCCAGGGTTTTGCTGGTTTGGATGCTGGGCGTTCATCAGGCCATGCTGAGGCAGGGTCCCACATAGCAAACCCAGAGGGACCTACAACTGGAATATACAACTATGTACTGGGGGGATTTAGGGAGAAGAAGAAGAAAAAAAAAAAGAAGAAGAAGATTGGCAACAGTTGTTAGCTCAGATGCCAATTTAAAAAAAAAAAAGACCAGTCTACCAGCCTAGGATGCCCTCTACAACAGAAGTACCAAAGGTACCATCAGGGATGGCAAAATTAAAAAAAAAAAGAAGTGAACAGAGTCTGAAACAGACCATACATACATTGCTGGCTGACTTCCCACAGAGGTGCCAAGGTAATTCAATGGAGAAAGGATAGTCTTGTCAGCAAATGGTGCTGACTGGGGGCTGTGCAGAGCCAGAGAACACAAACATGGCAAGGGCACATTCCTCTACTCCCGATGTTTAGAGTTTGCTGCCAGCATAAAATATGAAGACCCTCCGAAGCTGAAATTCTAGGTTTCAGATTGGGCCAACTAGAACACATTTTGTCCTTTTCTGATTAGCAGCTTTATACTAAAACACAATTTAAAAGCTGATCAAAAAAGAAAATTATGGATAAAAGACTGAAATCTTTTTTTTTTTTTTTTTAAAGATTGGCACCTGAGCTAACAACTGTTGCCAATCTTTTTTTTTTTTTCTGCTGCTTTATCTCCCCAAATCCCCCCGGTATGTAGTTGTATATCTTAGTTGCAGGTCCTTCTAGTTGTGGCATGTGGGATACCACCTCAATGTGGCCTGACGAGCGGTGCAATGCCCGCACCCAGGATCCAAACCACCAAAACCCTAAGCTACCGCAGCAGAGCGTGTGACCTTAACCACTTGGGCATGGGACTGGTCCCAAAAGACTGAAATCTTAAGAGAATTCTATCAATCAATTCATGAAAATACACTGAAAAACACACATAAAAATGAACAGTTTTCTATGAAAATGTAATGACCAAAGTCATACCAAGAAAAGAATACAAATCTAGTATAGACTTATGATGAATAAATTGATAATCAAACTCTTCAAGCAAAAAGTCTTCATAAGGCTCAAACTCACAGACGAGTTTCACAAAAGCTACACATAACAATTTTCTTATCTAAATTATTAGAAAAGAAAAGGAGCATGACCATTTTCTTTTATGAGACTATGACCTTGATACCATAACTGGACAGAGAAACTAGAAAGTACAGTCTAATCTGACCTGTGGATACAGAAACAAAAATTCTAAATATAGTATTAGCAAAAAGCCGTAGGAAAATATGTAAGAAGCAACTTAGCAACTACCGTCTACACAGGAATTCAAGTTCATATTAGAAAACCCACTGTACCATTTACAGTATTTATAGATGGAAGGAAATAAAACTATAGCTTTATTCCAATAGCTGCACAAAGGGAATCAATATAATGCATTGCACAGTCATGACTAATATGAAATCTCAGCAAACTGGTATCTGGAGGAAACCTACTTACCCTGACAAGGTCACCTACAAAAGCTGACAACAAATATCACAGTTAACAGTCAAACAGGGTATATTTTCCCTCAAGATTGACTTGATCTATTTCTATTTGTCCTTTTTCCATATCATGCATGGATCCTTCTAAACCTATAAATCCCTTACAATACAAAGTGGGGAACGGAGAAAGCGCTCACCTGAGGGATGTTCACTTTCTGTGGCTCCTGGGCGAGTGTAGACAACTGTGGCTCAGCTGAGGGGACAGAAAGAAGACAGGGGTCCTGAGATTTGACCTGCCACAGCTCCTAGAGTCACCTCCTCACATCAGCACCCCAGCTGGGGATCATCCTCCCCCAGACATAGGGCCCTCTGGGCCTTGAAAAGGCACGAAGTGGATCACAGACAGGTGGCACCACCTGTCTTTGTGTGACTCTGCAATGATCATCTGCAGTTTTTTACTGAGTGAACATAAACTTTTCTTGATTGATTTAATAATAACACATGTGTCCTTCTAACAGAGAGGAAGAAAAACAACAGATGAGTTGAATTAAACTACACCAAAGGAAAAGACACTATTCTTTCATTAAAATTAACGTGGAAGAAAAATAGTATACATCATATATCTATTTTTCTCAGTAATATTATTTACGTTTTGGTACAGAAAATACACAGAAAACAGACGGGATGCTTGAAGGCAGGAATTTTTAATTGTTCATTTCAGCTGGGATGTATTCCTCAGAAGGTCCCTTTGATAAGATGCTTTTGGTGACTATCTGAGAGGGAACTGCAGTTTTCCTTCTGACTCTGTCACAAACCGGGTTTCCCTGGACAAGTCACTGAAACTTTCAGGCCAATGTCTTTAAAGTTTTCAACAGAGTTGCAAGTAGATGACTTTGGAAAATCCTTCAAGCATCATTATTCTGGGATCCTGCGAGATCAGGATGATGTCATTAATGTCACATGTGGTGATGGACACGTCTGACAGCAGCGCAGCCTCTGTAAAGAGCAGGGGCCATTTAAGGGGACCAGAGCCAGAACCTCCTCCCTCTGCCTGGTTGTCCCTGTCCCCCGGACCTTGCCCTCGGAAGCTCCCCAACAAAGCAGCCTTTCCTGAGCAGCCTGCCCCTGGGCCACCCCAGCTCACCTGCTCTACTCAGGGACAAACAAACCCCCCACTGTCACATGGTGTGGTGGCTCCTGAAGGTGGCATCATCACCAAGTCTGGCTCATTCTGGGCAAGGGGATCAGAACGGCTTCTGACCTTGCAAATCTAGGACCTGCTCTTTCTGGGCTCTTCTGTCTCTGCTCTGAAGCTCTGGAGAGAGGTCTAAGGTCAGAGGGGTGCTCTCCTCCAGGTAAGACTCCTGCACAGAGGCCCCTCCTTCCTGCCTCACAAGGGTTGATTTGTTCAAGGAAACTGGGACGTGGATCTGGGAAATAAATTCACTTTAGGGGACAAAATCTGACTCTTGAAATTCACTACAATATCAGACTTGAAGGACATCCCGTCAGTGCAGAAGGGGCCAGGCCCCTCTGTCTGATCCAAGGGACCTGAAGAGACACTAGAAACCCCAGGGTACATGTGACACACGGTGGGATTCCATCCACATCCCTTCCCTTACATCCTTGGGGATGTGGGGACAGGCCACGGTCCTAAGAGCTGGGAAGGCCGCAGTGCCAGTCTTGGGCAGGTGTGACATCAGACAAAGCCTGAGACTGAAGGGAAGCCACCTGCCCTTGAACCCAAATCCTGCGCTGCGACCTCCTGACCCAGCACATCGGGCCACCGACCTGAGCCTCAGCTGCTGGGGAAGCGGTCGTGAGGGCACATCAGGCCATCCAGCGACACCAACAAACTGACTTCCAACTACGGCAGCAGCTGTCCCTTACCCAGGGCTTCCTACCCGGCCCTCGCCTAAATACTGTACAACGATGACTCGGACCTCAAAACCCCGCCGTGAGACGGCGCTATCAATCTCACGTCCACATGAGCACGCTGACCCAGGCCCTTCTGTCGCCCCTGCTTGGAGGTGACAGAGCCGGGACTGACTGGGCCTTTCGGGCTCCAGAGCTCGGCTGCCCCGCAGACCCGGGCCCCGTCCGCGTTTCAACCGGCCTCCCGCCGCCGACGTGGGCTTTTCCTGGGTCGGGCTGCTGACGGGCTGCGCCGCACCTGCGCCCCGGGAGCCCGAGGTCCCCCACCGGCCGCCCCCCGCCGAGGTCCCGCCCGGGCGCACACACGACGCTGGGGACGGCGGGGACCCGAGAACTCCCGCCCCCAGCGCTCCCCGTCACTCTCACCCCGGGCGCGCCCTCTACTTTCTCAGGAGACTCTGGGCACCTAACGGCTCCCGCGGAGTCCGGAGAAGACGAGAGAAGAGGCGGGGCTACGGCTGCACATGCGCAGTGAGGGCCGGGAATCCCCTTCCCAGAGCGCCGCGCGGTGAACCAGAAGGAGTCAAGACTACGTTTCCCGTAGGCCTCGGCGGCCACTGCTGAGGTCCCTGTTTCAGCGCCCCCGCTTGTCAGGAACCTGGGGAGTGATGTTCTCTCCGAGCCCGAGCCGGAGCCCGAGCCCGAGCCGGAAAAGGTTAAGGGTTAAACCTGAGCTCTGCCGCCAAATGCGAGGGGTGGTCCTCTATTGGCTCACTATTGAAATAGCATTTTTTTTGGTAAGTCAGTTGTAGACAAATTGAGGAAACTTGAATATGGATGGGATATTGAAAATATTAAAATTACCGTTACTTAGATGAAGTGTGAAAAAATTTTGGAGTTACGTAGTAAATTTTATTTTGGAAAAAAAAGCCATGACGACTGAAGTATTTAGGATTGAAATTATATAGCTGTAAAATTAGAACTTCTCCCCTTTACAGCCCCGGTTTCACCAACACCTGAGCCAGGTCTCAGCGCCCCTGGAGCCCAGGGTGGAGGTTCTACTGGGGGTGGAGAGAGAGGATCTAGGCATACCTTTATAGGAAAGCTGTTTTTGTTTTTTATTTTTAATGAGGAAGATTAGCCCTGAGCTAACTACTGCCAGTCCTCCTCTTTTTGCTGAGGAAGCCTGGCCCTGAGCTAACATTGTGCCCATCTTTCTCTACTGTATACGTGGGATGCCTACCACAGCATGATGTGCCAAGCGGTGCCATATCTGCACCCAGGATCTGAAACAGCAAACCCCGGCCTGAGAACTGAAACGTGCGAACTTAACCGCTGGGCCACTGGCCGGCCCCAAGCTGTTGGTTTTTAAATGTTGACACTGTTTCTTGCTGAATTCTCTGATTGTTTCAACAAATTTTTATGTTAATCATCTTGGATTTCCGTGCCCATAACAAGTTTGCTTGCTTTGTCCTGACATTTATTATTCTTTGTCATTCTTTAATGAGTTACAGATAAAAGCACAAAAATTCTGGTCAAACTGTATTGAATCAATCATAATAGACTTTAACATAAAGGTCACTAATGGCGAGAAAGTGGTTACGATGTATGTCAATTTAACAAACATTTCTGGAAAACCTGCGGTGCAATAGACATCATTCTAGATCCTGGGATAGCACCATCAAATAAGAGAGATTAAATTCCCTACCCCCATGGAGTTTATGATCAGGGTTGTTGTGGGGACCTATTAGGGTCCCCTCAAGAAACAGATGTCAATTGTCAAGAAACAGTAGGACACTTGAGGAGAGTCTACTAACAAGACTATAAAAACATGGGTAGGGTGAGTGAGGCATCCTGTAACCAGTGATGGTAGGGAATCACTATCAGTCCAGGCCTATAATGAGGGTAGGTGATATTACCAGAGCCTGGCAGAAAAGGCCATCCTGATGAGACCTGTGGCCTTAGGAAGAGAAACGCTGTAATGGCCGTTACGTGGCTCAGCACAGACAGGCAAAGGAATAAATACCCAAATCTCACTTGTCATCTCTCTAATGTCCTGTCCTCCGTTGAGCATTTGTAAACTCCATTCACTACCTATTCCTACAATTCCATCCCCCTGCATCTCCTCCAGACCTTTTTGTCACCAATTTTCCAGTCTTATTCTTTTCTAGCTCCCTACTACTGGTCAATTCATTGAGCTACTGGACATGAATCAAGACAAATCTAAACTCAGGACGTGTCTCTTCTTCACAAAGTCAACACCTAAATATACCTCCTTAGACTCTGCCCACTGGGGAGATTTCTTTTCACCACATCTTTCGGAACCACCCCTAAGTGAGACTGTAGTTGCAGCAGCCTTATCTTCCGATGATGCCACCACACACGGTGGACTCAGTTTGAAGGAGATTCGACTGGTTTGTGCCACAGATCTCCCTTGGGGACTTCTGGGGAATGATTAATTGTATATACTTGTGACTAAGTTGTGAGGAATTTTGTCAAAGAGACTCAGCCTCCGCTTCAGTGGAAGCCTCCTGTCTATAAAGTAGGATATATCAAGGACTGGGAAAGAGGATCTGAATCCCTGTTATGATGACTTGTGTTAGTTTTCTGCCCGAGAGACCCAGAATTTCATATATATATAGATAAATATCTTAAGAAGTATCTTAGTAGGGTGCCCATCTATTTCATTTCAATAGACTTCATGATCAAAGAGCCACCACCACAGATTCCTTCAGGTCACCACAAAAGATGAGTGCACAACAGAAATATGGAGAGTTTTAAAACATATTTGTCAGGATTCCATTAAAGAAGTATATATTTCATTGGTATGAAATGCTACTTGGGGTGCTCCTGAGTCCACAGGGAGCATACTCATATTGATAAATTTGGCCCTATCCAGCTCCTTTTGTGTGTTGTGTTTTTATTTCTGGGTTAGACCTTGCAATATTTGCCCCGGGAATAGCTGGGTTTTCATTCCCATGCTGGGCCTGGTGTCAGTAAAGGTAGTGGGACAGGCAGGCCCTGAGGAGAGTGTGCATCCCCTCTCAGGGGTGAGTTATACTAGGATCACCCCTTAGGATTTGGAGAGAGAGAGAAGAGAGAGAGCCACTGTCAGAAGTCAGTTAATCTTCACTTCTTTTTCTCAGCTTCTCACAAGCAGTGGCTTTTAGTAAACATTAAAGGCCTTAAAAAATCACACACACACACACACACACACACACACACACACACACACAACATTTTTTTATCTGTTCATCCATAGATGGACACTTAGGTTGTTTCCATCTTTTGGCTTTTGTGAAAAATGCTGCAATGAACATGGGAGTGCAGATACATCTCAAGATACTGATTTCATCTCCTTTGGATATTTACCCAGAGGTAGGAGTATTGGATTATATGTTAGCTCTATTTTTAATTTTTTGAGGAACCTCCATACTGTTTTCTATAGTGGCTGCACCAATTTACACCCCCACAAACAGTGCACCAGAGTTCCCTCTTCTCCACATCCTTGCCAGCATTTGTTAGCGCTTCTTTTTTTGATAATGGCCATTCTAACAGATCTGAGGGTACGTCTCATTGTGGGTTTGATTTGCATTTCCCTGATGATAAATGATTCTGAGCACCTTTCCATGTACTTGTTGGCTATTTGTAGCTCTTATTTGGACAAATGTTTATTCAGTTACTATGCCTATTTCTTAATCAGATTGGTTTTTTTTGCTATTGAGTTGCATGAGTTCTTTATATATTTTGGATATTAACCCCTTATCAGATATATGCTTTGCAAATATTTTCTCTCATTCCATAGGTTGCCTTTTCTCTCTGTTCATAGTTTCTTTTTTTGTGCAGAGCTTTTCAGTTTGATGTAGTCCCACTTGTTGATTTTTGCTTTTGTTGCTTGTCCTTTTGGTGTCATATCCAAAAAATCATTGCCAAGACTGCTGTCAAGGAGCTTCCCACTATGTTTTAAATAGAAGTTTTATGGTTTTAGGTCTTACGTTTTTAATCAATTTCAAGTTAATTTCCGTTATATATATATCATATATTTATGTATAAAATAGAATATTATTCAGCCATAAAAAAGCAGGAAATCCTACCATTTGTGACAATATGGTTGGGCCTTGAGGGCTTTATGCCAAGTGAAATGTCATACAGAGAAAGACAAATACTGTATGATGTCAGTTATATGTGAAAGCTAAAGACATTGAACTCATAGAAACGGAGCGTAGATGGTGGTTGTCAGGCCCTGAGAGGTGGGGGAAATGGGAAAACGCTGGTCAAAGGGTACAAACTTTCAGTTATAAGATGAATAAATTCTGGAGATCTATTGTACACATGGTAGCTGTAGTTAACAATGCTGTGTTGTATGCTTGAAAGCTGCTATGAGAGTAGAGCTTTAATGGTCTCACCATAATAACAACAACAAAATGGAAATTATGTCAGGTGAAGGAGTGTTCGCATCCATGCACATGGGAGGCATTCGTTTTGAAGGAGGACAGCAGGAAGAAAAGCATCTGCAGAGAAAGACTGCAAGTTCAGTCTGGGGCTACTGAGTTTGGGTGCCTTTGTGAAATCTAAGACAATGTCTTACAATTGAATACACACAGGAGGAAAACCATGAGACTACTGACTTATGAAAGTTTAGTAACAAGAGTATTTCTATGAGGAAGTCATCATCATCCATAGCCACTGTGAGGCCAAGTGAGACAAAGACGGAAAAGTATGCATTAGGTTTAGCTGTAAGGAAGTCACTGGTGACCCTGGCAAGCGGTGTTTCAGTGGAGGGGTGCAGTGAGTAGCCAGACTGCAGTGGACTGAGAAGTGAGCGGGAGGTGAGGAAGTAGAAAAAGTGAATATAAACCAGTATGAAGAACAGTCAAGAGGAGGGAGGAGTAGGGCGGCACCTGCAGGAGAAGATGGGGAGGGAGCGTTTTGTGTGGTGTGGGAGAGAGCTGGGCAAGTTTCAGTGCTGATGGCAGGAGGGCTATTTTCCTACTGAAGAAATTTTTCTCTTCTCTGGCTCCTGCCTTCTGTCTAAAGGTCTGTGTAGTTCCTGCAAATCTCAGAGCAGATCTCTTAGAGGCATCAGAATTCTCTCTCACTACTCCATTATCAACTAACTCTCAACAGCCAGCTTTTGCTATCAACTCACAAGCCCACATTCCCCTCTGATGACTTTCTGGATACTCACACTCACAGTAGATCAAAATGTCTCTCAAATTTGATAATGGGGGTAAAAAGAGCAAAACTAATCTTCCCACATCTCAAAATGGCCTGTATATGAGCTCAAACTGAGAAATTAATGTTTTAGACCAATTTTTAAAGATTTGAAGAAATCATTATTTATGACTAATATTCATCACACATTTAGGTACTGACTATATTTACTTCACTATTATTTATTGAGTACTTACTATATGGCAAGTGTTTGGCATGAAATACCTAAAGATGACCTAAAAGTTTTGATTTTTAAGTATTTTACATTTTGAAGAGAAATTTCTGGGGTCTATGATGATTTTCTACATTTTTGATACAATGTTCCTTGTTATATCAAAACAGTGTTCTTTAAGGCATAGCTGAACCTTTTTTTGGATACATCCAAATCCCTCTCTACTTCTAAAATAGGCCCTGCTGTGTGAATCTTACTAGGAAAAAGGGCCCCGCTTCTTACTCAGGAAGTTGAAGAGGCCAAATACCTTCTCCCTATGACCACTGAAAGCTGAGATCTGGACGACTGACCTGAATCAGCCAGTGGGTCCTCTCACCCAGGGTATTCCATCCTGAGGGCATGGTAGAAAATCCAAAGACACTGAGAGTCACTCCTGGTGTTGGCAGCGGTGCTGAGTGTCCAGTGGTGTCCACGGCTTTGACCTGACCAGACTGCTCCTGGGAGCTGGCCCTGGCATGTCCTCAGCTGCCCGGCCTCTCTTGGTTCCCATCTCTACTCTGAGCCGGCTCCCTGTGGAGTCGCTGAGCTCTGTGAGTCCCTTCTATGAACCTTCTCTTCTGCTTAGGTTAGCCAGGCGGTTTCTGTTGTTTGCCATCAAGAACCCTGACTGATCCAGAGGGTCACATGGAGTATAACGCACCAACAAAACCATTTAGACTCAGCTAACGTTTATAGACTGCAGGCATTGTGCTAAGTGCTTTAGATAAATGACATCACCAAGTCCTCCAAAGACAGGGTGAGGCAGGCGTGTGAGTCTGTTCTTTCAAGTATCATCTTAAGGGCCTCCTCTTCTGTGAGGGCTTTTCTGACCTCTGCTGCCTCTTGCAAGTAGACTTAATTCCTCCTTTGTGCCCATTCTATGTCCTAGAAAGAGGAAAGAATGTACATATATATATATATATACACACACACATGCATTCTCTCAGCTTTATATATATATATAATATTACATATATAAAGTATGTGATATCACGTAATATAATGTATTCTATATAATAGGTAGTATATATATTTATTTCCCTACCACTTACTATCTTCTTACTATGTGTTGTCAAATACTGGGCTTCACAGTTCACTCACATTATCTCATGCCATTCCCACCAGAACTTTATGAGTTAGATTTATTTTCTATTTTACAGGAGAGAAAATGGGAACAGGAAAGGTTAAGTAACTTTTCAAGGTGTTACCTGTGTGCCACAGAGTAGAGATGTGCACTTGGTCCATTTGTTCTGTTCTGAATCCCGACCTTCTGCTCTTATGAATGGCCCACACAGCCTCAGGGCATCTGAGGGGTGGTGCTCCCTCCTGCTGTGGACTGAGGCACAGTCTGCATGTCACTCATCTTTTTTTCTCACTGGTCTGGGAGGGAAGGCAGATCTCTGTTCCTTATTGCTCCCGAGACCAGCTAGGCAGCCAGCTGAAGGGGGGGATGGAATTAATACACAGAACACGTCTATATAATAGACTCAACATACTCTATATTATTTAATGGGACAGGGGACCATCAGCCTCTAGGACTGAGGTGACATCCCTCTGATCGCAACGTATTTATTTGCAGGCCAAAAAGTACAAGCATGGTAGGAACTCATGCCAGCAGGAATATGCAAGTCAAAGCTCAGCAGTTCTACTCTTCCCCGCTTCAATGTACCCCTGCCCTACACAAGGCCATTCTCTGAGGGAGTATCCTGGGAACAAACAATCTGGCAAGTTATGCAGACGGCGTTCTGTTCCTGCAAGGGCCCAGCGTTCTTAAGCCCCTCGCCTTCATGTTTGATAAGATACTACCTTCTGGCCTTTGATTCCAAAGCACAAACAATCTAACACAGTAATTTATGAGCATCAGCAAGTTGCATATTTCTCAGTCACCCATTTTGTAATTTGTTCTTGCTAAGCTTAAAGCCTTGCAATGATGTTGCTATGCTCTCTTGCAGCACCTTATGGCATGTCACCAATTCCTCTGTTTATGACAGACACCATGAGCCCAGGACTATACTCAGTCCCAGTGAGCCATCTCAGGAACCTCTCTACCCTTTCTACAAGAAGTCACTCCCAGGTGGTTAGAGATGAATGCTGCTTGCTAGTCCTGGCCTAGAACAATGCCTCTCACACAGAGCTTAACTTCTGGTAAGTGCCCTTTTCTTTGTTGTGCCTTCCTCCTTTTCAAGGATGAATCTAAATTCATTTCTTCATCGGGAACCTTCTCAGACAGCCGTATGAATCCACATTTGCTGCTCAAGGCTACTCTATGTGGCAAATCATGGCATTCAGCCCAAAGAGAATCAGTACCTTAAGCCTGAGGGTGATGAAGAACGAATTAATCCATTCCTTCCTAAACCTCTCTCTAATACATAAATTTTATATGGGCACGGGTCAATCACTTAAGTCATTAGGACGGTCGCCAATCTCCAAGACTCCTGTGGCAGGTTTCTTTTCCTGAGGCTGGATTGGCATCCCTGCCTATGGCTCCTGACCACACTCTGAACCATGGGAAAGTCCCAACTGGGACTGTGGTTCAAGGAAAGTACCAAACCATAACCTTTGGTTGAGTATGGAAACCCCTTCTTGGGAGAATGGCTCCAGGATGAAAATGGGTAGAATATCCCCCAGACCCGCGGAAAATTTTTCACTGTTTTTCTCTATTCTTGTATCTCTGGGACCATTCAACAGGCACCTATTACTGCCAGGCATAATAGGGAAGGTACACAAGATATGCAATGCAGGGAGATGCCCCATCACCCCTTGCTATAGAAACCCCACAGGAGGAACAACGGGTAGGATGCTGCCCTAGGTTCATGGGGGATTTCAAGATAATGGACCCTTTTCTTTCATGTCTCTTAAAGTTACAGTGGCCATTTTGGCCTCCTTTTAAGCTTTGCAAATAAGAAACAAACAAATATTTAAAAGAGTCAAAGGCTCCATCCCTGGGAGCCCCTCCTCTGGTTTCCTGGCCTGATCACCCGGGAGACCCTAAGTAGGGTGCCCTCTCTTTGCAGCTGACTCTGAGTATTTTAGTCACCTACTGCATAGGTTATACAGGTAGGAAATCTGTGATTCATTCTGTGAACTGTCCTGCTGGGGTTTTGTGCCCCGGCATGAAACTGTTGTGTGACTGTTATCTTGATAACCCTTGAGAAGAGGCTATGAGGGAGAGACCTGATCTCTTCTTTCCCTTTCTTTGCCTGTTTCATTCGTCACTTCCTCTGTTGTCACCAAGTCGAGGTTAAGTTCAGGCTGGACCTGAGCAGAACCTGGACCTTCTGTAAGATCAAAAACTTGAAAATCTTTTGCCAGGGAGTTAACTCTCTACCCAGGTGCTGGGATCCCCAGCCCCCAGCCAGCTCCAGGCCTTTTCCTCTTGCTTCCCTGGCTGGCCTTGTGCTGGCTTAGGGACTAAGTGCCCTGGTTGAGCAGGACTTGACTAAATCTTATAACCGTATTGACACCTGCAGTCGGGCTCTGCACCCTTCTCCAGGCACTGTTGGTTGGACACCGGCTTTACTACCATAGGGAATGCCCCAAACATCCCCAGAGACTTACCCCTCGGGTGCATTTTAACTATTTGGAAACACTTTCAACTGAATGGAGTATGCCCCAGAAACTCCATCTTGGAGAAAACTTGAGGGGTGAGGGGTTTCTCTGTGCCTTTATGATGTAGTTGGACAGGTAGATCAACCTATAATGTCATCCGAATTACAACCCAATTTCTGAGAAATCCAGAGCAACTGTCCTTGGAAAATCCTTGTAAGGCTGGAAAAGCAGCTCTAGAGCTGGTTCAGGTTCCACTCCTTTCCCTTATCTCAAAGAGCTTGCAAATCCTCTGGGGACTATCTAGCCCATCACTAATTCCTAAGACTGAGAGAAGAAAAAAGGAAAAAGGAACAAATAGCCATAAGTGTGCCCTTGCCAAAAATATGGCATCTTGAGGATCGTCACAAATATTGGTAAAAAGGCTTAAAACAAAATTTGGATTCATAACTGCTGAGCTTTGTATTACTGTATCTGATTCTTGTCAGTAATTTTTAAGCAACGGCTGTCGAGACTCTGTGTATGTGTGTCTATATGTATGTTATATATGTGTGATATTTTACCTCTGGATGGTATGGCCAAAATTAAGAGCTCTGTTTAATTGCCTTAAAGTAAGCACTTACATAAATTCAAAATGTGATAGAAATTAACCCAATGTCTTTCAGGTTAACATGATATAAATTAATCTTTGGTAAACAAAAGCTTGTTTAAGTTTGTTGATTTGATTGAAATAGGCTTGTCCTCAGAGACGTGGGTGTTTGGATATGATGCAGACATGTAGCCTGGGTTTATGAGCCAAATAAGCTCATGTTGTCTGTTAGAAATTCATCAGAAAAATAACAGCTTTAAATGATAGCTAATTTTGTCTAATGTCTCATGAAATTTTCATGGGTAATCTGAGCATAATTGTTGGAAAGAAATGATTTGGATAGATGAAAATACGTAAGAGTTTTTGGGTGCAATAATTATGTTTTATGGTCTGTATACCTGGGGAAAAAAACAGCTTCCAAATTCTTTTTGGTAACTTAAAATTTTAGAGTTTTGCCAAGTTAAGTGAAATGATAAAAATCTGTTGAGTAGTTGGGTCAGTTTTGGATGGGATAGAACACTGAAACATTATTACTAAATCTATCTAAGTTATCTATTTTTGGCTTCTTATTCTAGAGAGGCTAAAGGATGTTTGGGTCTACCAGCAAATATACCTGTGTTTTACTACTGTGAAGTGGCGTGTTTCCAGAAATTATGAAAAGTGCTTAGAATGCTGATATAAAAGACAGTTTGTAATTGCTTGCCCTTTTAGTTTTTAATAGAGTCTAAAATTGTAATTAATATATGTAATTAAAGCTACTGGAAATTACTAAGGAAAACAGCTCTGTATTGAAGGAAAGTAAAATGTATGTTTTCAGTAAAGAAGCTATAAAGAATGGAAAGATTTTTGTTTGTTGGGTTAAGAAAGATAAATTTGTCTTAAAGTACCAGAAGGGAAGAAAGAAAGCATGGGATAAATTCTGAATGTAAAAAGAAAGTTGTGAAAGAGAAATTCAGAAGGGAGTTTTATGCCTGGTCAAGTTGGCTAAGATTAAAGTAAATCCAATTAAGTAATTGAGTTTTAATAAGCTGGTACAGAAATTAAAATTTGGTTCTATCTCTCAAAAGGATAATTTACTTGAACTTTTGGTCTGCTCTTGATAAAGAGGTGATAAAAGGTTTTCCTTTACCTCTAAGTCTACCTAAAAGACAGAAAAACTATGTTTTGTTAAAATAATTTCCTATGTTCAGAAGGACTCATTTCTCTCTAAGATTTTTTGACTGTTTCTGTTGTCATTTTGAATATATACTGAGCATGTTTCACAGTGAGCATTTTTTCCTATTTGAACAAATGTTTTAAAAACTTTTGATATTTTTGACAAACTTCTCCCTCAAAAAAAAAAAAAATTCAAATCCTGAATGAAGGCTTTCTTTTCACCTGGTACAAGGAAGAAAATTTCTCTCAGGATTTTCAGAGGGCCCCTGAGACTTCTCAAAGAAGTTTGTTCTCTCTTCCTATAAGGAGGAAAATACTAAACTAATTGGGCTTATTTGGTCTATTAAATTACGTGGGAAGCATTGTTAAATAAGTGATGATAACTTTTCTTAGGTGGCATTATGTGGGTGAATGCTGTTGATATAGGTGGTTTAAAATTATATAACGTTCCTAAAATTCTGATCTGTCCCGGTTAGCAGTCATAATTCCAGTTATTGTCTTGAAGTGTTGTATGTCACAGAAGTAGCCAAGTTTCTTTGTCAATTGCCCTTTTGAGTCTTTTGTCATTTGCAGATAGTTGCTGTTTTATTCTGATGCTTTTTGCTTTTTCATATATGTTTCATCTCCAGAGAAATTCATGGAAAGAATTCTGACACAGGATTCTAGAATACAAGTTTCTGATCAACTTTCAGATCATAAAACTGAACTGGGTAAGAAATTACAGAATTCTAACAGAGAAACTGATGGCCTCATAAAACTGCTAACAGAAGATGAAGATCAAGAATCGATTATACAGGACTGTATGAACTGATGAGGATGATTATAATTTTTTATGACTTTTGTTTGAAATGTTGATTTTTTTGATGTTTTGTTTTCTCGGATTTAAGGAAATCTTTTTCTCTTTTCTCTTATGCTAACTATGACTTACAGCAATTTGGTGAAATTATACCTTTATGAGCAGAACTGAAACATTTATCTTTTTCTCCCTACCTGTTCCCTCCAGAATTTGGAAACTCTTTGTGAGTGAGGATGGTTATTTTGTGGCAATATAGTTATTTGCAGAACTTCAATAAGAATCTGTTCTTCTTGTAACAGGACACATTGGTTATATTACCAAGGCTTTGACTGGAATGTCGTATTTGAGAGAAACATACAGGCTCAGATATGACAAGACAGCTTTTCAGGAACACAGATTGGACTTTCTGGAATAAAGCCACTTGTAAATATTGGCCTGGCACCTTGTTTACAGAGATTCCAGCAATCTTACCTGGTAAGTAAGGAAGCTCACTTATCTGGCAGGTGCAAGGAACCTCGAAACATTTTAGGGGACCTCGAAAAGAGAAACTCACACAAATCTGTAGGTACTTCAGGCAAAATCTGATGGCAAGTCCTTGGCTGGGCTTTTCTGGCCTTGAGAGGCCTTTAAAGTTCAATCTGAGGTTACATAAAAAGTTCCAGCAAAGCAGATTTTAAAAAGCTTGTATGATCAATTGCTATTCTTGTTGCACTTACGTAAATAATTGGACTAAGTTTTATTGAAGCTACACTTCTTTTGCAAACCAGTTAATCTTAATTTAACTATCTTTTGTAAAAATGAGGGTGATTTTAGAGAGAAAGATTATGTTTCAGTAGAAGCTATAGTACACATTCATGGGTATTAGATTCTAGCTCTTCTCTTCTACAAGATTCATCTTTTACTAATCATAACGTCTCCCTGTGGCTGTCAGTCTCTGGTACCTGGAAGGTCCCTGGCCACAATCACACCTTTTCCTTCAACTCTACTGCCCAAATACTAACTAAATTCTCATTGTCACAGGTGGATCACAAACAGTGAGTTCCAAAGGTAAAGTCCCCAACCTACCAATACACGCAGGATAGATTATATCAAATTTGGGATGAATATATTTGGCTCACTCCTACTAGTGGTCAACTGAGTCAAAAGGCCACTCTGTTTTGGGAACAAACCAGTCACACTTGTGATACGTGGCCTAATAGCACCCAACGTATGGGACAAATTCCCAGCTATATATCTTCTTATATCATAGCCTTAAAAAAAAATACTATGGTTTGGGACTCACTGGGATAGATGGTCCAGCGTACATTGGTTAGCCCCTAATGGCACTCAGTGGCTTCGTGGCTCCAACGTATGGCCTTGGCTGCCACCTGGATGGATTGGACGATGCACCCTAGGCTTCGTCTGGATGCAAGGTAGAACTACACTCATTATATCTCTTCCTGCTAACTGAGCCAACCTACGACAATGCTAGACCCGTTCCATCTTCCACTGGTATGATCATCTTGCCTCAATTTTGCTTCCCCAATTAGGAATCAAAAGTATCATCTGGCACATGGAAGCCCTAAACAAATTTGCCATGAAGGTGTTAAATTTACACAGGATAGCCTTTCACTGCTTGATTTAGAAGTATCCCAAATGTGCAAGGTGGTCCTCCAAACCTGAATGGCACTGGATGTCTTGACAGCAGCACAGGGGGGTACTTGTGCCATTATAAAAACCAAATGTTGTGTCTGTATTCCTGACTACTTCGCATTTTAACTTGACCTATAGAACTTGGCTAAGAGTTAAGTGGGAAAAGGAGGTTTTAATTTATTACACATTGCTCTTATATTTATCTTAAAGGGATTCTGGGCCTTGACCTGATTTCTGGGTCAAGCGGGAAGCCAGTTTCGAAGCGGGCAGCCCAGATGTCCACCATCTGTCTCCTTGTGGCTTGGCCCCGATATAACAGTGGAGCAGAGGGGAGGGCGTGGGGGTTATTTCTATTGCTTACAAAACCTTTAAGACACCTTGAAAACCTTTTCAGATATTTTTTCCCCTTCTTTCAGCATAAATTATGAACCTTCTTCCTCTGCTGCTGGAGATACAGAGATAAATGGCACTGTTTCTTCCTCCAAGATCGAACAATCTAACGGGAAGATGTTCACCAGAACAGCTAACTGTAAGGGGATGAGGACCATTCTGCAGTTTGGAGACTGAGTGCTAGGTGAGCAGGGGAGAGAGGATGTTCAATTGTATTGGCCAGACTGGGGGTGGGGAGTGGGGTACAGGGCGAGATTAGCGAGGGTTTGAGAGAAGATATTAACATTTAAACTAGACCTTGAAGGATTTCCTTGGACAGTGATAGGAGTGGGAGTGTGTTGCAAGTGTGTGTGCATGTGTGTGTGTGTGTGTGTGTGTGTGTTGTGGGGACAGGGAAGAAACTTTTCCAGAGCAATAGCGGAACACAAAATTCTGTGCTGAGTTGAATTTAGAAAGAGACAGAGACTGAGATGATTGGAATGTGGGAACTAACTAGGGGGCAGGTTGGGGACAGAGTTGAACAAATCGCACTTCCCTATCTCATCAGTGAGAAGAACAAAGACCTGGAAAGTTTAAGTGGCCCATTTTAAATTCACAAAATAAGAATGCAAACAGTGATTCTTTGAGATATTAATAAGGACTAAGATTTCTGTTTTCCTAGGAGTATAGACAATTTTGTCATGATTTTAGACTTCAGATGTCAACAAATACAGCATTGAGGGTCTGTCTTAGCAAAGATGTGAAAAGAGCCAGTACTTTAATGGTCCGTGCAGATGTGTCCATGTGGGTGAGGTGGGCTGAGGCTGTGGCCTCCATTTCTGAGCTCACATGGGGTTGCTGTTTCTTCAGCTTTCGTTTTCAGCATTTTTATTTGCAGATTTGTTTGGGTGATTAATTTTTATCATATGATTCTCTGTATTCATTTTCGGTGAATACTATTTCTGTGTAAATCCATTATTTATACTCTTAAGGCTAATTTCATTGGCCTGAGGTTAATTTTTTCTCCTTGAGGAATATAATTCCATTTTTGCCAGGAGACTCAATGGGGAAATTCTACTTTATCATCAGTCTTATGTAATTTGAGTCATCTACATATCAATTACAATTATATTTGTCAGAATTTAGAAATTGAAATATATTATATGTGCTGAACATCTGCCACTTGCCAACCCCAATGGGCTTTTCACCCGTCTCCATCCTGCTCTGTGTTCAGCACCTTCCTTGCCGCCTGATGTCTGAGGTGCCAGCAGATCAGAGAGAAGCTCAGCTCCATCCCTCTCTGGGCTAGGGCAGCCACTCCCTCGCCTGTCTCCCTGCAGGCAAAGGGGTGCTAAGGTCTCCCAGTTGTTGCTAGCTCAGGGATTCACCATCTTTGCTTGGTTCCTTACCCCTTAGCCCCGCCCACATCTGTGTAAACTCCTCAGTCACTCTCTTTGAACATTCCCTGTTTCCTGCAGGACATGACTGATGCATTATTTAGGTGTGTTCACAGAAAGTATGTTGAAGATACATACATGATGCTTTGTATTCATATAGTAAGTTTATTACATAAACTGAATTCAGTAGGGTACAGTTAGGAAATAGCTTTTTTCTTTACATTAAAATGTGGTATAACTTTAAAAAAATGTTCCCACAACTAACTTTTCTTTAGGGCTTTGTCTTCCTCACCTCCCTTTTTTTTTTTTTTTTGAAGGAGATTCACCCTGACCTAAAATCTGTGAGAGTCTTCCTCTATTTTGTATGTGGGACCCCACCACATCATGGCTGCCGACGAGTGGTGTAGGTCTGTGCCCAGGAATTGAACCCGGATCACCAAAACAGAGTGTTCTGAATTTAACCACTAGGCAACGGGACTGGGCGTGTTTGGCCCCTTTTAATAATTCCTGGGAGGCTGTGTCTAGTGTCTCCCTAGGAGGATACTGTCACCTGTTTCAAAGGCTTTGAGTCTTTAGCTAAAATTGTGAGATGTGAGGAAATGTCTAATCTCACATCCTGTTGTGTTTGCATATATTAAAAGGCATATTAAGAAAAGAAAAAGAGGACTGTAGATGGAAGGAAAGAAGTGAGAAAAAGGAAAAGCTAGCCAGAAAATAGAGGGAGAGAAAAATAAGGGAAAGTGGAGAGAGAGAAAGAATAAGAAATAAGACCACCACTGACCTGGATGTCCTGAAATTCTTGCTAATGTCTTGTCTTGTGTTAGATGACTCTCAGCCAATCATTGCCCTTGGGTGCTAAAGTATGTTGCATTTGGAAAGAGTTCAATGTAGTGAAATAAACAATAATTTCCAAAAGAAAAATAGGCATTTAGGAACACTGTACTAAATTGAAATTGCTAAAAATATTGTTTAATTGAAGCAGACACTGAAATTGTTCCTCTAACATCCATTTCAGCTTCCTTGAGTGACAACCGTGAACTTTAGGAGGGGTGAAACTTATCTTCAGATCCAGAGTAGGGCCCCTGCTTGGTCTAAGCCACTCAGAATAATCCCATTTTCTTGTCATAGTGATCGACACAGTGTAAGCCAATCAGAGCATAACATGCCCGTAGCTACAGAGGGTGTATCCGAGTGGTCCAATCAGAGCGAGGCTTGGGACTTTTGTATGATGGTTCTACAAGCTGGCCTTGGCCTTTGCTTTGCCCTTGGATACGAATACAAAGCCACCATGAATGCTAAAGGCAGTCATTTTATGAGGCCAGCCCAAGAACAAAGCCAACATCTGAAGGTACACAGAACTGAGAGAACTGCAGAAAAATTGAGCCAGTGCCTGGACCAAACCATGCCTGGACCAAGCCATGAAAATTCTATGGACTTCTCAGTTACAGGAGCCAGTAAATTCCTTTAATTGTTTAAGCCAGTTGAATAGCTTTTCTGTTACTTGCCACAGAAATAATCTCAACTGATAACACTTTTGTTGCATTTGAGTAATTTAAACTGAATTAAAGCAAACAGTCATTAAAAGACAACACATTCATAGCTTCTGAATATGAATACATTTATAGTTTCTGTTATGCGCACATAGTAAAGGATCAAAACTAAAATGCCCACAGCTGAACCTCACTGTCTCATTCACACAGAATAAGGGCTTTGGAATTTAAAGGGAAACAAACCTTTAATATTAAACTTGCTTGAAGATAAAGGAAAAATTACAGGTGAACCAGAGCTGAAATAGTCTCAAAGAACGATGGCTAATCTGACATAAACTTCTGCCAAGCTGGCAGAATAGAAATGAAGGAAAACTGACGCCAGGTTCAGTCTACTACGCCTTTGCCAGTTCCTTTCGCGTGCTCTATCACACTGGCTTCTCGAGTCTTTCGTTGCTCAAGGACTTTAGTTGCTCAAGAGGGGGTGAGACAAACTCAGAATGGCTGTGTGATGTGTATACATCCTTTCTGCATTCTCTGTCAGTGAAAAGCCCAACAACTAAATGCTGAAAGAATTTCATTTGTTCTGTAGTCGGCAACACATCTCTTGGGACCTCAACTGGTGATTTAATTGATAGTTAGTCACTTGGGGAGAAGCAAATGGATGTAGAGACCTAACAAATCACCCACAGCCTCTGCACACATGGAGGAAGTTCATGGGCATTCTTCCTTCTGCACAGCATCCAGTTTCCCTACCTTTTGAGCATAAATGGCTGAAATTTTCCTCCGGTAGTATGTGCAGTTATCCGAAGATATGCTGTCTACCCCTTATTTTCCCTGTGGTGGCACAGTTGTGTTTGATCATTATATTAGGGGAAAAGGTCATTATGTAAGTTGTTAATGGAAGTTAATGTTTTCTTGGACAGCCGCATCCCTGACAGGTGAACAGACAGAGCTGGGAAAGGATGCTGAGCTCACCTGAGGGAGGAATGGGAGTTCCCTTTGGAAATGTTTCTCCAGCTTCCCTGATACTAAGAGTTACCTGGGGTCTTGGTTAAACATTAGATTTCCAGGCTTCTCCTTTGGGGATGCTGATTCAGGGGGGTTGGGATATGTCCCTGGAATATGCATTTTAACAGTCATGTGACTGTTGTCCTTAGGGAAGTGTGGGACACACTGTACTATGAAGTATGATTTTGAAAAGGAGACCAGAGATGGGAGTCCCTAATTCCCACACATCGCCCATCATTCCCGTGAAGGCTTTTCTCTCTTTCTGATCATCTTGCCCAACCTTTATTCTGTACGTCCCACTAACTGCCTTTCAGTCCCACTTGGGTGTGTTGTTCTAACCTCAGATTTATCGTGTCCTCCTCTCTTCACCTCAGCCCACAGTTTCCACCCCATCTCAAGTCATTCCCTTCCCACACACTCTCGGGCACATTGGTGCCTCACTATCCGCTCTTCCAGGATGTAGCAAACTCTTCAAAACGGTTGACTTTTTTCACATTCCATCTTCTGCATGGAACGGCTTCTCTCACTATTTTGCCTATTGCACTTCTACTTCTTCTTCAAGAGCTTAAATGCCACCTCCTTAGAAGTCTGTCTTCTGCCGCTTCCCGAGGCAGAGTTAATTCTTGCCTCTGTGCTCTCATCGCACTCTGGATATCTCTTACCTACAATGTGTGTCGTGTTGTAATTATTTGTTTACTCATCTGTCTCTCTCAGGGGGCAGCAAGGACAGGGACTGTGTCTTTATCTCTACGTTAAGCGCCAGCAGAGTGCCGGGTACATGGTAGGGATATTATAAATATTTGCTGAGTGAACTTGAAACTTTTAATAACTATATATTAAATGATTATTATCAAATAAAAAAGATATGGATTAACTTATTTATATAAGTCCACATATTCATTCATTCACCTGTTTATTCAGACAAATATGTATTGTGGCCCTATTATATGCTAAGCATTAGTGATTCAGTGACAAGCAAACAATAGACATGATCCTTGCCTCATGGAGCTTTGAGTAGAGAGAAATATATTATTTAAATAATTATGTAATGAGTAGAGGATTTGCTACAGTGAAAAATACCAAGAAGGATAGGCATATGAGGGCAATGAAAGCATATAATGAGGGTGGGAGGTGACAACTTATCTGAGTTTTGATTATGAAAAGGAATTCTCTAGAGAGAAAGGGCAATGAAGAGCCTTCTAGGCTCAGGAAAAGGCCTGTTCAAAGGCCCTGGGGTGGGAGGGCATATGGTAAGAAGAAGGGACTGAGACATGGGTAGTATATCTGGAGCAGAGAGAGAAAGTGGACTTATGGCAGAGAAAGGCTGTCACATAGGGCATATGGGTTTTCAGAGGGCCTGTGAAGAAGTCTTGTCTTTATTCTAAATGCAGTGGGAAACCAGTAATTCTGGTGAGTGTGTTACTGCATTGTTGTGGAGATTTATACTGGCCACATGATGATTTGCTTTACTACTTATTTTTGTTTTGACCATGCAAACTCCTTCAGGACAGGAACCGTGTCTTCTTGTCTTATATTTCTTAGTGTTCCCAGCATCTAGCGCCATACAATAACTAGAGTGGGTGACCAAGAGATGTGCGTTTCTTGTTTTATTTGAGATTCTCAAGAGTGAGGCTTTGTGTAAACTCACTTAGAAGAAACTTAGTTAACTTCCACTGGATAAGCTTATAATGACAGAACAATTTGTGTTAAAATGGTGAGAAACGTTTTTGATATGGTGACTGGACAGCAGGTAAGCCACTACTATCTTAATAGGCAAAGACTGTTTCTTAAGTGTTTGGGAAGGTAATAGTCAGGGTTAGTTTCAGAAAAAACTGCTTCCCTTGTCCAGTAAAGTTGTTGGATTACTCATGATGCTTCAAGTTTTACTGTTACAGAATCATTACTTGGGCATTAAAGACTGTTTGGTCTTTAAGAGCCCTCTTTGGTGGATTGTAATTAATCCTTGAGTGGTAAACGTGATGTAATCTACACAAAATTTGAAATATGTTCTGATGTACACCTGAAAATTATATAATGTTATAATCCAATGTTACTGCAATAAATAAATAATTAATTAATTAAAAAAGAGCCATCTTTGAAAATGTAAATACCTAATTGAGGGTAAGAGATATATTACTATTTATCGACTGACATCTTTGGGGTATTTGGATGGAGATTCAAATATACAGGAAAGATATGTATAGTACTGTACATATGGGCCATACTCATGGCAATGCGCTGCCTCCGGCTTTTCCATTAAACAGCTTTTTCTTACAGGTGGAAACATCCAGAAGCCCACCCTGGGTCATAGGCGGTTGCTGTTTCCCACTGCCCCACCCTCTGGGGCTCGTTGAACCCTGAAAATAAGCCTCACGAAATCTTCACATGGCAGTGAAGGAGGTAGGATCGCTCCATTTAATATATGAAGAATCTGAAACTTAGGAGCTTAAGTAATTTGTCTGCTGTGAAATCACCAGGAAATGAGAAGTAAGCTTCAAACCGAGATACAACAGACTGTGACCCGGTGCTCTCCTCTCCAAGCCGGGTGGCTAGAAAAGCTGAAGAATGAAACACAGTGTCCATGTACACATATGTACACATACTACACCTATGAAGATATATATAAATGCTTTGACACTTCATTTCAAATGTCTGAAATGACACCTGTTTGACACCTATCTCCCTGGACATACTTTCCCTCATCAATATACCCATTAGGCCCACAGCTGACGGCTGGAGCTCAGAGCACAAAACACCCCATGTCCCTTCAGAGCTTCTTATAAAGTCACACATTCCATCCCATTTGAAAGAGAGACTCTGAGCTCCACCACGGGGCCTTGAGGCCCCCTTGCTCTTGCAGAGGCCCCTGTGACCATCCCAGCTCAGCCTTCCCCAGGACCCCACTGGCTTCAGAGGGAAGGTGAGTAGGGCTCTGCTGCTAAGTCCCCAGCCCTGCCTGGCCTCAAATGATGGACACGGGCAGGATGGGCACAGGTCGGGCAGGAGGGAGGCTGAACAGCCAGAGCTCTACAGTCCAGTGCAATGGTGGGGGTGGGCAGCCACGGCCACACTCACCTTGAAGGATACAGGCACCCAGGGAGGCAGCACCTGAAAAGGAGCAGAGCAGTTGGCTGTGGACAATGTCTGTTTTAATTTGCAGGAAGAGGTGGTACCTGCAATACAAAAGGGGAAAGAGTTGCCCTCGGTTTTGGCTGAGGACTGGAAGAAGAGGAAGGTTTGTTCGTGCCTATCCACCTGGGTCTCCAGAGCCCTACCCAGCTCCGAGGAGTGGCCGAGACATGCCAAGCCTCTCGGAGGGCAAGCAGAGGAACCTGAGAGGGGCCCTCGGAATACAGAAAATCTGAAGTGTCTGTGGCAGCTTCCAAAGCTAGTGGCTAGCCCTTTCCAAAGAGACACGAGAAGGACCAAGGAAAGCCACAGGGCCCAGCAGCCACTGTCCCTGGCAGGAACTCCCACATGATGACAACCACAGCCACTGTCACCACCACCCGCACCTCAGGTACATGCTGCCCAGGCTCTGTGTGAAATGGAGAGTCAGGAAAGGGACTCAGTCAGATGGGGACCAGTCTTAGGGTCAGACAGACTCACACTAGTCAATGTCAGAAAGACTTGGTTATGTGGCCAGAAGCCAGTGTCTTCACAGCTAGAGCTGTCATCTGTTTAACGTCCTCTCCCCTCTCCAGGGACACAAACTCAGATGCCCACAGAGCCAGGCAGACCTGATAATGAGTGAAATGGGCGGGCTGAGGGGGTCAGGAGGCAGGATGGAGAGCACTGGCCCCTGTGAAGGGGTCGTCCCACCCAGCTGCAGCCCAGGATCGCTGTAGAAAGGCAGGCCAAAGGCGTCTAGCTTTTCCAGAAAAACAAAGAAACAGGATTTAGAAGTGAAATCCTTTGACTTTTAAATGTTGCAACAAATTTTGTTTTTGAAAACACTGTAGCACCAAACAAAAAATACGTGATTCAGCCAGGGGAGGGACAGGCCAGTCAGCACCCCCTGGCTCCTCCGTCACTGCCCCTTCTGTCTTCCACACTGCTTGAGCCCTCCTCAGATTTCCTCGTCTTTCTCTGCCAGGTTGATCCTCTCAGTCAAGGCTCAGGCCCGGGCCTCCTGTTTCTGACTAAAGTAACTTTGCAGATGTCTACAGATTCTTCTGTGTTTATTTGAGAGTTTAACTCTCAGAGACCAATACCTATTTTTCTTTCCAGGTTCTTGGGTTGGGGAGCGGACACGACTCAACTGGTCCCAGTTACCACCCCCAGTGCTGACATAATCTGATCTTCACTCAGCCTGTGAGGAGCCACGTGCACAACCCCATCCAGAGAGTGTGTTTAACGTGCTAAGAGCACGTAGGCGCTGCCATCCCGGGGCGCTGGAGCTCATCCTCTTTGGGCGCTGGTTCACTTAAAGCACACTGGACGTCCTGCAGAGTTCAGGTGCTCACTGGAGTTTCCATTTGATGAATCTTTATCTCACCTGCTTTACATGTGCACTGTGCTGGGCACTGGGGACACGGTGGAGGCTCAGATGTCACTCTCTGTCCCCAACTTTGTATGGAATTGTGTGCAGGGGATAAAGGCTGTCCCTAATAAATTTCATATCTGGAGTTCGGTGTGAATTTTGTCAGAGGAACAACATCACGCTTGGTAGATAAGGACCAGAGCAGCTCTCTAAACCAGTGCCTCTCATAGTTCACTGAGCACGTGAAGAGATCTTGTTAGAATGTGGGTTCTGGTTCAGTGGGTCTGGGTGGGCATGAGAGTCCACATTTATAGCTCCCTGGAGATGCTGTGCTGCAGGCCCATGGGCCACATGTTGAGTAATAAGCTTCTAAACCAGTGGTTCTCAGCCCTCACTGCACGTGAGAACCACCTGGGGGAGTTTCTGAAAGATACCAAGACTGTGGACCCTACCCCAGACCCAAATAAATCAGAATCTGGGTCCTCACAAGAGCTTGTGCACAAATGTCCACAGCAGAATTACTCAAAATAGCTAAAGGGTGGAAACAGCCCACATGTCCAACTGATGAATGGATAACAGAAAGTGGTATATCCATACAATGGGATATTATTCCACCATAAAGAGGAATGAAGTTCTGATAGATGCTAGAACATGCATGACACTTGAAAATGTTAAGTGAAAGGAAGCCAGTCACAACATACCACATAGTATATGATTCCATTTATTTGAAATGTCCAGAATAAGCAAATCTATAGAGACAGAAAGTAGATTAGTGGCTGCCAGGGGCTGGGGGAGGGGAGAATAGGGAATGACCACTTGGGCACTGGGTTTCCTACTGGGGTGATAAAAATGTTGTGGAATTAGATTGTGGTGATGGTGGCACAACTGTGGGAACATACTAAACCCACTGAAGTGTACACTGTAATATCTGTTGAAAAAACTAGTGCTTTTGAGAATCCAAATTGCCTTAGAGTTCTCAAATTTCAACATGCTTTAAAATTCCCTGGAGGGCATATGAAAATACAAATTGCTGGGCCGCATGCCAGAACTGGGGCAGGGGCAAGTTCCCAGGGGATGCTGATGGCTGTGGGTCTGGGGATCTTGCTTTGAGGACCAAGGTGCTAGACCATTCAGAGTATCAGTGTGACACAAACACTTGAAGTGATCAAATCTTTCCTTTTTTGAAGATTGTAAACTATTCAGGCCAAAGGCCAGAGGGTTTCTTTTCTACTTGCTGAATGTATGCGTTGAACATAAAAGCATTCCTTTCCACTCTTTGATGAGTCTAGTAGGGAAAAATAGATTCAAATAACCATTGACTGATGAACGAGAAGTTTGAGCTCTAATCACATACTCAGAAATCAAGTTTGAAGACAGCTTCCTGAGAAAACAAAATCAGCTTTCACAACATCCCAGCTCGGGTCCCTGCTCATATCAGTGGTCTCTAGAGATGACCATGGGTTATTGTGGATTCAGCATAATCCACTGAGCCTTACGAATGGCTTCATGTTCAGATGCTCATTTTTAATGTAATAGCCACCCCACCCAAAATAATAATAATTCTGCATCTTGCTTTAGTATCACTCTTGCGTGAAAGGATTAAGGAACAAAATCACAAGAGGATCTGGGGCCTACATCTTTGTGTCACTGTTAATGATTTTGCTTTTCTCCTAATTTGAATTCAAAGATGGTTCTTACTAAAAAAGGAAAACCAGCATACTTTGATTACATTCAGATTTATATAGCATTTACAAACCCCCCACAAATCTAAAGGATTGTAAAGATGACTGTGTAAATGGAGAGATAAATGTATTTTTATTGTTTTCTTCTTTCAAACCAACCTTTTCTCAATGTGTCTTTGCCCCTAAGCATGGTCATGAATGTGGTTTTAATTTCTCATATATTAAATTCTTCTTAGATTTTAGATTAATCTTACAATAAAATTACAATTTACGAAACAGAAAAACTAAACACTTTCAAGATGGGGTTTAAACCGTAAGTATGAGGTCTGTTCCACAGGTTCTAGATTCGTTTTGAATTCTAAGGACTGTGTTGAATAAGAAAAGTCCATTTCTACCTGTGCAAGGACACGGCATTGTCTTAATTGCCTTAGGAAACAAAAATGTTTGCAATTTTCTACTATTCATACCTTAGCTATTTAGTCAAATGAAGGAAAATGCTAGTAAATTTAGTTGAGAGGGGTTTAGCCAGGGTGATTAAATAAAACTTTGTACTCTTACTTTCAAATGAGACTCTTCTCAACAATAAAAGATCCATCCTTAATTTATATTGTGACATATATTCAACTTTTATCCTCCAGATAAGATTTTAGAGAAAACAAATGAGAAAAGTGAGCCATTTGGGGACCTGACAAAATAATGCCTGGGATTAGTCTGGATTTGATTTGATCTTCCTAATCACACTGTCAGCACCCGGAGGGCAGGATGAATCTCTCTCTTTTTTTTTTTGTCACTCATACAGCCCCCGCCCCCTGGGCTGTGTAGATAGTAGGAAGTGACGAGGAACTTATGAAATAAACGAATAAATTTTTCAAGGCAATAGCAGGCCAAAGCCACACACTGTATGACTCCATTTCTATGAAATGTCCAGAACCAGAGTCTCTTTGGGGTGTCTTTTTTGGGTGACGAGAAAATGTTCTGGAAGTAGATAGTGGGGACGGTTGCCTAACACTGTGCATGATCTTAATGTCACTGAATTGGACACTTTGAATTGGTGAAATTAATTTATGTTATGTGAATTTTACCTCAATTAAATAAAAAGAAAGCTGGCCAGATTGCAAAATACCAACACCACTCCTGATGTCCACCATCTACGTGTCCCTCCTTCCACATGCACAGCCTGCCCCCGCCCCCAAGCACCAGCCTCACTCAGTGTCCGTGTGCAAATTAATAGTAGAGAAGGGAACCATCTGCTCCCTTCAACGTCACCTCAGTGGCACTACAGTCAAGCTTTACCAGATGCTCATGGATAACGAGAAAGCAAAATATCCCAGAACCCAACACATCCCTCTGCAAGTGACGATCAGAGCAAACTGCATTTGCTTCTCTGTGGCATTCAGACCCACGCAGAGTATTCTGAGAGAGGACTATGCACAGTGATCTTTGCCGTCACCTGATGGGAGCCTCGTCAAGAACTAAGCACACATGGAAGCTTCTCCAGCCAAGAAAGTCAAATACCATATGATCTCAATCATAAGTAGAAGATAAAAACAATGACCAAAAAAAACACAGAGCATTGGATATTGGACTGGTGGTTACCATAGGGGAAGTGGGAAGGGGGAGGGCAAAAGGGGTGATTAGGCTCACACGTGAGGGGATGGACCGTAATTAGTGTTTGGGTGGTGAACATGATGTGATGTACACAGAATTCGAAATATGATGTACATTTGGGGGAAAAAAAAATGGTAGAGTAAAAGTTTCTCCAGCCATTGTGGTGGCCCTCCCAGGACCCTGCTCAGCTGCATTGGCTGAGGCTGTTCATGGAAACAAAACCCCCAGAAAGTGGACTGAACGTGGCCCCAGCAGAGGGAGAGGAGAAGGGAGGAGGCCCGAGGACTGGAAAGTGCTGAGAGTTGAGTCTACAGGTAGAGGGAAGCCGGCCCTCCTACAATGGCTCACTTAGCAAGTGGAATGCGGATGACAAACAGTCCATTCCACCAGGGGATGTTTTCCCTCCCAGAGAAGCTTAGACCCAAAAGACAGGCCATAGTCCTACACTAGCTAGGAATTTGCCCAAATCCTAGGGAGTCACTTTCTGTTTATTTTTACAATCCCACTGTCAGACATTTTCAGAGAGGACCTCCTCCTTACAACCACTGCTTTCCTGTGCAGTTATTTACACTCCCGATGAGAACTGTTTGAAAAATCCCAAAACAATTAAGTGCAAGAGAAACCCTGCAAGCCCGAATGCTGAGTGGACGCCTGCTTCACTGTGGTGCTCAGCTCTAGGCAGGAGCTCGTCTGGCCTGTGAAACTCAGAAGTCCTAGCTGGGCAGAGGGGCACGTTAAACTCACAAACAAATGGGAAATACCTGGTGAGCTCTTCTTTAATCTTCAAGGGTTTGCGTGGGTAGAATTTCACTCTAAAGCACATGGTGTATGGCGGATGAGCTGAAACATCATAAAGAAAGGCATGAGAAAAGCAGCAAAAGACCATGGAGTCACACACACACAGGAAAGTCAGCATGAAGCCCACACACTGCCTGGGCTGGGGCAGGGGAGAGGGTGACCTGCCAGGAGAAGCAGATGTCATGCCCAAGAAAACAAAGCAACAGTGAGGACAAAACTCAAAGAAAACGGCCGACAGGACACCCAGAGCCAATGAGGGACACAGGCTCTCTAGTCAGTGAGCACAGCTTCCCACCTCACAGCTCCCTTCCTTTCTTCACTCTCTCTGGGTCACAAATGACACTTTTCCTTCTGATTCTCCCCAAGCCCGTGTGAGAAATAAATTGCCCATAGGCACCATTCAGGTTTTTGGCCTAGTGAAATATTTTTAGCCTGTGAGGTGGAATAATGTCAGTGCACATGACTTGTTTTCCCAAAGTGATGGTGCCTTTGAACTCAAATCAAGATTTTAAAAATGGAGTCAGCCATACACAGATCTTACTTTGTATATTTTTAGTATTATTTTAGTTTATCTATATATGAGGCAGTTGCTTGTATGAAAATAAACAGTTTTATAACTTCCTGATTTGTCTGAATCAAGATAGCACCATGCAGACTGAAATTGTGATTGAGGTTCATGAATCTGGAATGTTCTAATTGCATCGAATATCCAGAACTCGAAGACCAGCTAAGGAGATTCTCCAGGATTTTTGACACCTTGAATAATAAGACCACTGTTAACTTGCAATATTAACCTAACAAGTGCATGCAAGTGTAGTAAAATGCATTCATAATTCAGGCAGCATATAAAATGAGCACCTTAAAATCAAAGAAATATGATCGTTACTATTACTGTTTCTACAGATCTGATACACCCACTTGTTGTTTGCCTTTGCATCAGTATGGCCACTCGGGATCAGCTCTGAGTCTGCACCCAAATGTGAACAGGAAACAGCATCCTCTCCTCCCCCAGATCCTCCTCCACAACAAGCAGAGGTGAAGCACCACCCGCTCTACAGTGTCAGGGGCTGTTCTGCAGGTGGACAAATTCTTTACGTAGAAAGGACTATCAGCATCAAATGTGAATGCATGATGAGGATAATTTAACATGGAAAACAATTCTTAGAAACAATTTGAAAGGAAGCACTCAAATCACAGGAAAACATAGCAGCATCTTGCTGGCTATATCGGCAGAGAAAAGCTGATTAAAAACACACACATGCACACACACACATACACACACCCAGATGTCAGAACTCTCCACTCAAGGCCCTACTTCCACACCAGGAGTTAGCAAGTTTCCTAACTGAGTTGGCTGCTTCTCTCCAGACCCTGTGTTCCCTAGATTTAAGAAAAGAAACACTTTTCTGGAGCAGCAGGAGAAAATGGATCCCTCCTGTACAGCAAAGAAATGGCAAAGAAAAATACAGATGATCTCAAATCTTTCATCTTTCAGGATATCTAGGAATTCAGTTTTGACTCAAAGTATTTTCTCTTGGGGCTGGCCCAGTGGTGTAGTGGTGAAGTTCAGGTGCTTCACTTTGGTGGCCCAGGGTTCACAGGTTTGGATCTCAGGTGCAGACCTAGCACTGCTCGTCAAGACATGCTGTGGGGGCATCCCACATAAAACAGAGCAAGACTGGCACAGATATTAGCTCAGCGACAATCCTCATCAAGCAAAAGTGGTAGATTGGCAACAAATGTTAGCTCAGGGCCAATCTTCCTCACACACACACAAAATTTCTCTTTACACATTCCCCATATTTCTAATTTAAGTCATCATCCTTAAAGGATTAAAACTAGTGGCTTTTAACTTTAAAACCTCTGGGTTGTCCTTAACAGAAAGGTTGAGACAGTGTTTGTAGGAGCAGCACAGCAAAAAATGGAAATCATACAAAAGAGAAAAAGAATTTTCCTTCTTTCTTTCCTTTTTCTATCTCTTTTTAAAGTCCTCACAAGTAATACAGTTTAAGCTCAACCAATGAAGATGATAGAGAGATGATAGACAGACAGACAGATGCATGAGCCATCTCCTTCCACTGTCCTTCACTTTGTCTCCATTCCTGCCCCTTCTGTCCCTCAGGTCCTCGCCCCGCCCTGAACTCTCCACCAGGGTTACACCACCATCTGTATTCTTCCACCCGCTCACCATCCTCACACAAATGCACGCCAGCACGCTTGCATGGGTGAGGGATTCTTTCTTACAGTTTATTCTCACAAAATGAGATCATACCACATAAGTTTCTCTTGCTTTACTCACTTAACTCTACATTCTGTCCATCCCTCTAGGACGGTAGATGGAGAGCTAACTCATGTCCACAATAACTGCATAATAGTTCATGTTATAGATACACCATATTCCCTTTTAATCATCATTCAGGTTGTTTACACATTTTTGCAATTCAAAAATTCTATTATATGTAAGTATAACATAAAATTATGTAATTCTGTTCTATGTATTTAATGATATATGTGCAAGGAGATATATATCATTAAACACTTAGATTTTTATTTCTGTAACACAGACTTCCCAAATTTTAATTGTTGGGTCAATAGGTATGGGAAGATGTTTTAAAAGGAGCAGAAAAATAAAAGCCAACTGAAGGCAAATTGGGGAAAGGAGGATCACAGAAGATGGCCCCAAATGAGAGCTGTCATTTTGTCTTTGACCTGGTCGGCATATCTGCTTTCCGTGCCCTAGGCTGGCTTCAGTAGGAATCTGAGTTCATTGGATCCAGATCAGGACTCACACTCTTCCTAGGGGATCAGGTAGTGAGTATACCTCAGAGGCAGCTCCCCAGGCAGCCATCTTTGACTACACCTGCTTGTAGGAAGTCTTTCCACCCAGTCATCCGTGTGCCAAGACCTGAGGCTCCAGAATGGTCTGATGTTTCTCCCACACGGAAAGCCGTTCCATCGTTTGAAGACAGCCTTGCGGTCCTTCTGAGTCTTAAATAAAACAAACGTCCCCAGGTCTTTTAACTGCTCCTCATATGGGACAGTTTTGAGTGTACTCACCCTGGGTATATTCTTGTCTACTCTGTGTTTCCTCCAGCACGGGGCCCCAGGGGCTGCCACATCCACTCAGGTGAGGGGACCACCACCGACCTCATTTTGGACATAATTGTTGTTGTCCCTCAGGAGCTTCATCTCAGTGTTGATTCACTCCGAGTTCACAATAGACCAACACTCTGGATTCTTTTCATATGTGCTGTCACTAAGTCATACAGAAAAAGTCACTAAGCTCCTGACATCTTCCTCCATCTTCTGAGATGTGACCATGGAAGAAATTAATATGTGGTACCAGTGATGTGCTCTCCACTATACTGCTTACCGGAGAAAGGAGGAGAGCTGGCAGCAAGTAAAACAGGAGGAGGCACTTTTCAAGTCTGAAATTGTCTGTTTTCTTCTATCATCATATATATCCCTAGAGTGTCTTTCTCTCACATTGATCCAGCATCATTCCATGTCGCCAATAAAAGAAAAACATTTTCCCTGTAATTTAAAAGGACCACATGATTCTGACATAGTGAACCACGTATATCACCAGGGACATGCACTGACAAGAAGCTCGACCCCATCGCCTGGGCCTGAAGAGTCCACTGTGGCAGCGCGCTTCTGCTTGAAGAACTCACGTAAGGCTCTGCATGTACAATTTCATTATAAAGCAAGTAGTAAAGCTGAGGAATGCTTCATTGCAGGATTGGAATAAGCTGAAAAGATAAATAAGTTCCCCCAAAAATGCTGATCTAGTTCTGGATGGCAAGATTTATGAGCGTATGGACCTCTATGTCTTGTTCAGCATTGTATTTTCAAAGCTAATTATTGAGATAAGATTGACTCTCTGCCTGTCTGGTTGAATGAACAAATGAATGAATGAATGATGATCTCAACCTTTGAGGCAGATGTCAAGGAGAACAGCCAGGCCCTACCATCACATTCATCCCATCAAATACTGCTCTAGAAGGTCCACAGTCTGAATCACGACAGCAATTTCTAGGATTTATATTCTGAAAACCTCTGGTCCTATAGAGAACAAATTCAGGGACTCTTGGATTGGCTAGAACAGCTACTTCTAGTGAAAGGTTCAATTAATTCAATCAACAAATACTTATTGTGCACCTATTAGGTACCAGGCACAGATTTAGATGTACAAATAATAGCAGCTATAAATGCACAAAAATTCGATCTTTGTGGAGGACACATTCTCATGGGTAAACAGGCATAAAATCAAAATAAACAAGTGAACTATGTAGGACATTAGGAGATCCTAAAAGTGTGTAGAAGAATAAAGCAGAAAGGATTTAAGGGGTAAAAGAAGACCACCCAGCTCTGTTCCTTGTCTTATCCCCACTACAACCAAGTCCATGAAGGTAAGCACAATCCTCTTTCCTACCTTCTGGAAAACCAAACCAGTGGAGAAAGACAATCATTTAAGATTTTAAGTCATTAAATAAGAGGATGAGGAAAAGTCACCCCTAAATGTGCTGGTACTTGGTTTGGGGTCAAAAGCACTGCTTTGGAGCATTAGCATGTATCCACACCAGCTGAAAAAGGAGCCTTCCCACGTTCCATCAGGCAGCTGGCATTTACTCCATGGGTCATGTCCAGGGTTGAAAACCCCCTTTTGGGGATGAGCCACTTCTCTAAGTGGCTAAGTGTCTCTGCCATTCCAACTTCCATGCCTTCTTGTTCTTAAGCTACAGGGAAAAGGGAGGAAGTAAAGGATGACTCTTTTTATGGGCCAAAAATTTGGCCCGTCATGAAACAAAGTGGGCGCTCCTGAAGGAGGAAGTAAGCCCTGAGAAGTACCTCCTCAATGATGTAAGGGCTTCTGCTCTTTTGCCTTCTGCTTTCTCCACTACTCCTGCCACATACTCTCCTTCCCACAAGGAGGAGTGTCGGGTCCTCCCTGAAGCACAAATACCCACTATCGTACCTGATCAAAATGACATCAATATCACCACCAACCATACCATAAGGATAAGGTTAAAAATTATAAATCCATGTCTTATCAAATGCATATGTCATTTAGAATTACACACTATAAAATTAAAGGTTTTTTCTTACCATTATTTGTTTCCACAGCCAAAACTAAACTACAGCAGGTGGGGACTTAGGGTTATTTGATTTATGAAATGGGGTTTGTTCAGTTGTGTGTCTTGATTTGTTTTTAAAGAACATGGCAGTTGCTCCCTAACAGGAGTGTTTCGATTCTAGTCAACAAGCATTTATTATGAACTGATTACACACATAGTCTAGTCATAGGCCATGGACCAGGTGAAGAAATCTTCCAAATTAAATACTGGGGACTGACTAGACAAGTATATGAATGAGGACAATGGGGTAGGATGCCCCAATAGGTCAGAGATGGGATTACTGCCACCATGGGTGTGTGGAGAAGTAAAAAGTGTGAAGCTCTGCTGTCGGAAGCAGGTGCTCAAATTCGGCAAAAAGCACACACACACAAAGGAGGGAAAATGAGCCATGAAGCAAAAGCATGAAGGTCACAGAGGAGCAAACATAAATACTAAAGAGTGGGAAATCTAAGTGGGGGCCACTCATGCAGTGGGTAGAGTGGTGTTCCCCAGAAATTCCTGCCCACCCGAAACATCAGATTGTGACCCTATGTGGAAATAGGATCTTTGCATATGTAACTAATTAAGTTGGAAAGTGGTCCTACTGGGTTAGGGTGGTCGCTGAATCCAGTGACTGATGTCTTTATAAGAGAAAGGAGAGGGAGATTTGGACACAGAGACACACAGGGAGAAGGCGATGTGAAGATGGAGGCAGACACTGGAGTGACGCAAAGACAAACCAAGGAAGGAATGCCGAGGGTGGCTGGACACCACCAAGGGCTAGCAGAGGCGAGGAAGGCGTCTTCCCTAGAGCCTTCAGAGGGAGCAAGGCCCTGCTGACACCTTGGCTTCAGGCTTCTAGCCTCCAGAACTGTGAGAAAATAAATTTCCATTGTTTTAAGCCACCCAGTGTGGGTAGTTGGTTATGGCAGCCTCAGGAAACTAATATACTCAGCAAGGGGAGTAATTGAAAGAGCAGAGCTGGGAGGCAGGCACTAAACTGGCCTGATGAATGGGACCTGTGGATTTTCTCCTCCTGTTCCTTACACGAGAACAAAATCTACACTCCTAGTACTCTCTCTGTGCTACAGAAGAAGATATGTTCCCCACTGAAAAAATCATGCTGCAGCAAGGGGACTGTCCATTCGATTAGCCCCAAGGGGTGCCAGAAAGCTACGGAATGACACATAAACATGGAGTTTCACAAATATCACCATCGGAGACAGAAATTACATGCCATCTCAGGCTTCCAGGAAGAGCCATCATAACCTCAGGGAGGGAGCACTACAGACATCAGCCAGCAACCTGACTCAACGTTGCTCTTATGGATGAGTCAGCCATGTTTCATGCAGATGCTGGGGTTTCTCCCATCCTGACTTGCATGCAGAAGCCATGTACAAGCACCCCGTCTCTTCAGGGCGCTTGGCAGAGCACAGTGCCTGGTAAACAGAGCAAGAAGAAGATCTTAACTACCCTGCTGGGCTAATCAGGCAGCAGGCAGGATGAAGCAGAGAGCCTCTGCGGAAGACTTGCAAGCGGGCTTCCTTTCACCCAGGGCTCTGTCTCTACAGTACACGCTCAGAGCATAATGCACTTTGATTCCTTCCTTCCTTCTTGCCTAAAGCTTTCTCTCCTTTCATTTACTCATTTGTATTACCAAGTGATATATGAAATAGTCTCATTGTAAAAGATCTGAGTACAATGTAAGTAGATATAAGTAAATGGGATGTCTTCACTTCCCTCCACCCCACTCTCTTCCACAGAGGTAACCACATTAGTACACATCTTTGCAGTCTTCCTTCTGTGCACTTAGATAGTCATATTAAATAATCTGTTTATTTTCATCTAAATGGATCATTCTATATGTGGTATTTTTACTTGCTTTTTTAACTCTACAATATATCCAATAAATCTTCCAGGGTCAATAATATGCCTGCCTCGTTCCTTTTAATGACTGCATGTATTCCACATAGTTTATTTATCCTTGCCAAAATTACTTGGCATTTTATTGCTTCCACTTCTCAATGTTATGCTGCAATGCTGCAATGGACATCCTTGCATAATACCTACCTGTGCTGGAATAAAGTTTGCTTTAGATAGATTCACAGAAATGATCCAACAAGATCATTTCTATGAATCTAGGCATTTTAATCTTGACAGATATAGCCAAATTACCCTCTCAAATGGCTGTAGCAGCTTATACATTCCCCCCAGAAGTGTGGCCCTCATCCTCATCAACTGGACATCATCAATACTTATAATTTTCTCAGTATAATAAACAAAAATATCTTGTTTTAATTTGCATTTTCTTTGTTACTGATGATTTTGAGCATCTGTTTATAAGTTTATTAACTACTTATTTTTATTCCTTCAATGTGTCTTTTCATTGAGTTGTTGCAACATCTTTGGGTTTGCAGCATCCCACTTTCCATACTCTGCATCTTACTACTTGTTATGTTTTGGCAAATGTTCTTCTCACTATTTTTCGTGTATTTTAATTTGTTTATAATTCATGTTAGAGTGATTCATTCAACAAATATTTACTGAGAATCTACACTGTGAAGTGAACAAACCAAATATTCTGGTAAAAAATACTCCTAAAGTTTTACCTAAAATTTCTATAGATTGTTAAATACATTGGGCTTTTGAATTTATCTGGAATTTAGAAGTACTTTCATACAAGAGATGTGTCTTTAGCTTTTTTTTCCAAGTGGAAAAGTAATCCAAAACTTACCCCTTGAATAATCTATCTTTCCTTTTCTGATATACAATCTTTATCATAACCCATATTCCCATACATAATGGGTCACTTCGGGAGGGTTTTTTCTGTTGAACTGACTCTTCTCCTCTTCCTGAGTCCACATTAATCACCATGTGTGTCCATCATGAGGCCTTGATTTGCTATCTAATAGAACAAGGACCTATAGTTGTTTTTTTACATATTTACTGAGTAGTCTTGAGGACTTTCTTCTGCAGATTAGCCTTAGAATCAGTTTATTAAATGTCACAAAGAGTCTCATTGAAATTTTGATTTGAATGTATATATTAATTTGTGAAGAATTGACTTTATTAACAATGTTAGCCAGAAACATGGAAAGTCTCACTTTATTGAGCACTTTGTAAAATCTACTCTACAGTGCCTCCACAGTACAATTTCACAGTTTTATTTTTATAGATCTTACACATTTATTGTATGTTTATTTATAAGCAATTTATGTTATTGATATTGTAAATGATAGCACTTTTCCCCATTAAATTTGAGAAATAGCTACTGCTTAAGTATAAAAAGCTATTGTTTTAGGATATTAATCCTGTATCCAAGGACAAAAGCCATTATTAGTTGTTGGGAGGGGTTTGGAGGGGGTCAGGTGGAGAGCTTGGAGAGATCCAGAGAGGACAACACCAAGTTTAAGACAGGATCTGGAGCTCTGAGAAGGAATCCCGTACCCCTCAGCACCCCGGGCTTGGCTGAATGGAGTGAGGTGTAGGGGCAAGACAAAGAAGTCTCAGAGCAGTTTAGGGGAAGTGTTCTGTTCGGAGCGGAGAACACTGAAGAAATGGTGGCACGGTGTGTTCAAGCAGAGATGAAGCCTTAGCGAGTATATGCAACTTTCCCCGAGGCTGAAGCATGGCACAGAAGAGGCTGAGCAGTTTCTGCCTGTCCCAGTGGTGAATACAGAAGTTCTGAGAACCAATGAGTGAAAGAGACCTGGAGTGCTGACCACAAAGGGCAGAGTCTACAAACGTGCAGGACAGACCATGCTGGCAACCACAGGTTGTGACAGCATGCGCCAGTGCACACTCAATGTCCAGGTGGGACCAGTTACACTCAGAGAGGGTGCAGTGGAGAAAGAGGCCAGCAATCAAAGGCCAAACCACATAAGACAAGCCAGGGTAGGACTGTGCACAAGAGAGATGCCCCACTCACTGCTATGATGGTATGTAAGCTTCCCCTGCCTCAGGATGCCATTCTGGGGATGGGGAAGCTCTTAATGTGGGAAAAATACCCCCAATACAGTTTATGCACATTCAAGTGACTATGTTTAAATTATGATTTTGCTGAAAGGGATCAAATTCTAAACTGGCAGATCCTGAGTTACCCTGAAGTGGCAAGACTAAACTTTTTGCCCTCAGAGGAAATAGAAGCTCATAGCAAGTTGAATTCAGTCATGGGGAAACAATATTACATTTCTGCACATCTGAGTCATAGTGTGTAAGTTTTTAAATCTTTTTCATGCTAATTTGATTTGTGTGGTTATGTGGATCCTGTCAGACACGTAATCTTTGTCCTCTTGATGTGTGCCACCACGTGTACACACACTGGGCTATGTTGCACAGTTTTGGGGATAAGGTTAAAAGCTATAGATTTTAAGTGAGAAGAATCACTGTGTCTTACAGAGTAACATTCCTACACAGAAAGCAAGAACTCTGAAAACTAAACTTCCAAATACGCCACTTCATTTAACACTGTTTACATGCAACCTATTACGTGAGTATTCTTGAAAGAAAAAGAAAAAACAAAGATCAACAGTTCAGTCCACTTTTGTACCTATGGACATGCAATGATGGAATAGGGAAATGTGAAAGACATTCCCTCAAAGCTGCCCAGGCAAATTATGCTGCATATCTGCATTTTTACCTAGGAGACAAAGAATGATTAAAAGTTTGATTTTAAGGTTCCAGTTCTAGGTAGGATGGACTCATTGTACCCCATCCTGTCTCTCTCACTGAATGCAGCTACAAAATCTGGACAGAATATGTGTGGCAGCTATTTAGAACTCTGGAAAGTAAACAGTGGCAGGTAGATTGAAAAAGAAAACAAGAATTCAAAGGACCACTGAACCAGTGTTGAGTTCACCATGCTTTTCCCTTTGGTATCTCCGGACAGAACTTGGAGCCACCTGAAAGGGCATCAAACTGGACAGAGAAGGCTCCTGGAGACTCTCCTAGTTAAGGCTTGAGGAGCAGAAAAGGGAGTTCTGGCAGTAATATCAGCAGCATCCAGGGGGCCAGAGATTTCTTTCCTGGAAGGTTTGTAACCAAATTTCTTTAACAGGTAAAAACTACTCATTATGTATATCATATTGGGTGAGTTTTGGTAATTCATGGTTTTTTGAGGAATTCGTCCATTTCATCTAAGCTGGCAAACTGATGTACCTAGAGTTGTTCTGTGGGGTCTTAGTGATATCCTCTCTTTCCTTCCTGATATTGGTAATCTGTGTCTTCTGTTGTTTTTCTCCATCAGCCTTGCTAGAGTTTCATCAATTTTCTTGATCTTTTCAAAGACCAACTTGTATTTTCATTGAGTTTCTGCATCATGTATTGATAAAAGTAGTAACTTCGGTGAATCTCAGAGTTATCAATGCTGAGTTCCAGAAGCCAGTCTCAAAAGATGACATACTATTTGATTCCATTTATATGACATTCTCAAAACACAAAACTATATCGATTATGGAAAAAGATCAGTGGTCCCTACTGGTTAGGGGAAGAAGCTCTGACTACAAAAGGGAGATTTTTGGGGTGATGGATCTGGTCTGTATCCTGACTGTGGTGGTAGTTACACAAATCTGTCTATGTGTTAAAATTCATAGAACTATACACCAAAATAAAGTCAATTTTACCATATGTCCATGAAAAAATTAAATTTAAAGTGACTCCTAAGTTTAGAGGAGCAATAAGACTTTGGTTGAAGAAGTTTCCCAACTTGAAAATGTATATCCAATTACATAACTGTCCAATTAATTAGTTTCTCAATGAAATATTTCTCTTCTTTAATAAATTTTAGGTCAACATAAAAATATGGTCGATTGTACCTCCTTTCAACAAGGTTTTGGGGAAACGAGCACTCTCATCTAACATTAGTGGGGTAAATTACTATAAGCTGTTTGGATGGATATCTATTACTAAGGAAATGTAACATGTGTATACCTTTTGATCCAACAATTGCACACCTAGGAATTTCTAGTACAGATATACTTGCACAAGATGCAATAATGTACATATAAGCATGCTTAATGAGCATAATTTATAATAGCAAAATAATAGAAACAAAATCGATGTCCATTAATAAGTAAATTATATACATGCATACAATTAACTACCAGAAACCATTTTCAAAATGAGACCAATCATCAATCATTGATATTGAAAAATCTTTAAAATTGTTAAGAAAAAATAACCAGGTAAAGAATAATATATAGAGGATAGTCTCATTTTTGTTTATAAAAGGCCTTATTTATGGTGGGGGAGTTTGAATATATCTAAAAATTCCCAGAAGAATATATAAAATATTGCTGACAATAGTTATTTCTTTGGGGTGGGCTTGGAGATACAAGGTAGAGGAGAAAGTAAATAGTTTTACTTTTCATTCATCACTTTTCTAAACTTTTGGGAACTCTACAAACATGATATTACACTCATGCATTGCTAAATGACGGGGACACATTCTGAGAAATGTGTCGTTAGGCGATTTCGTCCTTGTGCGAACGTCATAGAGTGTACTTACACAAACCTAGGTAGTATAGCCTACCACACAGCTAGGCTATATGGTACTAATCTCATGGGACCTTCGTTTCATATGCGGTCCATCATTTACCGAAATGTTGTTACGCGGCACATGACTGTACTAAAAAACTATTTAAAAAATACTAGTAAGACATAATAGTGCCCTTGTTTGGAGTTTGTTAATCAGGACAGCTGACCTTCAGCCAACCCTGGAAAACACCATTCCTGGAACACTCATAGTCAGAGAGATCTTAATAAACTCAGGGCAAAGTACCTGAAAGTTGGTCCTCACCAGTGAGTGAGATGCGAATACAAGAAAATGTTACTCTGAAGAATGACACCCTCCCTGCCTACTCAAAGGCAGTCAGACTTTAAAAGACATCCCCATACCAAGGGGGAAGCTTTCTGGATTCTGCAACCAGATTTTTTGGTAAATTCACAGATGAGTCCCAGGGGTTGGATCGAGTTTCTCTGTGTCAGCAATATATAAACCCTAGTTTAAAATTTTTTTGTGGTTTACATTAAAGTTAACATTTCCAGGACATGCATAAAAGAACACAGAAATTCTTGATACTAGAAAACATCATCACCACCAATAACAAAACTAGGTCTGTGATCTTGAGAAAATTACATAATTTTTGTTCATGCATGTTCATGTCCTTAACAACAGGGGTCTAGGTGACAGGTAAGACCCTTGCCAGTTCACACAGTTGGTGAGTCACCATGTCTGGTTTAGAGACTGAATCTAACACAATTCTTTTTTCCCCAATTCAGATTCCAGTTGTCATTAGGTTGAAATTGGCCAGGAGTCACAGGTCAATCTTTAAACCACTTTTACGAAACATTGTAAGTTTTGCATTGGTTGTTCAGATTTACTAATTGTAGCAGCAAAGCTCTTAAGCAACAAAGTCTTCACAAATTTAATTTTTTAAAATCTATTAATTGTTGAAATACATCTTACTTTAGAGATAAATTTATATTTCAAAATTGTGTGTGGCCTTAAAAATTAGTTCATGACATTTAATCACCAAAGGACCGTTTATTATAAATGTTTACCGTAAAATTGTCCAAATATTTTAAAATATATAAACACAAATATCAAAACTTGGTAGTTAAGGGGTAAAAGCTGGGCACAGCTGTTTTTCTCAGGCATGTGCATTCATTCTCATTATCCAGCACATTGCTGTACACAGAGCCTCCTGATTACCTCTGTACTGTTACTTCTTCTCGGATGCTTGTCCCAACTCTATTCCAGCCTCTCCCCAACAGTTTGACCTCGCTGGACCTCCCACGTGCAATGCTGCCCCTGTTTTCAATCTCACACCTTTCCTACCCTTTCTCTGCAGCATCCATCGTCCACAGCAGCCGTGGGTACCCTACACCAGAACAAGCCGCTGACTTCCCTGCACTGGCCAGACAGAGTCTGCTCTTGAGGGGTGGGTGAGGGAAGGGGGAGGAATAGGGGAGACACAGAAGGAGGGAGGGGGGAAAGAGGAGAATGGAGGGGGGAAGAAGGGAAAAGAAGATAGTTAAAGGAGAGATATGTTGGTCGCTAGTTTGCCATACATGTTCAGTTTCTTCCTTCTCCCACTTAAAAACTCTGCCTGGAAATAATTTCCTCGTATTTGGAAAAGAAAGATCCCTTGAATGAAAGCAAGTGACATAATATATGCTAATCTGATCTCTGATGAGAAACTCATTTGTTGCCTACATTTCAGAGCCCTGGGAAAGCTGACATGAAGGATAGAAGGATTTCAGGGCAGGCCATGAATTTTGAGGTGCGTTTCAGGAGCTCTCCTCCAAACAGACATAAAAGCAGGCTGACAACAGCCTGGCACAGTGACCAGGACAAAACATCACGCCACCCAAGACCACCAGTCAACACCCTCCTCCCAACGCCCCCAGGGGATGACCAGATATTTTAGGGAGATGTTTCCCAGGCTGACTTCTCCACGAGCTCATCAGGAAAACAAAAAAAAACCAAAAAAAAACAAAAAAAAATGCAGTTCAGAACACCAGAGCTTGAAAACAATTACCCAGAAAACATATTTATTTTAGAGAGCTTGATGGGTGGAAAAGAATCATGCAATCTTCAGTAAAGTGACTAGCAAGATTTCAGTTTTGAAACATATCTGCTTCACTCATGTCCCCAAGACTGAACCTCCCATCCTGAACCATTTACTAGAACAACCTCACCATCAAAAGAAACCAGGCACCTGGCGATTACGTTTCCAGATACTTAACCATCCAATTCTAATACCCCTCTTCGAATCTAAAATAAATGAGTAAGATGATGGGGAGGGGAAGACACAGGAGGCTATAGGAATAATGACTTTAAGGAGGACCCAGGCCAGCAAATAAGAGAGGAGATGTTACATAGCTCTCACGGGAGAGAGAACCCCCAGCCACCCACAGATCTTCAACTCCATCCATTTCTTCCCTGGCAGGTGAAACTGAAGAAACAATATCTATCCTTGGACATTTCACAGCAAAAGTAAACCCACGGATCAACACTTGTATTTCATTTGCTTGAAGATGGACTTGTTAGGGTCAAGCCAATGCTAGGGAGAAAAAAAAAAAAAAAAGCAAAGATTGTGGATCAAATAGCTGGACCGTATGATGCACACCTAGTAACTGAAAGGAATTTAAGAAAGATTTTCTTTTTTCAAAGTACAGCCTTGATTACCATAGATATTCCTCAGGGTTCCACCCTCTGAAGATCAACATGAGCAATTTGGCAATAACAACACCACAGGCAAGGGTGTAAATTACAGCAAACTAACACTGTCAGAGGAGTATTTGAGTCATACAGTTGCTGGGAAAGAAGGATGGGGGGAGATGACACAATGAAATGGGAGGTTCTAGTGGCTTCAGTTGACTCCTAGGTGATTCTTTTTATTTCTAATTGAGGTAACATTGGTTTACAACATTATATAAATTTCAGGTGTACATCATTATATTTTGATTTCTGTGTAGATTACATTATGTTAACCATCCGAAGACTGATTACCGTCCATCAGCATACACATGTGCCAGTCACCCCTTGCAGCCTCCTCCCTCCAAGCTTCCCTTCTGGTAACCACCAACCTAATCTCTCTATTTATGTGTTTGTTTGTTGTTGTTATTGTTGTTTTTATCTTCTTTTTATGAGCAAAATCATACAGTATTTGACTTTCTCCCTCTGACTTATGTCGTTTGACATAATACCCTCAAGGTCCACCATGTTGTCGCAAATGACAAGATTTCATCTTTTTGTTGGTGAGTAGTATTCCATTGTGTATATATACCACATCTTCTTTATCCATACATCGCTTGATGGGTATACAGTTTGTTTCCACGTCTTGGCTATTGTGAATAATGCTGCAATGAACAAAGGGGTTCAACGTATCTTTACAAATTTGTGTTTTCACGTTCTTTGGATAAACACCCAGCAGTAGAACAGCTGGATCATACGGTAGTTCTATTTTTAATCTTTTGAGGAATCTCCATACTGTTTCCCATAGTGGGTGTCTCGGTTTGCACTCCCACCAGCTGTCTATGACTGTTCCCTTTCTCCATATCATCTCCAACACTTGTTATTTCTTGTCACGTTAATTATAGCCATTTTGACAGGCATAAGGTGATATTGTAGTTTTGATTTGCATTTCCCTCATAAGTAGTGATGTTGAACATCTTTTCATGTGGCTGTTGGCCATTTGTATATCTTCTTTGAGAAATGTTCAGATTTTTTTGGGTCTGCCTGGTGGCACAGTGGTTAAGTTTGCATGTTGCACTTTGGTGGTCTGGGGTTCACTGGTTCAGATCCCAAGTGTGGGCCTACACACTGCTTAGCAAGCCATGCTGTGGCAAAAATCCCAAATATAAAGTAGAGGAAGATGGGCATGGATGTTAGCTCAGGGCCAATCTTCCTGAGCAAAAAGAGGAGGATTGGCGGCAGATGTTAGCTCAAGGATAATCTTCCTCAAAAAAAAAAGCTCAGATTTTTTACTCATTTTTAAGTTGGGTTGTTTTTTTGTTGTTGTTGAGATGTATGAGTTGTTTACGTATTTTGGATACTAACCCCTTGTCAGGTAAATGGTTTGCAAATATCTTCTCCCAATTGTTAGGTTGTTTTTTCATTTTGTCAATGATTTCCTTTGCTGTGTGGAAGCATTTTAGTTTCATGTACTCCCATTTGTTTATTTTTTCCATTGTTTCCCTTGCCTGGTCAGACATAGTATTTGAAAATATGCTGCTAAGACTGATGTCAAAGAGCATAGCACCTATGTTTTTCTCCAGAAGTTTTACAGTTTCAGATCTTACATTCATGTCTTTAACCCATTTTGACTTAGTTTTTGTGTATCATGTAAGATAGTAGTCTGCTTTCATTCTTTTGCATGTGGCTGTTCACTTTTCCCAACATCATTTATTGAAGAGATTTTCCTTTCTCCCATGTATGTTCTTGGCTCCTTTGTCAAAAATTAGCTTTCCATATATAGGTGAGTTTATTTCTGGGCTCTTGATTGTGTTCCATTGATTTGTGTGTCTGGTTTTTAAAAAATTTTTAATTATTTTTATTTTTTTGTGAGGAAGATTAGCCCTGAGCCAACATCTGCCACCAATCCTACTCTTTTTGCTGAGGAAGACTGGCCCTGAGTTAACATCCACGTCTATCTTCCTCTACTTCATATATGGGATGCCTGCTTGCCACAGCATGGCTTGACAAGTGGTGTATAGGTCTGCACCCAGGATCCAAACTGGTGAACCCTGGGCTGCCAAAGTGGAACATGCGAACTTGACCACTGCACCACTGGGCCGGCCCCCATCTGTGTGTCTGTTCTTGTGACAGTACCATGTTGCTTTTGTTACAGTAGCTTTGTGGTATATTTTGAAACCAGGGAGTGAGATACCTCCAGCTTTGTTCTTTTTTCTGAGGATTCCTTTGGCTATTTGGGGTCTTTTGTTATTCCATATAAATTTTAGGACTTTTTGTTCTACTTCTGTGGAAAATGTTGGAACTTTGATAGAGGTTGCATTGAATGTGTCGATTGCTTTAGGAACTATGGACATTATAACTGTTAATTCTTCCAGTCCAAGAGCACGGAATATTATTCCATTTCTGTGCATCTTCGATTTCTTTCAAAAATGTTTTATAGTTTTCAGTGTACAGGACTTTCACCTCTTTGGTTAAATTTATGCCTAGGTATTTTATTCTTTTTGTTTCAATTGTAAATGGGATTTTATTCTTAATTTCTCTTTCTGCTACTTCATTGTTAGTGTACAGAAATGCAACTGATTTTTGCATGTTGATTCTGTATCCTGCAACGTTACCATATTCATCTATCATTTCTAAAAGTTTTTTGGTGGATTCTTTAGGATTTTCTATATATAAAATCATGTCATCTGCAGTGACAGTTTCACTTTTTCCTTTCCAATTTGGATCCCTTTTATTTATTTTTCTTGCCTGATTGCTCTGGCTAGGATCTTCCAACACTACATTAAATAAGAATGGCAAAAGGGTGAATTTCTACATGGGCCCTTTAAAAGCAGGCTTTTTCTTTCCCTTATGTTCGATGCTTCTGGTGGTATTTGCCCCTGTTGTTAACAGGCAGCAAAGCCACATATTATGACACTTGCCTTAGCTGTGCTGAGTTCAAAAGCTGCTTGTGACAAAGCTCTGCTGCTTAGATCCCCTGCTCATCCAGGGAATGCTTCATCCCTTAAAATTGCTCCTGGTCATCAAGTGCCACATTTAGAATGTGGCTTTTTCCTCTCCAGAAAGGAATTTCTGTCTCTTCCAGCTCAGTCAGTGCTGTCCTTATGGGGGCTTTTTTAAATCCAATGTCCAGTTCTCTCTCCAGGCTAATTGTTCCAAGGGTAGTTGTAAACGTCTTGTGTCCATGGGAGGAGGTGAGTTCAGAGTCCTCCTACACCACCATCTTCCCAGAAATCTCCTAGGTGATTCTTTGAGCTCCATTGCTCTGGGCAAGCCACAGATGGCTAAAGACTTTGACATCCATGACCTCAAAGAGTCACAGTCCAAGACAGCATCAGCACCCTGCTCCCCTTCTGGGCAGCCTCCCTTCAGGTTAATAGTGGGCCAAGCCCACATTAGCCCTGTCGCACACAGGCAATTCTTCCTCTATGGTCAGGAGGAAGAAATGATTTTAAATATCTTATTTCAGAGGGTTGAGGTAATCAAGAAGAAAAATTAGCTCTGTCACAAAACAAGGAAGCACCAAGACCTGGGAAGCACAGAACTGTGTTAGTGACAGGTGTTTGAAGCAGATACCATGCTGGTCCCAGTGGCTGGCTCTCTCTGTACCATGTGTGAAGGTCACTCCAACATGCTGAGAACCAGGCCGCTTTTGACATTGCTAACCAAGTTGTCCCTGAAGCTACTTAGGGAACGTTAGGAAGTGTCACTTTATACACCTTCAATTTATAAAGACATAAGAGGGGTACTGTTGGATATGCATCAAGAGGTCAGAGAGCCCTCACTTAGGGGGTGCCTGCCCTCTTGATACTGGGGAGGAAAGAAGAGGAGGGAACTTACCATCAGTTGAGTGCTAATACCTCACTCTGTCTCATTTGTGTCATGCAGCAAGCTCGAGTTTCTATATTATCCCCATTGTTTGATGTAAATACAAAACCATAAAGTTTAATAAGAACCAACATTTTCTGAGTGCTTACTAAGTGCCTGGTGCTATTCCAGGAATTTCCATGGGCTATCTTCACTGTCCCACTTACAGATGAGAAATCTGGGGATCAGGATGTTATACAACTTGCCTAAGGTCCCCGGTGAATAAATGTTGAAGCCAGCATGCAGTGGGATTCCAGAACACAGACTCATGACCTTGGTCATGTGCCCTGTGGATGGGTCGAGAATAATGTACAGTATTCTGCTCAATGAACACTGCCTCTTTCCACAGAAACTGAAAAGTTGAGGGGTCAAATCAGTAGTTTCCAGTCCAGGGTGTCAGATCAATCCAGTCTACAAAAACAAGAATGGGGAGGTCTTTTAACTATTTCAAAATAATGAAGAATCTAACAGAAAACCATACATTTACCCCTGACATGCTGCACAAACAAACTAAAATTGCAAGTATTTTTGCTTCTGGCCAAAATTATATGAACTCATTTTGGGAACCCTGGTTATCTCCATTTTTGCCGATTTTTTTTAATGTGGTAAAATACGTATAACATGAAATTCACCATCCTAACTCTTTTTAAGCATAAAGCTGCGTGGTATTAAATACATTCATAACGGTGTGCCACCATCACCACCATCCATCTCCAGAACTCTTTTCATCTTGCAAAATGTAAACTCTGCATCTATTAAACAATAACTCTGCGGTCTCCCCTTCCTCCTGGCCCCTGGAAACCACTACTCTACTTTTTGTTATTCCTTGTAATCAGAAATTATGCTTGGTCTTTACACTGAACAGGAGAAAATGTATTGATTACACAACTTACCAGCCATATCACCTTGTGAAACGTGTTTAACCTCTCTGTGTCTCAATTTCCACAAGTATAGAATGGGAATAGTAATAGTGCCTACCTTGTAGGGTTGTTGTGAGGATGTTAAAAGTTAATAAACATTATATACAGGCATATGAAAAATAATCAATCCTTGTTTCTTGATGCTGTTGTTACCTAATAAGTACAGTTTAATTGGGAGAGACATCATTCGATATATGGGACTCACGGAAGAGAATAATAAAAGGGGCCTCTGGTGATGAAATCACTTTTCCAGAAATAAATAAATAGCATAATTTAGAACTACAGGGAGAAAACAAATAGCATGCAGAGATCAATACCTATTGCTATTGTCTCACAGAGGGAGGATCACCAGTCATCTTGCCAATAAAGTCTGAAATATAAATATATTTTCCAAATTCTCTTTGCTTGGCACTCTTTGAACTCCTTGGCCCTTCTCTGCCTAGCTTCAACCTACCTCTCCACCTTTTCGCTGCCTCCAGGGATGACAGGTGAGATTCATTGGTGTGCCCACACTAGTTAGTCAACGGCCATCTCCCAGGGCTGTGAGGAGGATCCCAAGACTGGGTGAAGGCTCGGTGGGAATGAGAGCCATGATGGATTGGCTGTGTCTGCCTGGAGGGGTAGGGAACATTTGAGGAATGCCTGCAAGGTATTCACAACCTGCGTCCTAAATCAACTATTTTCCCTAAATGAACTGGCCTCCTCGTTGTCCTAGGAAACACCCGCACTTTGTGATCCGTTCGACCTTCCTCCTCTCGGCCTGTTCACATCCTGTCCTTGCCTCCCAGGCCTCGTGTGTCTCAGTTACCTATGTCCACAGAGTGATCACGACATACTTCTCCAGGACAGCTCTTCTTCCCAGTGGGACAGTTATGGGGTCCAGAGCCCTAAGGAAAATAAGCCAGCGGTAACCATGTTTCAAGGGGTTACAGGAAATCATTTCATCAAAGAGGGTGAAGCTCAACCTGTTGTATGTACTAACGTTTAAAAACCTGACTGGCCTATGGCCCAGCAGTTCCTTTATTCTCTAATTTGCCTACATGAACAAAGAGGAACGTAAGAAGGATTTTCACTGTGATATTACATAAAATTACAAAATATTAGAAATAACATTAATGGCATTATCAGGCAAATGGTAAAAAAAAAAAGCAAACCAACAACTGTGGTCTGTTCATATTCTGGATGATTGTGCATCAGTGTTTTATATGAGGTAGATCTTTATGTGGAATATGGTTAGATCTCTGAGGCACACTGTGGGATAGAAAAGGTGAGCTGCAAAATTTGTAATTATGGCCACAGTTAGTTTCCAAATCACGCACGGAAATGCCCCAGGGAAACAGCTATACTAGACGTCTGTCGGACACCATGTGAACCATGAGCTGGAGGAAGTCCATAGTTGCAACATTAGATCATGCGATATTCCTTTGATACCATACTTTTCGCAAAGATGGGTTTCTAGTGGCTGCTGTGATTAAGTAGCATGCAGAAATAGATGTGGAACAGGCAAGGACTGTGTCAGTATCTAATCTGGTCCCAGGGTTTGAGAAGCCACGGAGTGCCCGACAGGCACACACCTCCTGTTAGTAAGCAATTGTGTTTAAGAATGAACTGAAAATACTATTTTCCTGTGTTTAATGTTTCAATTGGCCACTAAGGCCATAATGGCCATGTTAGGACCTAAATACTTACTAAGTTGCTTGGATCTAACTCTTATAAATATCCTTTTGACCCAGGGCATCAGGAAATAGTTACTAAGATACTAAGGGAGCCATATACGGAGAAAGTTTGGGAGCTTCTGAACTATGGTATCATACAATTGATACGTTTTCTTTTTTAAATAAAAAGTACAAAACACTACCATCCATTTTCAAAGAATACAGAATAAGCATCTAAATGTATTTCTAAAGATGCGAAATGATACACACTAAACTGACACCAGTGAGGGTGGGTAACAGGGAGAGAACAGGAATTCAGGGATGCTGGTCAGAGGAAACCATAACTTTCCTGTTGTTTCATCTGTGATGTTTTAACTCAAACTTTTTACATCTATTGGTGCATTACATGAATAATTAAAATTCAATTAAAAAAAAAGAAAGAAAGGTAAGTTCTACTAAGAGGATAAGGGTGGATTTCACATAATTTAGACTCAAGAGGAAGAATTTCATACATAACAGGCAGATGCCAAATCCAGCTGAGCACCCAGGGCTGACACTGCCATCCAGGTGAGGAGCCAGCAGGCCTGGGTTTGAACCCCAGCTCTGCCGCTTACTAGTGGTGTCTTCCTCTCTCACTCCCCGCCCCACCTGCCCTCTGCTCTGCATGGTCAGATAATTCTCCTCCCCATTTTCATTTTTCCTTTCAGAGTTAGGGTCTGGCAATGAAGTTGAGTCTGTTCTACACCAACAGCCCCTGCTGTTACTGTAGGTACAGACGGATAACACGCCTGTGAGAAAATAACCACGATCTAGTGACTTGCTGCTTAGATATGAAGCTCAGAACATTTATTGCACTGCTACTTTGCTTTCAATTGCTACTTGGAATATACGCTATTTTTAAAGTCTGTTTCCGTACTGGAGACTGATACTCCCTAAGACAGGCAGAAAGGAAAGCCTGCCAACCAAATATCTGAATTTGTGGCTGTTTACTGTAGCTGAAACCTTCATTTCCTCAACTCTCATTGAGAATAAAAATTGCAAAGGCTAAGGAAGCTAAGATTCAACCGCTGATTCTCCGACTGACCTTGGGGAGTAAGATGACCCCGTGGCTGCCTCCCTCAGCCTGATGTGAAGGCTCAGGAAGGCGTCCGCAGAGGCACTGTCAAGGCTCTGCCTAGGACCCTCGGGTGCCCTTCCCTTTAGGTACACAGCCATCCCACTCTTTTCAGGAAGGCTGCCCTCAGGTCACTTAGTCCACTGCAGGGTGAGGTGAGCCTCCCCACTCCCCCACCAACAGCAGGGCAGCTCTTAACTAACAGCTGACAGGGTGGGAGGACAGACACCTCTGCTCCCTCGCCCCTGGGCCGGGAAAACTCTCAGGCATGACCTCCACTGCTCCAGGGCTCCTCTGTGGCCTGAGCCCATGTTCCCATCTGCACGACTGTGCCGCCATCCACACTTGCAGGGCCTCCTTCTCCTCCCTGTCCCAATCCCCCCTCTCCTGTGAGTCTCTTCCTGGGAACACTTCCTACTAAGACTGGAGTTTTCATCTCAGGATCTGCTTCCAGGGAACCGGACCTGAGACAGCCTCCCTAAGTCTCCCCAAGAAACTGCCCTCCGTGATGATTCAAATCCTTCCCTTGGGGTTGCTTTGCCTTAGGCCTGAGCCCTGGGAACCTGCAAGGCCCCTGTGAGAGGGCCCAACTGAACAGGGTTTTCAGTAGTGACATCTGGCCTGAACACTTTTCAAGTGATTTCTTAGAACAAATGCATTTTGATTGACAGCAGCTTGAAGAAAAACAGGAGGAGCAGAAGGAGCTACACAAAAGGGTGAAAAGCAGAGAGAGGCCTGAACCCTCTAGGCCCTGATTCCCTCACCTGGGACCTTGGGGCGGGGGCAATAGAGTCCAGGACCCTAAGAGTCCTTCAGTCAGCCCTCACGGTCCACATTCTCTGAACCTGAAGGACCAGAATGTTGCCAACAGATGTTTCTTTCTTTGTAATTTGCTAGGCCCAGCTGCAGTAAGCCCTAAGAAGGTCATTTTCTCTACCACATCCTAGAAATTGTGCGTTTTTTGGGTACTTTTTAATTTTGGTTTGTTTGGGGCAAAAGAGGGTGGGTGCGAGGTGGTGATTTGTGACAAAGTAGATTGATTTTTAATTTGGTAGCTGATGACACCAAAAAAAGGTCTCCCAAATGTAAGCAATATAACACTTAGTTATCTCTGAATGTTGGGATTCTGTTGAAATGGCTTCAGCCTATGATTACAGAATAAATTACACACCTCTCGGTTCTCTCTCTCAAAACCCTTGATGCCCTAAAGCAGAATAATCTGTAGCCCAGAGAAATGTGTCAAATATCCAATGGGGCTTTAAACAGAATGAACGTACCTCCCCAAACAGGAGCTTGTTTCTCCCTCTGAGTAACGAGATCCAAAATCTGACAAGTTCCCAACACAGCCCTAAAAAGATGCCTGATTCTCACGTCTCCCCTGGACAAAGCCCCAGACTAACTCAGTCCCTGCTTTATATAGCCAATTTATGCCATTTCTAGGCCCTTTGGCCTCTTTTAGGGGAAAGAACGCCATCTGAATGAATGCAGCCTAACAGTGGACAGTGAAGTGAGGGCCAGGCCTAGTGATTTAGCTACAGCAACAATGGTTTCCACTCCAGGTTCAATAAAATCGACCACACAACACCACCACCGACAACAAAAATATCTGTATATCAGGTACACTCAAAGGTGAGTGTCCTTTTGGAAGTCAATCTGCGTAAAAAAATCTTCATTGCTTCCATGTAGTATTTTTTCCTCCTTCAGCCGTAACTGCCTTTGCATTCTAGGTTCTCGGGGATGAGCTAAATAGAAGCAAGAGCCAGGAGAAGAAACCCTGTAGGAAACAGAAGTGGCAACAGGAAGCCTAAGAAAGCAGAAGCAGTAGTCTTTTTTTGTAAAGGAATAGATAGTAAATATTTTAGGCTTTGTGGTCCACATGGTCTCTGTCAGAACTGCTTGACTCTGTTGGTGGAACATGAGAGCAGCCACAGACAATATGTAACTGAATAGAAGTAGCTGTGTTCCACCAAAACTTTATTTACAAAAATAGATGGGGCAAGCCTGACCCTTGTGTTCCAGCCCCTGCTCTACATCCACACAATCCTTACTGTTCACCTAAGAAAAAGCAGCAGTCGTCTGAAAATGCAATAGAGGGTGTAAAAACATTTACTGTTGTTTATTTTAAAGTACATCAGGATACCAAAGTGCAATTGTAAGGGAAATTATGAGATTCCTTCAATCTTGTTACAATGGATTTTACCGCTGGTAACAGCTGCTGTCAAGCCATAAAAATTTCACATTATCACCAAACTGTTCTAAGGTTAAAGATCTCTTGGTTGTCAGACCTATGGACCTTTTCAAACTCTTTAAATCATGGAATAGTAAAAAGATCAGTTGCATCTGTTGAAAATGTGGACTAATTCATTTAAACAACAGCCCTATGGTATAGATACTACTACTATCCCCATTTTACAGATAAGGAAATTGAGGCATAGGTTAAGGAGTCTGATCAAAGTCATGAAACCAGCAAGTGGCAGGGACAGGATTTGACCCAGTCTTACTGGTGTCAATGCTCTTAGCACTTGAGCAGTAATGTCCTCTGATCCTCTTTCCTCCTTGATGTTTGAGACTGTGGTCCATTCCCTTTTATTGTCTATAGCTCCCATTGCTTCCAGAACGTCTCTCTCTCCTCTCCTCGTTCCATTCTTTCTGCTCCATATGTTCCTCCTCAGTCTCCTTCGCTGGTATCTCTTTCTGGATCATCCTTTAAAATATGGATGTTCTTTAGCTTTCAGAGTCTCCTCTTGTTCTGTACTCTCTCCCTCAGCTCTGCAATCCATTCTCAGGCTATGAAGTAGTGGAGACCTCATGGGCTCCAAAATCTCCATTTGTGACCTAAATGTCTCCATTAAGCTTCAGATCCATATTTGCAACTATACACGGAACATCTCCACCTCAGCATCTCACAGGCATCCCAAACTCAACATGTCCAAAACTTACCACCTCGCCCCAAACCCACTTTCTTTGTACAGTTTATTTGGGAAGTAATTCTACCTGCACTTGGAACCAAAAGTGGCCATGTAAGAAGTCCAAACACCCTGCTAAATAGCATGTGGAGAGGCCCTGAAACCACATGTGGAGGGAGGGGGGCCCCCAAGTCCTACCTTCCAGCCATCCCCATCAAGGCAGCAGGCATGTGAGTGAAGACATCTTGGATTCCCTGGACTAGCCCAGTCCAGCCATCAGCTGAATACCACTGGGTGAACCCAGTCAACACCATGTGGATCAGAGAAATCACCCAGCTCAGTCATGCTCAAATTTCTTAATCACAAAATCCTGAGATATAATAAAATTGTGCTGTCTTAAGCAATTGAGTTTTGGGGAGACTTGTTACACAGCAATAGATAACTAGAACTCTCGCTCCTTGTTACGGACTGAACACTTGTGCCCCACTTCCATTCATCTGTTGAAGCCCTAACCCCTAATGTGATGGGATTTGGAGGTGGGGAATTAGATGGCAATAAGATTTCAAAGAAGTCAAGAGGGTGAGGTCCCCATGATGGGATTAGTGTCCTTATAAGAAGAGGAAGAGAGACCAAAGTGTGCTCTCTCCCTCTCTCGCTCTCTCTCTCTGTCTCTCCCTTCACCACGTGAGGACACAAGGAGAAGACAGCTGTCTGCAAGCCAGGAAGAGAGTGCTCACCAGGAACCAAATCTGTGGGCACCTTGATCCTGGACTTTCCATTCTCTAGAACTGTGAGAAATAAATGTCCTGTTTAAGCCACCCCATCTAGGTTGTTTTCTTACAGCAGCCCAAGCTGACTAAGACACTCCTCACTGTTACCCTCCATGGCTATAACATACAGTTAAACCTCTGAAAGACACCTGCTGGAGCATGTGTGAAAAAGAAATAAAAGTCTGCTTCAAATTGTCACTTCCTAACCTGTACTGTTTTTATTTCCCCAAGTTATACATCACAGTTATATTCTAGTCTTCTTCCTACCTTGATTTAAAAATTTGTTTTAAAGCTATTTTGAAACTTCCAAACCTGCTGGGCTCCAGTCAGCTCTGATGTTCTTGCCTGCTGGAAGCCTCCAGTGAGTGCTTCTCTCTCTAGTGATGGTACTTAAACCTTATCTCCCAGATTAAGTTCTGTCCTCATCTGAACCAGGCCCAGGAGGTTCCCACCACAAGAAGGAAGACTGCCTGACCTTGGATAGCCTCCTCTTTTTTCCTAACTCAAATTGGGATAAAATGGCATTTTCCCATCTCACTCATTCTTGTGTCTGCCTTTTGGCAAATAAGATAACCAGGTCATATGTTTGCTCTTCCCACCACTAAAATTATGTCATCCCAGTTGGCTAAGTGACTTCCAGACTGCAAGCTGTCCTTATCAGGTATCCTATGCCTTCCCAGGTGAGGGCTTCAGGTGTAGATGGAGTCAATCATCAGCCATCACTTTAGTAAAACACCAAATTCTGATTTCTGCTGAAGGAATATGACAATTTCCCCAAATATGTCAGTGTTAACACCCTGCGTCACAATTCAACCCCTAGAGGATTTATGCAATTTTCAAGCTGTGATGATAGTGCTGTTTTCCACAACTTGAGCATCCAAAGTTCTTTCCCATCAAGCCAAGTTACTTGTCCATACTCCTTCTCAAAATGAGCATCCAAGGAGTCCCGCCTTTTAATACCCTGGAGACTTAAAAATAAAAGAGGACTTATGAAGGAGACAAATTCATGGCCAGTGACTTGAGGCAGCAGTACACCCTTCTCTTCAGTGCAGGGCTGCCCTAAATCTTAGGTACCACTCTTGTTCCTAGTTACGAACATCTGTGAAGCATTTGGCCCAGGAGCAGGAGGCACCTTTCAAAGGCAGGAGTAGTTGGTGGGACATAATGCTGCCTGGCTTCCTGGCACCATCCCCAGAGTGAAATCCCAAATCACTGGGCCTGCTTTTATTCCATTCCAGGTCATCCCCAAAGGTGCCTCCAGAACAAGCAAATTGCTCTGACACGGAAAGGTCTTTTCCCATTATTAACAAAACTCACTGATACGTTCACTAGTTCTTTCTGGCTGCCAACATAAAGACCCCATGGCTGTAATCACATTTGGAAGGAGGAGGCATCAGGGTTCATAATATCATTGCATCTATGATCTCCCAGGTCATCCTATAAGAAAGCCTGTCTGGTGGCCACATGGCACACAATGCCCTAACACAAGGGTGCTTGGGGAGATTGCCCCAGAAATGTGCATTTCCAACGTGAATTTGCTGTCTTTGAGTATGAGTCAGAACGGTTCTTAAGTTAGAAAAGTCAATGACACAGATGTAAGATGCTTAGAAATAGGGAAATTAAAATCAAAAGCACTGGGTCCATCTCCTGTAGACTATACATCAACCACCTACAACCACGTCCTGGTATTTCTCCTCTGGGTGGGCTTGGGGTGGGGTACTTCCTCAGTTCTTAGGTGCTGTGTGTGGCTTCCCTAGCTAGGTTTGGGGAAAGGGAAAGGGTGCAAGAACAAGAAAGGAAACTCAGGACAATGGACATCTCAAAGAGTAGCCATAGAAACTAGAATTAGGAAATCCAACTCATTGTTTCAAAACTTCATCTTTCCAAGGAGAAGTCATCCAAACACCTGAGCAGAAGTGGTGGAAACAATATGCTGGATTTAAGAAAAAATACCTGGACTTATGCCAAGTGCTGTTTTTTCCTTCTGGAATTATTTCTTCCAGAACTTCTAAATGTATAGTCCCAGAGTTCTCCATCAGTAAAATGAAGGGAATACCACCCACCTTTTTGCTAATTCTAGACAACTAAGATTATATGAATTCCTCAGAAGACGAATGTGGTGGAAACTCAAAGGGATTTGTATTGACCACTATTTAATGTGAACTCCCTACATCAAATTTTTAAAATAATGGCAATCCTGGGCACTTGCCATTAAAATAGCAGAAGATAGTCATCATTTACTGACTCAGTCCTCACCACTTTCAGAGCATATGCGGTATGAGACCATCTTGTCGACCATATGGTGTTCCACATGTAAGAGCACTAAATATTTAATATTCCACAATGGTTTACTGTCAATCAAGTCAGGAAGAGCTGAAGGCAAACCCCAACATCCCACAGCAGAGGTAAGCTCCACTTCAGTTTTTCTAACTACCTTGATTTTCTCTGTTGATTAGCTTTTGTCCAAATTATTCACTGGTTTTATTTCCCATTAAGAAAAGTATACCACCTGGTAAAAACCCAATGCTGGTCAATTAATCTCTGCTTAAAACTCCCATATCAGGACGTCTTTGTGTCTTTGATGAGCCCATTTGTCTAATTACCCAAGGCTCACTTTCCCCCTTCTCTCCCCAAAGATCCTAATAATGGCCTTTCTGCATTTGAAAGAAGTTCTTATGAACATTTATAGGTGGTGTTTTGTTGTTCTTGTCGTTGCTAGGAAGACTGGCCCTGAGCTAACATCTGTGCCAATCTTCCTCCATTTTATGTGGGATGCCACCACAGCATGGCTTAATGAGTGGTGCTAGGTCTGAGCCCAAGATCTGAACCTGGGAACCTCAGACTGCCAAAGCGGAGAGGGTGAACTCAACCACTATGACACCGGGGTGGCCCTTATTTCTAGGTTTTAGATTTGCTAATCATGGCTATATTTCCTCATGCAATTGTCTCACCTAGACCTAGCCAATGCATAATCATTGTAATAATAGTAACAAATACAATTAATAACAATGATAACATACACCATGTTCTCAGTATATACAATTTGTTGAGCATTTACATATCTTATCTCTAATTTCCATGTTAACCTTACATGTAGGCATGGTTCTCTGTTTTAACAATCAGCGCAGGGACTCAGAGAGGCCCAGTAACTTGGTTAAGATCACACAGCTTACTAACTAAGCAGCAGAGACGGGATTTAATTCATAACTTTCTGAGTGCGAAGTCCATGAAGTTTTGGGCAGCACCTACTCTGCAGCCCATGTGGAAGCCACACTCATGCTGTATCCTCAAAATCAAAAGGCTATAACAGCTGTGTGATGCAGGGGAGAAACAGAACTGTTCAGGCAGCCCTCTAAGCAACTGAATGGATACATCAGATAAGACAATTTTATTTTGGGTGGCCCACAGTTTTTCCATTAATCTACTACCCAAATCTGGACAGCAAAAATTAAGCTAACCCATCAAAATGTAAAGAACAATGAAGCATGCCAACCAAAGGCTCCTCCTTTCTTAACTTAAAAAGAATAATTTTAGACATATTTAAAAGTTGCAAAAATAGTTTAGTATAAGTTTCACCCATCTTCCCCTAATGTTAGCATGTTGTATAACCATAGTACAATTATGAAGATTAAGAAATTAATATTAACACATTACAATTAATAAGTAACACTTAGTTACTACTAACTAAGGTACAGACTTCATCTGAATTCACCAGTTTTCCCACTACTATACTTTTCTCTGTTCCAGAATCCAACCCTGGATCCCACATTACCTTGGTTGATGCATCTCTCTAGTCTGTGAGTGTGCCCCTGTCTTTCCTTTTCTTTCATGACCTTGACACTTTTGAAGAGTATTGTAAGTTATTTTGGAGACTATTTCTCACTTTAGTTTGTCTGATGTTTCCTCAAGATGTGAATGAGGTCATGCATTATTGGGAAAAATACCACAGAGACCATGTGTCCTCCAGTTCATGAGATCAGGGAGATGCGATGTTGGTGTGTCTTTACTGGCGATGTTAATCTTGATCGCTCGGTTAAAGGGTGCCTGTCAGGTTACTCCACTATACAGTCATTTTCTTCCCCTTTGTCATTAAATATCCTGAGGGCGATACCTTGACGCTATGCAAATCTGCTGCTTCTCCTCAAACTTTTGTCCACTAATTTTAGCATTTGTTGATGGATCTTGCCCACAATAGTTATTATTGTGGTTTCAGCGGCAGTTTTCTATTTCTCTCATTCCTTCAACATTTATTATTGGAATTCTTCTGTAAGAAAGAGCTTCCCCTTCTCCCTCTTTTATTATTTATTCAATTATTTTGTTTATATCAGTATGGACTCATGGATATTTATTCTGTGGAATATAGTCCAAAAATATTGTTATTTATTTTTTCTGCTATACCTGTTCCATTGTGGCCTTGGGCAGTTCTCTCAGGTTGGTTCTGTGCCGTTCCTAGTGCTCTATCTTTTAGGTTTTTGAGTACTTCCTTACTTTCAGGTGCCACGAGATGCTCCAGGCTCATCTTGTGATTTCCTTGTCCCAGCGCTAGATTCAGACATTTCTGCAAGGAACCCATGTTCCTTTTATTGCAGAATAGTATTAGAAACCAATATTGAGGCCTTGAGTGTGCTCGTTGCCACTGAGTGTCATTGCTGCTAGGGCATCTCTGTGGACAGAACTTGGACACACGCACACACATATATATTTCTTTCCGCATCCATCTACATATTTTTTTTTTTTAAAACTGAATTCAAACTGATATCCCTGATTCCAATGGTAAAGACTTCTCTTAATATTTTGTCCAATATCTTCCCAATGAAAGGGTCAATAGAAATGAAGAAGGTTTGTGCATTTATCTGGTTTCCAGCTATTGTCCAGGCCAAGGGTCAGCAAATTATGGCCAATTGTCTGTATTTTGTAAATAGATTTGTTGGAACACAGCCACATCCATTAATTTAGGTATTGTCTATGGCTGTTTTCCACTAGAACAGAATAATTGAGTAATTATGACAGAGGCTGTATAGCTCACAGAACTGAAAATATTTTCTGTGGTCATTTACAGAAAAGGTTTACAGATCCCTGGTCTAGGCTATGTTTCAGATTTTCATTTGGGAGATGGAATGGAAAGAATGTGGGTTCAAATCTCAACCTTCCTCCAACAATTACTAGCCATGAGGCCTTGGGCAAGCCACTTACCCTCTCCGCACCTCTGTTGCCTCCTTCCTTGCAGTGTTTTGGGGAAAACTAGAGATCACGTGAAGAAAATTCCTGGCACATGATAGATGCACACCCAATGGTAGCTAGAATTCTGCAGGTTTGCTGTTTAAAACTTAGAATGTAATTTTGCACAAAAAGTCTATTTTTAGTGGTGTTTAGATGCCTAATATAGTCCACAGAGTCTGTCTGGCCCATAGGGATTAGAGTTGGAACCATAATCCTAAACTCAACACTCACTCCCTCACTTACAAGCTGTGGGACCTTGGGCAAGTAACACATCTTGAGCCTGTTTCTATCTCCATACAAGGGTAATATCTTTATAAGCCATAAGAAGTTATGTCTACGCATATCTTTATGCCCTGGTCCCCAACACTGGTAAGAAGACCAAAGCTGGGATGACTTCATCAAAAATAGAATCAAGATGTGTTAAAACACATATTCTTGAAGTTAGTCCCAGGATTCTGATTCAGGAGGTCTGGAATAGGGTCCACACTAAGCATTTTTAGCAAACACCTAAGGTGAATTTGTTACAGGGTCAGTTCACGAGTAGAAAATGCCACACAAATTCCCTCTGTGACCTCATGTCAGCTTTTCATCCTTACCAGGATCTTGCTTCATTCCTCTCATTCAGGGAAATGTGTGGCCCATTAACATTTCCTGCCAGTTTAATTTTGAATGAACTTGGAGAGTTTACTTCCTTTCTAAGAGAAACCACCTGAGGTAGCTCAAAAGGGACAAAACATCAGAATGAGATTTGTTTTTAGATTTCTGCAACTGTTTTTAACTCAGGATGCTCAGATGACAAGCTGTATCTGATGATAGCTGAATCCAGTGCCCAAAATACAATCAATGAATATAGTCTCTTTTACAGATTTACTCTTTAATTCATCCATCAAAAAGAGGATGCTGCCGGATCAAATCACTGAACATAACACGTGAGTTCATCATTTTATGACTGGATTGCCAAGCTCTCTGAAGTAGTATCTATTGTGGTGGACAACCCTCACCATGTACAAGACACATGAGATGTGTGGGTCAGGGCAAACCTCGTAATGATGTGGGAGTGAGCAGACCTTGATTGTGCCTGACAGCTGCTGCTAGCATTTTTCTCTGAAGATGTTCTCAAAAGCACAAGAAACATTTTTTTTTTAAAAAAATGATTATACACAGCAACCAATACATACTCTCCAGCAATAACTCCTTAGACTACCTAAGACCTTGAGAGAAGGAATTGCCACTGCAGACAAGGTGGCAGCTGGAGTAAGCAGTGTGGCTGAAACAGGGATCACTGCCTTCCTCGAGTGCAGGGATCCACATACACACCAATAATTGAAACATGGGCAGAGAAGGCGGAGAGAGGACACACCCTCTTCACACTTAGAGGCTCCTGAAGTAAAGAAATTACAAACAGAATCCGAAACATGGTGGCATAGTTTAGATCAGAGCATCTCAACCTCTCTCTGGTGAGAGACCAGTCCTGGGTTTTGTTCCCCCAATCTATTTTGAACCAATACTTGTAAAGAACACAATGAAAATAAGTCACTCTTAATTTCTGTATTTATGTCATGCACTAGTAACAAAGAGTTCACATTCCAGCTGTCCACAGACCATATCTTGACTAGCACTGGTTTACATTTTTAACACATTAAAACTATTTCAATAGTACTCACAACATTTTAGTACAGTATTTGTAAAAACCATCAATCCACAGTGCACTACAGGTGTGAGGACCAGTATTAGGACACAAGTTTGTAAATGTGTCAAACCCAGGTCCAACACCTGTGCCCAAGCTGTACAACTTCAGTCTGCCTATGCATCTCCATTCTCTATGTGGAAACAGAAGAAAACAACAACATGAGGCTCTGGGAGTAGTATCAAGTCTCCCAATTACTACAATTTGCATACTGGCAGGAAGGAGCACCAGCTTATCTAACACCACACCAGACCTGAGGATGGGAAGTTTTATAAAACGCAAACCACGTTATAGTAGACATTGTTGATTGATTGCCCAGCATCCACACACTCCTTTGTCTTTCCTACTAGAGCCGAGATTTTGTTCAGGTATGAGCATGTGTGTTCACACACATAACGTATACATACGCACAGGAACATGCAAAGCTCATGAGCCTCAGGGAACTATAACACTCCCATCCCCTACCCACCTCCAGGGCTCACAGTCAGCTGCTAAAGGGTAATCCCACCCCTCTTGTCTGACTGGTTCAGGAAAAGACACATGACCCAGTTTAGGCCAATGAGACGTGAGGAGCAATGGGGGTTTCTGGGGTGGCTCTTGTTTGCTCTTCTAAAAGAGCTTCAGGAAGACACTTTGTCTTCCCTCTGGACCTTGTTATACAAAGGGCTGAGGCCTGGAACTGCTGCAGCCATCTTGAATCAGCTTAAGGATGAAGGCAACACAGGGTGGAACCAAAATATTCACAGAGAAGTGAACTTGTGTCTCCAGATTACCAATCGTGAAGGTCACCCTGAGTGTGACCTTCTGGGGATGCCAACAAAATTCTTGTTGTTTCAGCTAGTACGAACTGTTTTTTCTGCCTCATGTACACAAAATGTTCACTTAGGAGAGAATGTGAATCAATGCCTCAGGCCACGTAGAAGCGCGCACAGGGGACAGCAGTGCTGGTGTGAAACACGGCCACAGAGGTTATCCACTAAAGAACCACAGAGGCAGTCCATCTACCAACAGGTTCTATTTGGCCAGCACAGTATTTTTTTTTTTTTTTAAAGATTTTTATTTTTTCCTTTTTCTCCCCAAAGCTCCCCCGGTACATAGTTGTGTATTCTTCGTTGTGGGTTCTTCTAGTTGTGGCATGTGGGACGCTGCCTCAGCGTGGTCTGATGAGCAGTGCCATGTCCGCGCCCAGGATTCGAACTAACGAAACACTGGGCCGCCTGCAGCGGAGCGCGCGAACTTAACCACTCGGCCATGGGGCCAGCCCCCAGCACAGTATTTTTAAGTTGGGAGGTTGCACGTAAAATCTGGATGCTGGCTGTTCCTGAAAAGCTGGAGGATCTGGAAGCTGGACCATAAAGCTCTGCTCGAGCTCAATATCAGCTGTCCTTCCGTGGAGAGTGAATCCTGCAGTCCACCACGTTCCCACCCATCCTAGTGTCTTCCACATCTTCCAACACTTTCTGTACTCCTGGAAGAAGCTGAGTTTACAACCCTCATCTTAGGATAACTAGAGGCTTCTGAAAGAGTTCCTTGAAAAAGTTTTCCTTAAAAATGCTTGGGAACATCTTCACAGCCAGGAAAAGTCCTCAGTCCACAGCTTTGAGCTGCTTTCTAAGGTTGTCCAGCCACTGAAGTCCTAGGATGAGGGGGAGGAAGAAGGGCCCAACACAGAACAGACTTTAGGGAGGATCACTGAGGAGAGGAGAGCAGGCAATGGCCGGAAGAAGCGGAAGCAGAGACCCGGGACCCTGGAAACAGTTCGTCCAGGGCCTGGCACTGTGCTCCCAGGAGCCCATTCTGGCAAACAGAAGGGGGGCTGTGAGACCTTGTCTTCTGATAATAAAGGCTGTGAGGTTATTGTTCAAAGGGCTCTGTTGCTTGGCACCCTGTGCCTTCTTGAGGAGAAGGGGCAGCCTCCGTGGATGCACATGTGGGGAAGAGCAGAATTGTCAGTCTCTGCTGATTATTCTACCTGGGAAGGAGGAATCCAACCCCCATAGGGATACCTAGAAACTCCAGAGGGATTCTAGACAACCACAAGGCCCTAAACAGGAAGTGAATCCTCAGGGCTCGCTGCCAGGAGTGTGTCTTCTACGGACAGGTGGTTGCATTTCCTTCATGAATTAAGAGCCTCAATCCATTTACCTTCATAGGCAGATAAACCAAGAATAGTAATAAGAAATTGGTGAACTAAATATTTACGCTTCTATTGTGAAGAACAATTGTTCATTAATTTAGGAAAGATTGTGGTTTGACTGAACAACAAAAAAATGCTCTGTTTATACATCTGCTAAAAAATTTGAAGCATTTTTGTATAAATTCACATATTTTCTTATGGTCGGGACCTTTGCTTTACCCAAAACAGAGCATGTATTTAGAACGGAATTAACTTTTGTAATTGAGTTTTAAATAGAAAGTGATGTATTGCTTTGTTAATATTTCTTTCCCATTGCAGACAGTAACTGGTATTTGATATTTGGCTGTGGTATAAATTCAGAAGATTGCATCATCCCAAGACAGAGAGGAAAATTTGTTTAAATGGGGAGAAATGTAAAGAAAAACAAGAATAGAGGGAACTCTCATGGTTGAATCCCTGGTTCTCACACAGAAATTAAAAGTTACTTTGATTTGTGTTATTTAAACACTTTCACATGAATGAAGGTTAACGCCAAGGTTTGGGCAACCTGCAGTACCTAATTCTGCATACACACACTACATAGTAATAATAAGTATATTATGGCTAAGGTAACTGAAAGTCTAGGCTCGATTGATTAAAAGCATTTTTTTTACACAATAAACAATCATAAGTTGGGGGATGGGAGGGGCATGGCTATGACTGTAGGAGTGACCTAAAAACCAGAAAATACCAAAAAAACTACCACCAAAGCCAGACACTCATTGGGATAAAAAAAATCAATAGTTACATGAAAGTGAGCATCTGCCTACAAAACTAAAGGCAAGACACAAGTGACTGCCAAGCCCAGCCAGGCCCTTCGGTAGAGAGTCAAAACCCAACTGTCAATCTCAAGTCCATGGTGGCCCCTATGCACTCTGAGAAGACAGAAATATACTGCCATCCTCACAGCAAGAGGCTTAGAGGTACAAGGCTGCGGAAGATAAAAGGGCCCCAAGGAAGAAAGATGATGAAACAGTCCAACTACCAGAAGAGAGAGCAACCAGAACAGGTTGAACCCTGTATTGTTTGGGTCCTGAATGGTGTCTTCTGAGGGAACATCATGGTTGTCTAAGCAGGCAGGATGCTTGGAGCCAGTAATGTTTCATTCTGTTTTTCTCCTGGGTGTTCCCCACCTCCGTTACCTCTCCTGTGTTCTACAGCTTTCATTCTAAAAGATGGCTTGAGTGTCTGTGCTCAGTCATGGGTTTGTTTCTCTTCTGACTGGCACACAGATCCATCCCAATGCTTGGGGAATCATATTTGGTGTGTCAGTTCCTCTTAGCAATTTCTGCCAAAGCTCAGTACTCAAAAGGGTCTTCCTTCCCCATCTTTTTTTCTTCTTGCTGTTTCAAGATTTAGTGCCACTGCCACACCCAGTTCTTGAAGCCACTCACCTCTGAATAATTCAAAAGTTTTCCAACTCCAATTCTTCCTACAATTTCAACAAGGTATTTTTTTATTTTAAGCTGAGGACATCAAGGCTCTGAAAGCCTAATTAACTCATCCAAGGTCAACACAGCTAGAAAGCAGCAGAGTCAATATTTAAACCCAGGTCTGTTTGATTTGGTTATTATATCCAAATTTTTTAAATGTCTAAAAAGACATAACTTCCTCAACTTGATAAAGAAGATCTACAAAAAACCTATAGCCAACATCATACTTAAGGAAACTAGATGCTTTACCCATAAAATCAGGTCAAAGCAAAATGTCCCCTCTCACTACATCTATTCAACATCATACTGGAAGTTCTAACTAATGCAATAAGATAACTAAGGGAAACAAAAAGTGTACATATTTGGAAGGAAGAAATAAAACTGTCTTTGTTTTCAGATGACATGATTGTCTATCTAGGAAATCCAAAAGAATTGACCCAAACAATGATCTCCTGAAATTAATAAATGATTATAGCAAAGTTGCAGGATACAGGGCTAATATAGAAAAATGGATTATTTTCCTGTATACCAGCAATGAGAAACTGGAATTTGAAATTAAAAAACACACCACCATTTACATTAACACCACCTAAAAGTGAAATACTTAGTTATAAATCTGACAAATATACACAAAGTCAATATGAAGAAAACTATAAAACTCTGATGAAGAACTCAAAGACCTAAATAAATGGAGAGATATGCCATGTTCATGGGTAGGAAGACTCAATATTTTTAAGATATTTGCTCTTTCTAACTTTATTACAGATTCAATGGAAGCCCAGTGAAAATCTCAGCAAGTTACTTTCTGTACATAAACAATCTGATTCTAATATTTATGTGGAAAGGAAAAAGATCCAAAAGGGCCAACACAATATTGATGAAGAAGAACAAAGTTGGAGGACTAAAACATTTCAACTTCAAGACTTACTATAAAGTTACAGCGATCAAGATAGTGTGGTGCTGGCAAAAGAATAAACAAATAGAGCAAAAGAGCAGAATACAGAGTCCAGAAATAGACCCACGCAAATATAGTCAACTGATCTTTGACAAAGGAGCGAAAAGGCAATTCAATGGAGAAAGGATAGTCTTCAACAAATGGTGGTAGAACAACTGGACACCCACATGCAAAAAAAAAAAAAAAAAAAACTATAAAAAACTAGACACAGACCTTACACCCTTCACAAAAGTTAACTGAAAATGTATCATAGACCCACATGTAAACACAAAACTACAAAACTTCTAGAAGATAATGTAGGACAAAATATAGGTGATTTTGGGTTTGGTGATGACTTTTTATATCTAATATCAAAAGCATGATTCATGAAAAAAATGATGTTGAGGTCCATTAAAATTTTAAATTTCTTCTCTGCAAAAGAAACTGTTAAGAGAATGAAAAGACAAGCCACAGACTTGGAGGAAATATTTCCAAAACACTTATCTGACAAAGGACTTGTGTCCAAAATATACTTCAAAGAACTCTTAAAACTCAACAATAAAAAGACAAACAACCTAATTTAAAACTGGACAAAAGATGTTAATGAGCAACTCACCAAAGAAGATATATAGGTGGCAAATAAGCATATGAAAACGTGTTCCACATTACATATCATTAAGAAAATGTAAGTTAAAACATCATTGAGAAACCACTACACATGTATTGGGTGGCTAAAATCCAAAACGTTGACAACACCAAATGCTGGTGAGGATGTGGAGCTAAAGGAACTCTCATTCACTGCTGGTGGAAATGTAAAATGGTACAGCCACTTTAGAAAGTAGTCTGGTGTTTTCTTACAAAGCTAAACATAGGCTTACCATTCAGTTCAGCAATTGTTCTCCTCAGTATTTACCCAAATGAGTCAAAAACTTATGTCCACACACAGATCTGCACAAGTTTATAGCAGCTTTATTCATTATTGCCAAAAATTGGAAGCAACCAAGATGTCCTTCAAGGGGAAATAAACTGGTACATCCACACAATGGGATGTTATTCAGTGATACAAACAAATAAGCTATCAAGCCCTGAAATGAAATGAAGGAATATAAATGAATATTGAAGAATGAAAGAAGCTGGTATGAAAAGCCTACATATTGTATACATACATATTGACATTCTGGAAAAGGCAAACTATGGAGACAGTGAAAAGATCAGGGACTGCTGAAGTTGGAGCGGGGAGTGAACAGGTGAAGCACAGAGGACATTTAGGGCAGTGAGACTGTTCTGTGTGATAGTTTGGTGGTGGATACAGGACGTTATACATTTCTGAAAATTCATAGACTATATAACAAAAAGTGGAACCCTACTATAAGCTGCAGACTTCATTGAATAATAATGTATCAATATTGGTTGATCAATTGTAACAAACATACCAAACTAATGCAAGATGTTAATAATAGGAGGAATTCAGGGTTATGGAGGGACTATATGGGAACTCTGTACTTTCTGCTCAATTTTTCTGTAAACCTAAAACTACTTCAAAAGATAAAATCTATTAATTAAGGAAGGAAGGGAGAAAGGAAGGGAGGAAGGGAGGGAAGGTTGGAAAATAAAGAAACCCACAGAGCACCTCAGGGGGAACATGAGCATAAAAATTCCAACTCAGGAAATTGACCAAGAAAACAATCTTGTAATTTTTCCAACTAATAGGGGACATAAGGATATTTTCTTTCATTATTTAAAGTTCCAAATGGGAAAAATACATCCTTAAGTGATCCTCACTCCAGTAGCTCAGACAAGACATTAAGCAAAGTGCTTTCAGAAATCAGCTGTCTTCATGGATCAATACTTCCTGAATTTAAATAGATCTTCATTTAATACCTGCTTTTCCCCTTAGTCTAGCCTTTGAGCTGCAACATTCGTTTCTCTAACAAGCCTTGTGAACCGACAGGCCAAGCCCTCTGGGCTTCGTGGTCTCCCTGAGCTGCACCAGAAGACACCAGCATCCTCTCCTCTTCTCTCTAGATCTGAATCGGTAGGCATTTGCTCAGAACCTCCTTAGAACCTGGCACGGTGGGCCATGCCCTTTATTTCCATTGCCTCAACTCTTCATCTGATTTAATCCACTGGAGCTAGTTGCTTTTCCATTTTCTAGGAGATGAAGATCAAATTTAGGTTGGTTGAGTAACTTGCCTAAGGTCACACAGGAAACAAATCGCAAAATTCAGGTTTGAATCCCAACCTCTGAGTTCAAAGAGAAAGTACTAGAATTGTTATCAGTTAGGGAGCAGTACTAACTTTCATACTAAAAGGTGAAGAATCACGGAATGTTGGAGATGGAAGGTACTATAGAGAAAACCCGATAATTCAAAGCCCTCATTTCAGAAATGGGGAAATTGAGGCCCAGAGAGGTTAAGATGAAATAACGCAAATTAGTGTTGGAAATTAGATTTAAAATCAAGAGATGGAACCAAGATGTATCAGTCAGCATGGGTTAGGTTAGGCTGCAGTAACAAAGAATTCCAACACATCAGTGGGTTAACACCACAAAGGTTTATTCCATCTAGAATCCATAGCTATGCTGATTAGCCAGGGGAGGGCTTTTCTCATCATTGCTTAGGGGTCAGAATGATGGAGACCTCCTCTTGACCTCAGCTTCAACAATCACCCCAGCGGTGGGAAGGGAATGTGCTGAATCTCTCACTGGCTTTTCAACATATGTCACTTCAGCTCATTAGCCAAAACAAGTTAAAAATCTTGCCTAACTTTAAAGAGGGAAGGAAACTGAAATTCCATCATATGCCCACAGGATGAGAAACGGAATTCTTTTGAAGAATCCTAATACCTATCATAGAAGAGCTGCTCCAACACTGTGCTTAATTAGCATAATATGCCAGGTTTGCCCTCCAAAAGAGTATTTTTTAAATACTTACCTAAAACAACAGCATTGCCACTGATTTTACAATTCTCACAAATTTACCTTGAGCACCTGTATAATGATTGAAGGAATTCAATGAGTTTGGAGTGCATGATCCAACTGAAGTACCTGCTAATCATATTATTTAAAAAATATCTTGAGAATATAAGGCTCCAAGAAAATCTGGCAACAGTCAATTAGGAGCTGCCATTCATACACAAGGAGAAAAAAGAGATTGCTTCTGTTTATGGAATTCTAGCTTAATAAGAAAGATGAAATTCCTCCAGAAATTGCACACAGGTTGTCTACACTGAGCTCAGTAGTTTAAAAACAACCAGGTCTGATTAAGCATAGGACTCTTCCATAGTCCTGGCTATCTGTTGAGAGCCTGGAGCAGAGGGATTCCCAGTTTCTGAGAAAATCTGAGAGGGAAGCTCTTGGTCCAACAAGGATGGTGAGGTAAAGTAGGCAGAACAAGAGGTCATGGATGGTTTGTGGGGAAATCCAAAACCACTTACACAGTTAGCTAGGCTTCACTCAGCTAGGAAAGAAATTTCCTCAACCCAGGCCAGTAAGAAAAGATGACTGAACAAAGGCAGAGAGATGAATGTAATAGAAGAGTGTGTACATGTTGCCCTTACACATCCATGGGCATCCACATGGCTCAGTCTTTACACACCTCAGATACATTTAAAGAACCATAGATCAATAACAAAACTACTTGGAAAGAAGTTCAATTCTTCTTTATTTCTTTTCAAGGAATATTAAAGAGAATCCATGATCTAACCCATAACACCATTTCCCAAAGCCCTTTAGCCTCTCCACATGTTCTTGTACCCACCAGGTGCTGGGAAAACACCTCTTCCTCCAAAATTCCCTCCACAGTGGCAAACCCACAGGCTTTATCTTTCATCTCACCATCCCCTGCTTCTCCCCTATTGATATGGAGGTTGGTGGCCTCCTTTACAGTAAGAAATTATCTTTTCTTTCCAGGAGAGAGGAGGAAGGGGAAACTGTGAAGGCCAAGCAGAAGGGTGGCTGAACACTCCTATGTGCTAAGAACTAAAGGGGTAATGTGGTTTCAAAGAGCACGTGCAATGGCCCAAAGCATATCACTGTCACATTCAGTGCCGTTTGCCCGAGAAGCACTCTGACAAAGTTGAGAATACCAGGCAGGGAAAGGAGACCCACTGGACAACAGGTTAGCCCCAGAATGTCTCCACTACTTGGCATACACATGTCTAGACAAGGCCACCCCCACCACAAATTATAATTCAGTGTGATAAGTAATACAACAAAGGTCGGAACAATAATAGGAATAACAACTAAAAATTACTGACTGCTAACTATAAATACTAAGGGCAGTAAGGCAGAAGAAAATAACTCACAAAGGAACCCCTATCAGGTTTTCAGCAGATTTCTCAGCAGAAACCTTACAGGCTAGGAGAGAATGGAATGCTATATTCAAAATCCAGAATGACAAAAACTTTCAGTCAAGAATACTCTATCCAGTGAAAATCTCCTTCAGATATGGTGGAGAAACAAAAGCTTTCCCAGAGAAACAAAAGCTAAGGGAGTTCATTGCCACAAATCCCCCACTACAAGAAATCCTCAAGAAGGCCCTCATACCTGAAAAAAAAAAAAGATAGGACAGGGGCGACAAGGCCCTGGGCAAGGAGATGAATACATAGGCAATAATCAGAAAACAGTGGCTCTGTATCAGAACAGGTTAGGACATGCTTAATTTTAACATCAAGGGTAAAGAAAAGGAAAACACCAAAACAAAAATGATCTCTTTTTAACTACAAACTCACAACACAAGATGGAAAGAGATATGACAAAAAATAACTTACATAGGGAAGAGGAAAGGGATGGAATCAGTATAGTCTAAGGAAATAAGAGGCTATCAGAAAATGGACTCAGTTATGAGATTTTTTTATACAAACCTAAGGGTAACCACTAAACAAAAAATTGCAATAGAGACTTTACAATAAACAAGGAGAAAACAAAGAAAATCAACAGGGAAAAAACTACCTAATCAAATTGGTAGTCCAAAATACACAGGACAAGGAACAAAGGAAAGGGAGAACTAGGAAATGTCTGACAAGGGAAGTATTAAGCCCTCACATATCAATAATCACTCTAAATGTAAATAGACTGAATTCTCCAATCAAAAGACACAGAGTGGCAGGATGGATTAAAGAACAAGACCCACCAATACGCTGCCTCCAGGAAACAAATCCCAGCTCTAGAGACAAACATAGGCGCCAAGTGAAGGGATGGAAGACAATACTCCAAGCTAATGGTAGACAAAAGAAGGCAAGTGTTGCCATACTTATACCAAAGTAGACTTCAAGATAAAGCTGGTAAAGAGAGACGTAGAGGGGCAGTATATAATGATAAAAGGAAACCTCCATCAAGAATATATAAAACTTATAAACATGTATGCAACCAACACAGCAACACCAAAGTATATAAAGTAACTATTCACAAACCTAAAAGGAGATATCAGCAGCACCGTAAGAGAAGGTGACCTCCACACCTGGCTTACATCAATGGGTAGATCATCCAGACAAAAAGTCAACAGATAGTAGACTCAAACAAAACTAAATCAGATGAACTTAATAGATATATAGGGAGCCATCTATCCCAAAACAGCAGAATATACATTCTTCTCAAGCACACATGGAACATTCTCAAGGATAAACCATATATTGGGTAACAAGGCAAATATCAATAAATTTAAGAAGATTGAAACCATATCTACTAACTTTTCTGACCATAATGTCATGCAACTAGAAATCAACTATGAGAAAAAAAGCTGGAAAAGGAACAAAAATGTGGAGACTAAAGAACATGCTACTGAACAACCAATGGGTCATCAAAGAAATAAAAAAAATATTTGGAGACAAATGAGAATGAAAACACACCATACCAACTCTCATGGGATGCAGCAAAAGTGGTCCTAAGAGGGAAATTTATAGCAATACAGGCCCACATTAACAAACAAGAAAAAGCTCAAATAAACAACCTTAAACTATACCTAGCAGAATTAGAAAAAGAAGAACAAACAAAGGTGAAACTCAGCAGAAGGAGGGAAATAATAAAAACTAGAGCAGAAGTAAATGAAATTGAAACAAAATAACTGTAAAAATGATCAATTAAACAAGAAGCTAGTTCTTGGAGAGGAGAAAGAAAATTGACAAACCCTGAGCCACACTCACTAAGAAAAAAAGAGAGAAGGCTCAAATAAATAAAATTAGAAATGAAAGAGGAGAAATTACAATGGATACCATAGAAATACAAAAGATTATAAGAGAATATTATGAAAAACTGTATGGCAACAAACTGGACAATCTAGAATAAATGGATAAATTCTTAGACTCTTACAACATTCCAAACCTGAATCAAGAAAAAATAGAGAATCTGAATAGACCAATCAGAAGTAAAGTGTTTGAAACAGTAATCAAAAATCCTGAAAAATAAAAGTCCAGGACGAGAAGTCTTCTCTCCAGAATTCTACCATTCAAAGACAATTTATTATGTATTCTCCTCAAGCTATTCCAAACAATTGAGGAAGATGGAAATATTCCCAACACACTCTACAAGGCTAAAATCACCCTGATCCCAAAGCCAGACAAGCACAACACAAAGAAGGAAAATTACAGGCCAATATTGCTGATGAACATAGACACAAAAGTCCTCAACAAAATATTGGCAAACTGAATACAGCAATACATTAAAAAGATCATACACCATGATCAAGTGGGATTCATACCAGGGACACAGGAATGGTTCAGCTTCTGCAAATCAATCAATGTGATATACCATATTAACAAAAGGAGGAACAAAAACCACATGATCATCTCCAGAGATACAGAGAAAGTATTTGACAAGATCCAAACCCGTTCATGATAAAAACTCTCAATAAAATGGGTATAAAAGGAAAATACCTCAACATAATAAAGGCAATAAATAACAAACCCACTGCCAATATCATACTCAATGGGGAAAAGCTGAAAGCCATCCCACTGAGGAAAGGAACAAGACAAGGGTGCCCACTCATCACTCTTATTCAACATAGTACTAGAGGTTTTGGCCAGAGAAATTAGGCAGGAAAAATAAATAAAAGGAATCCAAATAGGCCCTGAAGAAGTGAAACTCTCGCTCTTTGCAGGCGACATGATTTTATATGTAGAAAACCCTAAAGAATCCATTGGAAAACTATTAGAAATAATCAACAACTACAGCAAAGTTGCCGCATACAAAGTCAACTTACAAAAATCAGTGGCATTTCTGTACTCTAATAATGAACCAACAGAACAAGAACTCAAGAATGTAACCCCATTTACAATTGCAACAAAAAGAATAAAATATCTAGGAGTAAATTTAACCAAGGAGGTGAAAGACCTATACAAGGAAAACTATAAAACATTACTGAAAGAAATTGATAAGCACATAAAGAAATGGAAAGGTATTTCATATACATGGATTGGAAGAATAAACATAGTTAAAATGTCCATACTACCTAAAGAAATCTATAGATTCAATGCAATCCCAATCAGAATCTCAATGACATTCTTCACAGAAATAGAACAAAGAATCTTAAAATTCATATGGGGGAACAAAAGACCCCAAATAACCAAAGCAATCCTGAGAAACAAGAACAAAGCTGGTGGCATCGCAATCCCTGACTTCAAAGCATATTACAAAGCCATAGTAATCAAAACAGCATGGTACTGGTACAAAACCAGGCACAAAGATCAATGGAACAGAACTGAGAGCCCAGAAATAAAAGCACACATCTACAACAGCTCATGTTCAACAAAGGAGCCAAGAACATACAATGGAGAAATAAACGCTCTTCAACAAAAGATGCTGGGAAAACTGGACAGCCACATGTCAAAGAATGAAAGTAGATGATTATCTTTCTCCATACACAAAATTGGACTCAAAATCCATCAGAGACTTGAAGGTTAGACCGGAAACCATAAAACTTCTAGAAGAAAATATAGGCAGTACACTCTTTGACATCAGCCTTAAAAGGATATTTACAAATACACTGTCCACTCAGACAAGGGAAACAAAAGAAAAAATAAACAAGTGGGACTTCATCAGTCTAAAGAGCTTCTGGAAGGCAAACAAAATGAAGATCAAAATGAAAAAACAACCCAGCACCTGGGAGAAAATATTTGCAAATCATATATCCGACAAGGGGTTAATCTCCATAATATATAAAGAACTCACACAACTGAAATACAAGGAAATAAACAACCCAATCAAAAAGTGGGCAGAGGATATGAATAGACATTTTTCCAAAGAAGACATACAGATGGCCAATAGGCACATGAAAAGATGCTCAGCATCACTAATCATCAGGGAGATGCAAATCTGCACTTAGATAGCATCTTACACCCATTGGAATGGCTATAATCACGAAGACAAAAAGTAATAAATGTTGGAGAGGTTGTGGAGAAAAGGGAACCCTCATCCACTGCTGGTGGGAATGCAAACTAGTGTAGCCATTTTGGAAAAAAGTATGGAGATTTCTCAAAAAACTAAAAATAGAGTTACCATATGACCCAGCTATCCCACTACTGGGTATTTATCTAAAGTACTGGAAATAAAAAATACAGACTTATGCACCCTTATGTGCATTGCAGCATTAGTCACAATAGCCAAGATGTGGAAGCAACCCAAGTGTCCAGTGACTGATGAATGGATACAGAAGACACGGCATATATATATATATACACACACACACATATACCATATATATATGTATACATATACATATATACATATACCATATATATACACATATATATGGTACACGTATACATATACACTCATAAGTACATATATATACATATATGTTTATAACACTTATTCTAAATAGTTTATAACATTGTGAACTTCAGTTGTAACTTAATATTTGTAAAACACTATATAAATGTGCCCCTTCACCCCTTGTGCACACCATCCCCCCCGCTTACCCCTGGTAATCAGTAAATTGTTCTCTTTGTCTGTAAGCTTGTTTATACTGCACATGTGAGTGAAATCATATGGTGTTTGTCTTTCCAGACATGGAAAGACATGTATACCAGACATGGTATATATATATGTGTGTATACATATACATATACATATACATATCTATATATATATACATACACACACACACACATATATATATACCATGTGTGTATATATATATATATACACACATATATATATATACATATATATACATACACACACAGTGGAATACTACTCTGCCACAAAAAAGACATAATTGTCCCATTCACAGCCATATGGGTGGACTTTGAAGGCATCATGTTAAGCAAAACAAGCCAGACAGAGAAAGACATAATCAACATAACCCCAATCCATCACCCTGAGAGTCTCCCTAGGCAGCTCCAAGAATGCTGCAACAAATTATATACTCCACTCTGTTCCCCCAAATAGTCACTTCTGTGCAGGTCAGCAGCCCATTGGGGACTGCAAAAGTTGTGGGTCCGCAGGCATGAAGGTTAACTTCCTCTCTGCTAGGCTCCCAGAGAGCAGCCATGATAGAGGTGGGAAGCTGAGCAGAAAGGCCATGAAGACGGAGGCAGAGGGTGCTTTAATAACACACAGTGTGAAACCCAGGACAACAAGTCAGGCACATGGAACTGAAAGCTCACTCTTGATTTTTCAAGTTACTGGTTTGAGAACGAGATTGGCTGCCCCACTCCTGCTGCCCTTGGCTTACACCTTCCTTTCTAGCATTTCACTCCATCCAACCGGATCTCTGTTTATGAAGCTCCTAATTGCTTTCTGACTGTGGCTCTCTGGCTTGTCACCCAGCTTCTGCTCTCCCCCAAGGAAACAAACAACATTCCATCAGCACAGGGAAATCTCTACCAGCTTCTTCCCATCTTGCTTCAGAAAAAGATGGACAACAACTTTTGTAAGAGAATGTGAGACTCTTCAGAATGGCCATGACACACTCTCGTGTACAATGACAACCACCCAAACTTCTCAGTAAGAGCTAATATTTTAGGTCATATTCTGTGCCTGGCACTGTGCTAAGCCATTTACATGTATTAGCTCATCCAATCCTCACAATCACTTTGGTAGATAGCACTACTATCATCTCCACTTCACAGATGGGGAAACAGAGGCTCAAGCAAAAAATATGAGCTGGACTCAAGACTTACACTGTCTTCTGTGCCTCTCTAAAGCTTCTGCTGTTTTCTACCAAGTCACAGGTCCTCAAACATTGGTGTGCACCTTTGAGAACATTTCTTTTTCAATGAGCTCTTCTGTTACAACCAACCAGTCTCTCTCACAGTTTTCCTGAATATTCACTGGACTAAGTGTGAAAGTGATGGACAGATACCCACCCCTCATTTTTCTGCTGACAGCCTTCCCTCCAGGTCATAACCCCTCCTAAATCTGTTCTCACCATGAAAGGGGCAAAATTCTTCCTGGGTTACTGATTTTTCACCAGGATCTTTCCTCTCACAAATGAAAGGGCCAGGAAACCCTACATTCTCTTCCTAAAAGCAGCAAATTTTCTCCCCTCCACCACAGGACAAATAATGCAGCCAGGCCAGCCCAGGAGGGTGAGTTGCTTAGTAGCTAGTTTTGCTGACGCTCTGGGTGTTTGGGAACATGATTCTTAATGACACAGCTCCTCCCTGGAGTGCCTCAGAATGTCTGGGGCGGGAGTGAAGATCCTCATCTTCTCACCTTCCTCCAGGGCTGTAACATCACCTGCCCTTTAGAGACCTGGCTTCTCAAATAGTCAATTCCCATCTGTGTCTAAGACTTCAGGCTATTTCCTCTCCCTGGCTTTTAACAAAGTCATTTTCGAGTTGTAAGATGAGGCTAACTATAGTAATTTCAGCTAATATGTTAGAGCTTCCATTTTTCAATGCCAGCTTGTTCTCCCTGTGAAAGTATATTAACCCTCATGTGGAACTGACTTCCTGGAGTATCTTATTGTGTAAATCAGTCCCTACTGATGCAGGAGGAAAGGGTTAGAGAGAAAGGGATGAGAGATTCTATTTACTGAGACTTGCTATGAGCAAGCTGTGGGCTGAGTGCTTCACCTATAGGATTCTACTTAGCAACAATACTATGAGGTAACCTCATCTTACATTTGAGGACACTGAGGCCCAGAGAAATACTAAAGAACTCCTCCAAGATCCAATAGCTACGTTTCAAACTCCAGTTTCATTTCGTTCCAAAGACCATGGTTCTTCCATCCCATCATGCTATCTCCAACGTGTGTCCAGAAATGTCTCAGCTGTGCAGTGAGGGGTGGAGGAGGCAGGCTGCAGTTTTAAGTAGGCTGATCAGAGTACACCTCATTGGACAGATGATATTTCAGCAAAGACTTGATGGACATCAAGGCATCAGGTATGGAGATGAATAAGGAAAGGCATCCCAGGTAGAACAGGTAGGCAAAGGTGCTAAGGCTGGAGAGTCAGGATGGGTCTGAGGAATGTCGTGGGGCTGGAGTGTGGCTGGGGTAGAGTGAGCCAAGGGGACAGGAGCAGGTGAGGTCAGAGTGGTGAAGGTGGAAAGATCCTATTGGACAAGGAGAAGGTAGGTCCCAATCTGCACTAAATGATTCAACCCCCAACTTACTCTAACAATGACTTGAAGCATTATTTACCAGTTCCTCATGGAGAGAGGGAGGGAAGAAGTCCTCAAAAGTCCAGACTCTTACTCTGCCAGATACCCCTTTTCTAAAACTAGGATGCTGTTTTGTCTAGGTGAGTAGAGAAGAGAGGGGTAGAGGAGGCCAGAAACCTGAGTTTCTTAATTTAATATCTTAGATGAGAAGCAAGCTACTTTAGATACAACTATTTCACTAAAACTCACTATTATGCATTATTTCACATCATCAAAGAGGGGTGAACACTAGAAAATATGCAAATTTTCACCTCATTCATTAATCCATGGCACATTTTCTGTCTAAATGCAGAAACCCTCTATGAGTCAAGCTACCCATTCACATTTTATCTCAGGTTATTCATGATTCTTCAAACTCTGCACCAATTCTGGAATCAGTGTATGCACAGAAATGGACTTCTCTCAGATAATCCTCCACGCATAAGGCAGTACTGTCCTAGCTACCCTTCTTGTTTTTTAAGTAAATATTTTTATTGGCATAACAGATATAAAGTACACATACCATAAGTACACAGCTCAATGAATTTTCACAAAGTGGACAAATCCATACATCCACCACCCAGATCAGCAATGAAACATGACCAGCTCCTCCAAAGCCCCTTCGTATCCTTCTGTCATCACCTCCCAAAAGAGTATCCTCTACTCTGATTTCTGTCATCATTTTGCCTGTTTCTGAACTTTACTTGAAGGGAATCCTATGTATGGTTCTTGTTGTGTCTTGCTTCTTCAGTTCAACATGATTTCTGAGCTTCATATATGTTGTTGTGTGAAACCATTCATTCACTTTATTGTTCTATGGTATTTCTATTTTATGGTGTTTCTATTTTATAAATATACTATTTGTTAATCCATTTTACTACTGACAGACATTTGGGTAGTTTCCAGTTTTTGATTATTACAATAAAGCTGCTCTGAACATACTTGTACTCATCTTTGGTGAACATATATAATCATTTTTACTGGAGTGGAATTGCTGAGACACACAGCGTTTGTGTGTTTACCTACAGTAGATACTGCCAGAGAGCTTTCTAAAGTGGTTGTACCACTTTACACTCCACAGGCAGTGCATGAGAATCCTTCTTTTTAAACATGTTTAGTTAATATAGCTTTTTGGTAGAGTGGATACATATGCTACAACTGTGAGACAAACAGGAAAGCAACCTTCTCTATTCCAGTGATGTGGCTTTTGCCAGGACTGACCAAAGAGTAGCCTTTGTGAGAAGCTGACCATGTTGGCTAAATGATGCTTTGAAAACATTTTATCAAACATCAAACTATGGTCCAAATAAAGTTAATGCATTTGGCAGACATTCTTCCATATTTAATAGGCTGCAAATAACTTTGCCCAACAAGTCAATTCATTCAGCTATGCAAGGCTGTATTTTGAAATTGACTGATCTAGTTTAGTATATTAAAGTATGTCTATCTTTTGAAGGGGCCAAGTGGTAAGAACTCTTAAAATTATTTAGGCTCCAAACCATTTTCTCTCATACTTTATGGTACAGAAATCTAGGGAGCTGGCTATCTATTTTTCCAGGTGCCAGAGCAGAATGGAAGGCCTTTCAGTGAGGAATGTTGGCCCTACTCACAGAACGCCCTCTATCCATGCACAAGGGAGAAGTGTGCCAGCCACTGACAGGTAGAAATACAAGGACACACCAGAACCTTCAATGTTCCCACCAATATGTCAGCTCTGCCATCTGCATGACACAGCACATGGATCTTTAATAAACAATACAGCTGAACGTTGAATTCCTAGAAGCAAAGAGTAGAATGGTGGTTACCAGAGGCTGTGGGGGATGTAGGTCAAAGGGTACAAACTTTAAGCTATAAGACGAACAAGTGCTGGAGACCTAATGCACAGCATGGTGATTATAGTCAGTAATACTGCATCGTACACTTGAAATTTGCTAAGAGAGTAGATCTAAGCATCCTCACTACATACACACACACGCTAATAATAACTGTGTGAACTGACGGATGTGTGAATGAGCTTGATTGTGGTAATCATTTCACAATGTATATGTATATCAAAACATTGCATTGTACACCTTAAATATATGCAATTTTTATTTGTTAATCATTCTTCAATAAAGCCAGGGGAAATTTTAGAAAAAGAAAAATTAGCAAATAAATAATACAGCTTTTCAGGACTCTGGGCACTTGCCTGTCAGAGAATCCAACTGTGAAAATGACTGATCTGCCCTCATCAAAAGTCTGCTTCAGACTCATGGTATTTAACAGAATCATCCTGCCTGCCTATTCCTTAGATTCTCCCAGTGTGTTCGGTTAGATCATCAGAAATCCATGGGAGTAAACCTTATTATTTATGCAGAAGTGCCTTCACTAATCTCAAGTGGGTGACAGATGGTTCCTTAACTCTCAGAGAGGGGCAACAGAAGAAATAACTATTCAAGATTTCTCTAACTCATGTCAAAATGTAACCAAGAACATTGCCCATTATATCACCCAATGTCTGTTATAAGACTTGATACAAATCATTCTTCCTGAAATAACAGAATTATAGTCCTAGCAGGAACCAGCCAGGAGGACCATGCAAAGCACTGGGATTCTCTTTCTGCTCTGTCTTCCAGAAAGCTTAGAGTTAGGGTTTGGGTTCAATTGAGAAAACCCTACTTCACACAGAAACACAGACAGACACACACACTCACACAGTCAAAAGGCAAGTCTACAGAGACGGAAAGTAGATTAGTGGTTGCCTGGGGCTGGGCATGGGAAGGGGGAGTGACTGCTAATGGGTATGGGGTTCCTTTTCTGGATGATGGAAATGGTCTAAAATTAGATTGTGGAGATGGTTGTACAGCTCTGTAAATTTACTAAAAATATCATTGAACTGACCTCTCAAAATTTAATGGTATGTATATTATGCCTCATTAAAGCTGTCTTAAAGAATCAATCTGAGATGGATCATAGACATAAATATGAAAGGTAAAACAATAAAGCTCCTGGAAGAAAATATCATCATGATCTCGGAGCAGGCTAACATCTGTTGGTACTCTTCCTCTTTTTGCTTGATGAATACTGTCCCTGAGCTAACATCTGTGCCAATCTTCCTCTATTTTGTATGTGGAATGCCACCACAGCATGGCTTGATGAACAATGTGTATGTCCGTGTCCGGGATCAGAACCAGTGAACCCCAGGACACCAAAGTAGAGAGTGCGAACCCAACCACTATGCCACTGGGTCAGCCCCTAGGCAGAGATTTCTTAAACAGAACACGAAAAGCACTAGTCATATAATAAAAACAATGATAAAATAGACTTCATTAGAATTAAGAACGTCAGTTAGACAAAGGACATCAATAAGACAATGAAGAGGCAACCAGAGGCTGGGGAGAGATCTTTGCAATATTTCTCTCTGACAAAAGACTCATGTGCAGGATGTTTAATACACTCCTACAAATAAACAAAGAGACAAACACTCCAATTTTAAAATGGGCAACAGACTTGAACAGGTAGTTCAGAAAACATAGAAAGATATCCATTTGGCCAACACACAGGAAAGGTGCACAAATGTCACAGGTATCTCCATTCTTACTTCTGCATCCCTATGCCTTCCACTTTGTTTAATGGTGTTTTTCTCTCTGTTATACAATCTGATATTCATATTTACCAAAATCCCAACAGGAAGCAGAGGGCACACTCAATTTAGGATATTGCAAGAAGGTTTCCTTTCCAAAGAGATTTTTACAATTGTGTGAGTTGGATGGAAGGGCACCACCAGAGGTAGTGTGGGCACTGGGTAAGGAGCAGCAGAATTGTCACCCCCACCACACACACATACCCCAACCAGGTGTGAATGGACGAGGGAGGAAGCAGGTACCGGGGCCCAGTGGAGAGAGTTGTGTAGATGAGCAGCCTCAGGTGAAGCAGTGACCACGGGTCCAGTAACACAGCCAGCCCAAGGCCACCTCACAGGGAAGGAGGCAGGGAAAAAATACCCAGACCTCATTCTCTCATCCTTGTGGCCACCCGGCTGGGGCTCCCACTGGTCAAACCGAAGTGGAAGCCAAAGGACAAGGTGGATCTTGGTTCAATGTCCTTGATCAGGTCTGCCTCCTGGGGCAGAGTAGGTAGAGTGTGGCTCAGGAGGGGCGAATGGAAGAGATCTGGAACTCCCTTGTAAGCTGCCTGGAATCTCTTTTAAAATATGCAGGGAATAAATAATGGACAAATACCACAACCAGTAAAACTAGGCTCCTGGAACAGGAACAGGAGATACTTTGGAGACATTATATTAGCTTTTCATGGGCAATTTGTGGAGGAGAAGAAGGAAGAGGCAAAGGGTAGTCGTTCATTATTATATACCCAACAATGATAATGCCCTACTCAATTTATTTTCTATTGATTGGACGTAGAGCTCGTTCCTGTCCAAAAGTGAATTGACATCCTCAGCAGTAGTTGGTACAACTTCTCCACAAACTCATTTCGGAGCCAGCATCTGGCACTTGGGGAAGGTTATTATCCCAGAGAGAAACAAAGCAAATCTGCTCTTCAATAGGTACCTCTTAGTTTGAATCTTCCAGCCTTTCCCTGGTCTCCCCCCATCACAACACACTTCCTCAGGTACCTCGTCCCACCCCAGTGAGCCCACTCTCTTTTCTTCATCACTTATTCTAACTCAGTTCCCAAACACAGTCTCCATTAGTGCAGGATCCAAGACATTGTCTGTACTGACTTTCTTAAAAGGCTTTAAAAGTGTCCATCGAGAAGCATGCTGATGCACTCTTCTGTTTCACAAGCCTCACCCTGCAAGGTGATCCCAGACTCTGCTCAGCTACTTCCTGTTCTAAACTTCTCTGCATTGTGGTACAAAGCAAACCAAGCTGTTCCATGCAGGAGGCTTCTATGAACCTGAAATAATCTTGTATCCTCATCAAGGTACATGTGTGTCATCTCCCCCACTAGTGTGAAGGTTCACACGAGCAGGGGCCTTGTCCGTCGCGTTCAGCTTGTATCCTCAGAGCCTCACACAGTGCCTGGCACCTAGCAGGCTAAATGTATGTTGAATAAGTAAACAAGTAACTGGATGTGACGTCTTTTCTCTGACTTCTCCTTTAGCAGCACTTGGCCTTAAGTCCGCCACCCACTCTAACTCAGCTACCTTTGTAATGAAAGTCCACTTGTGATAAGTTAAGGCGAACAGAGGATACGCCTTAAAGCATCTCTCTCTCTGAAAAGCTTCCTAGCCAGCTGCCGGAGCAGAGTCCGCCATCTTGCTTCAAGTCACACATGTTGTGCTAAGACAGCCAGCTCAACAGCCAGTCTACATGCAGCCATCTGACCACACTATTTTATCTGGCCCACAGCATCTTCCCAAACACATTCACCAAATACCACTCCTTTCTTCCCTGACTCAAACCTCTCTAATGTTCACCACACAAGAGAAAACACCAGAGCTTGGCCAGTGGTAAAAGTTAAACAATTGAGCACTGAAAGAAAAATTATACAATGATATTTTTAATTTTTGAGTTGAAAGGGACATTAGAGATCATCTGGTCCAATAGCTTTCAAAATTTTAACCACTACCCACAGTAGGATATACAGTTTACATCACAACTGAGCACACATTCGTTCTTTAACATACATATATATATTGAATTGGTGCATGTGACTAGCACTTTTCTAGATGCTAAAAACAAAACAGTAAACAAAACAGATTTAAAAAAACCCCGCCTGCTCTCATGGGGCTTATATTCTAAAATCAACTCACCTGTGTGTGCGTGTGTGCGTTCGTATCTTTTGTTTGCTTGCTTGCTGATTTGTTTGTTTTAATATTGATCACAACCCTCTCAATTATTTCCCAGGCTCACCAATGGGTCATAAACCATAGCTTGAAGACTACTAATATGATCCTATGTTTTCATTTTGTAGATATGGAAACAGGTTTGGAGACACTGAAGTCATCGGGTTTGACTTTGAGCCCATTAGCTGGAAGTGCCTGTACACTTCCGAGTGGAGATGTCCAGGAGACATTTAAATGCACAGGTGTGAGGCTCAGAGAAGATGTTTAGGATGGAGATACAGACCTGGGAAGCAGCCAGAGAATGAATGAAGTGTTGCAAAAAAAAGTGTATAAGTTCTTTTTTTTCTTTTTAACAGTGTGCTGTAGCATGTCCTGAGGAACACCAACATTTAAGGGATGTGCAAAGGAAGAAGATCAAGACAGTCAGAAAACCAAGGGAGAATGGAGGGAAGAAAGTTCCAAAAAGGGCCACAGCATCCACATTGCAAAGAGGTAAAATAAGGCTGACAAGTGTGCATTCGATTTGGAATTAGGGATGTCTGGGGACCATGGCTCCCAGAGCAGTTAGAGTGAGCCAAGGGCAGAAGCCAGGCCACCGCCGACTAAGATGTGAATGGTAGACACTAAGGGTAGACCATGCTTTCAACAAACTTGACATAAAAGAAAGGAGTGAGCAACAGCACAATAGCTGGAGAAGAGGGAGATCAGAGGGTAGGAGAAGGATATTTAAAGCAAGAACGACAGAGACGTATTCACACGGCTGAGGGAAAAGAGCCAGCAGAGCCTGAGAGGCCAAATGTCAGAGGGCAGAGCAATGAGAGATTACGAGACAGGGAGTTACAAGAGCACCAGGTTTGGACAGGAGGAGAGCAAGCTCTCCTGCTGAAACCGTGGGAAGAGGGTGAGCTTGGAGGCAGAAGCAATGAATTCTGGTCATTTCAAAATATATACTAATATTGAATCATTATGTTGTACACCTGAAACTAATATGTCAATTATATCTCAACAAAAAATCTGTATTTTTCATCATTGTACGTAATAGTATAGGAAGCTTCCAAGCCCTGTGATACAGGTTATAGAATACACAAACAGCAGCCTGAATGTACTCTTTCTCACCCAGGTTTCAAGGAGGAAGCTCATTTCCTTCTGTAAAGAGCCTCAGGCATCCCACAGCTGGCTCCTCCATTCAAGTGGCCTCCAGCAATGGATTCCCTTAAGGGAGAACAGATGCCCCTAAAGCAGAGATCTTTCAAACTTCACGCACATCAGATTCCTCCAGAGGGCTTGTTAAAACACAGATTTGGGGCTGGCCCCATGGCCGAGTGGTTAAGTTCACGGCTCTGCTTTGGCAGCCGGGGTTTTACTGGTTGGTGATGCTGGGCGTGGACCTAGCACTGCTCATCAGGCCATGCTGAGGCGGCGTCCCACATAGCAGAACTAGAAGGACCCACAACTATGTACTGGGAGATTTGAGAAGAAGAAGAAATAAAGATTGGCAACAGATGTTAGCTTAGGGTCAATCTTAAAAAATAAAATAAACACAGATTCATAGGCCCCACAGGATTTTCATTTCTAAGGAGTCCCCAAGTGTATTAGTTTCCTAGGGCTGCTGTAAGAAATTACTACAAATTGAGTTGTTTAAAACAACACAAGTTTACTAGCTCATAGTTCTGGAATTCAGACTTTAAGTCCAAGATGGGTCTCACTGGGCTAAAATCAAGGTGTTTGCAGGCCTGTATTCCTTTGGGGAGGCTCTAGGGGAAAATCCATTTTCTTGCTTCTTCCAGCTTCTGGAAACCACCTGCATTCCTTGTCTCATGACCTCTATTCTTCATCTTCAAAGCCAGTGATGGCTGGGCAAGTCTTTCTCACATCTCTTTGCTCTGACACTGACTGTTCTGCTTCCCTCCTCCACAGTTTGTTTGTGTGTGTGAGGAAGATTTGCCCTGACCTAACATCTGTGCTAATATTCCTCTACTTTGTATGTGGGATGTCTCCACAGAATGGCTGATGAGCAGAGTTAAGTCCACACACAGGATCCAAACCCATGAACCCTAGGCCACTGAAGTGGAACGTGCAGAACTTTAGCCACTTGGCCACCTGGCTGGCCCCCCTCCTCCACACTTAAAGACCCTGTGATTAGACCCACCTCGATAATGCAGGATACTCTCTTTATCTTGAGGTCAACTGCAAAGCAACTTGAGGTCAACTGCGAAGAAGTCATCACAGGTTTCATGATCAGGAGATGCTGGATGTGTGTGTGTGTGATATGTATGTGCTATGTGGGTACGGTGGGGAGCAGGACAGGAAAGATCTGGGAGGCACGATTCATATTCTGTGTTCACCTTATTCTAAAAATCACTTATATCCTCCAGCTTAACTCTATCATGTGAATTTGTTTTAGTTTTATTTTTATCATTATTATTATTTTAAAACAAATGTTGATCTTTTACAGCAGTTCTTTGGGGCACTTCTCTTCCAGAGATGAGGGAAAGTGAGTTGAACTATGTGAGAAAACAACCTAAGATAGGCCATGCACTAGAAACTCCGCATGTTCCCTCCACATGAAGATTCATCCGTGGCCTAAAATAGAAATTCAAATCTCTCTCCTGTATGTCCCTATAAACAGATCCATGTTTGCCAAAAACACCATATCTTCACAGCTCTGTTCCGCAAATGATATGTCCAGCCAGCGCTGAGCTCCCTGGAAGATCACGTGCTCGTTATCCTGTAACTCTGCCATAGGCAGCAGAATTCCAGCCGGCAGGGGAGAATGTCTCGTGGGTGGTGACAGAAAAAGGGTGGAAAAGCTAGTGAAGAAGAGAACAACCCACCACATCATCCTGAATTCCTCAAAAGGCTGAACAGCAGAAAGTGGACCAGTTGGCTTGGCACATGTGGGTGTCGGGACATTTACATTTTAAGGAATCAGACATAAGCAAACATAGTTCTACTTCTGCCTCCTGCATTCTCCAGATTAACAGATATGCATATACCACACTCATTCCCAAAGTAGCTCAATGGTAAGCCTTCCCAGGAATTGTGTTTCCTCAGCCACCCACCCCTCTGCTTATGGCAACAGTAAAGCTAAAGAGATGCTTTTTGATCTAGAAAGACACAAGTCCTTCCTCAGCAGCTCTGAAATAGTCAGCAGAGAACAATGGAAATGGCTGTCATTTGTGGAGGGCCTGCTCTGTGCTCGGCATTCTCTATACAATCTGGCATTGAATCCTCATTTCAGCCTGCAAAGCAGGTATTACTCTCCCTCTATTTTTAGTCTGAGAAATATTTGGACTCTCTGCCCCAACACAGCACATACACACAAAACTTTGCTACAATTTTAGGGGTTCATGGGCCCCCTGAAGACCATTTATAGACCTATAAGTCAAGAGACCTAAGTTCCTAAGCTGGCTCTTCTACCACTCCCAGGGAAGCCCCACAGAAGACCCTTCGCTCCTCCACACAATGAGGTGACACTCCAGTCTCTTCCACTCTCAGGGTCCAAGTGTGGGTCCCTCTCCATCAGTCAGGCAATAGTTAAGGACAAAATTAATACAAGGAGATGACAAGCTCCCCTATAACTGATGACAAAACATTTCTCAGGTGTAATCAAATGTATATTTGTTAATAAATATTTCAATTTTAGAATAAAAGTCATTTGCTATCACACAAAGCTTCATTTGCATTCATCAAATGGCTCTTGGATTTCCCTCACGTCAACAGAATTCTGAGGTCACATGGGAAGAGGGGAGACAGATGGTCACACAACTCCCTTTGGTGGAAACTGAGGGTCATTCCAGTGACAACAGATGTTTGCATCATTGCTTAGCCATGTATCACCAGTGAGCAGCTGGGGACTGTTTTGTATTGCCAAATTTGATACAAAGAATTTGTATGGAACCATGATTAGAGATGATCAGCATGGAGAAGGTAGAAAAGTGAGAGAAGTCTTAAAGTTACAGAACCTGCGTAAGTCACCACAATCACACAAGCGGGATCTCAGAGAGGAATGGGCAGGCAGGTGTAGGGGCTTGACATAGCTGCCTTAGTCAAATGTATTCAGAGTAATGAAGGGGAAGAAAGAAGTTCTCCTATCTTAAAAACAGAACACTGCGTCACTATAGGAAAACATACTGCCACGAGTAAATACCAAATAATATATCTGTAGCACTGCCACCATTTCCAAACAGATGTATCTCAGCTGGTTTAGTCTTTGAAAATGAAGAGCTAGTCTTAGCTATGGTGTACGTAACTCGACATTTCCACATTATCTCAATTAATCGGCAAACCTATCCACACAAAGCAGGTCTTCTTATTTTCATTTTTACAGGTGTGAATACAAACTCTCAGGGGAATTAAGAAGCTGCCAGGGGCCCATCCAGATCTCTCTGGCTTAGCAACCAATACCCTCCATTGTCCTGGGCTATTGCGCAACAGCACTGAAAAACGAGTTTATGAAGATGAGAGGGAGGAGATTATACCCTTCAAGCAAAATAACTATTGCAGACTGGCAACCTCTTCTCCCATCTATCTACTCTCTACTCACCCACAGGTAGAATGGCCCACCCATCAGTCCATTAAAGGATTAATGCAACAAGAGGTTTCTGCCAAAAGTGCTGAGTGAGAACAGAAACCATTGTGCCCGTTATTTGAGTTTGCTGGGTTTTAGAGGATGTACAGTATTTATAAGTTAAAATGAACACATATTCTAGTTTACAGAATAACAGTTGAGACTAAATGCAAGAGTGAGCTGGGAAGAAGACCCCTTCATGAACATTAGTGGCCAGAGCCAGAAGCCTGGGACCCGACAAGCTGTGCAAGTGCCTTCTCTCAACCAAGCGACTTGGCTGAAAAGGTGAAGCAGGCGGCTGTGGGGAGAGGCCAGGGCCAGTAACTGAAGGGCCCCAGGAGGGCTGTCATGGCATTCACCATCCTCACTGGAGACCTTGAGAGTGAAACGGGACCCTCAGGGACAACAGGAGTAAGTGTAGACTGTCCTGGGCATCTTGTTCATGAGCAATGATGGGACATTTGGACTTTTCCCTGAAAGGAGAGGGAGCCACCAAGCGTGGCATAACCCAAATTGGCACGTCACAAAGCCCATTCTGGCACCTTGTGGAGAATGGGGTCAGAAGAGGAAGAGGCTATGAAACCTCAGAGACCTACTCCATAGGCCATGTGTGCATGTGTGTTCACAAGCATGAGAAAATGAGCTAAAGAAAATCCAGAAGCTTGGGCTAATTTTAAATCCACTAATCTAAATTCACCTAAATTAGCACAAAGAGGTTGAATTTTCCCAATGCCAAAGCTCACCACCCACTCCTCTGCTCCTCCCCTGGCAAGTTCATTGCATTACAGAAAGTGAAGCCACCCCTTCAGGCCATAGGGCACCATCTGGAAAAGCAGCGAGTCACTGGCCTCAACAGGGAAACAGCCACAAACAGCAAAATGCAGCCAGTTAGTTAATATCTGTCTGGAGTGTGGGAATCATTTGTTTGTTCAACAGATATTTGTTGAGTGTCTCCTGTGTGCCAGGCACTGCAAATATAAAAAAGGATAAACAAGGCACATTTCCTGCCCTCGAGAAACTTACAGACAGAAAGGCAGTTACTATAACACAGGGTGAGACACATGAAGAGGTTGGCCCAGGTGCTAAAGGGCACAAAGGAGGGGCATTTACAGCTCGGGGAGGAGCAGGTGATGCCCAAGCTGAGTCTTAAAGTCTTAAGACTCCAGGTGAGGTCCCCAGACTCAGCAACATCCTGCAGCACCTGGGAGCTCGCTAGGAATGCAGAATCTCAGGCCCACCCCAGACCAACTGAATCAGAATCTGCATTTTAACAAGCTCACCAGGTTATCTGTGTGCACGGTCAAGTCTGAGAAACACTGTCTTAAAGGGTAAAGACGAGTAAGCAGAGAGAGATAGGTGGGAGGGGAGATCTGTGATGCACGGAAGAGCAGAAGCAAAATGTCTGGTGAGAGAGAGGGTTCCACGTTCCCACACCGCAGAGATCAACATGCTGGAAGCACAGAATAAGTCACAGGCAAGGAGTTATCAAAGAAAGTGCTCCTGGGAAGGGACAGAAAGGTCCTTGTGACTCCAGGACCAGGCTAGGTCTTTCCTAAGAGCCCTGGAAGCCCTTGAAAGGCCTCATGCAGGGGACATTTAGAAAGACTGCCTGGCCGCAGTGGGGAAGGGTCAGGTTTGGGGACCACGGAGAAAATTATGTGACACATCAATGTACGTGGCAGTGGAGACACCAAAGAAGTTAGGTGGCCCGGGGGCCAGCTGCTGGTCGGAGAGAGCCAAGAGTCGTCTGGCACAGACTCGAGCACTTGGAAATGGAGCTTAGCTGGTTATGGGAAACCAAGAAATCTTCATTCTAGAGCCACATGTTGTCTCCTAATTATATTGCTTCCCAGCTCCATTTGTGCCAAAGAAGTAAAAAGGAAAGCACTCAAGGGACCTTCACTACTGGCTCTCAGTTCCAAGAATGGGGCTTGAGCAGGATTTTTCGCCTTGAAGTAGGAATTACGTGGGGCATCTGTTGACAAGTGAGATTCCCAGGCCCTGGTCACACCCCATGGAATCTGAATCCTGGGGGAGCAGCCAAGGTGCTTCCACACAGCAGGAAACCTGGGACCTCTGGGGCAGGGTGTGGAGAGCACTCGGCTTCTGTCACTGTGAGGGGTGGCACATCGGGCCTCCCCTCCCTCCGTCACAATAACCCCAGGGGCCAGGAGGTGCAGACTTCACTGAAGGAGCCACTGAGGGTTTGTCCAGTCACCCAGTCCTCAGAGAGCCAAACATGGAAAACAGGCTTGCAGGGTCTTGGTCTAGAACAGCATCTCATGTGATGTGCTAAGTGTGCATCTTTGATGGCAGGCCTGTTTGTCTCTCTGTATTCATTCACTCAATGCTCATCATCTAGTACCTGCTATGACAGATACTTATTGGGTACAGGCACTAAACTTGATGTTTCTGCCACATAAAATAAGAATATCAATTAATATTAGCATGAATTGACTCTTGAACTTTGTCATATATATATGTCATATATATATGTATACATATATACATATATATATGCCTGACTCAGTGTCTTTATACCTTTTAAAAAGATGAGTCTAGAAAAAAATGAAGAAAAAGCATGAATAGACATTTTATGAAACAGAAAACTCATGAGGCCAACAAATATGCAAAAAGATGCTCAAGTGATCAGTAATCAGGGAAATAATATTTAAAAAACAAGATGGCATTTCTTACCCACAAGAATGGCAAACATTTTAAAGTCTGACATTTCCAAGGGTTGGTGGAATTCAGAGAAACTGGAAATTCTCACACCTTGCTGATAGGAGTGTAAATGACCACAACCACTTTAGAAAATGATTTGCCGTTACCTGGCAGAGGAGAAGATGGACATCACGAGGACCTCCGCTCTCAGGGAGAAAGTCTGGAGAAAGTCTAGCACGTGCGCACCAGGAGGGATGTACAAGACTTTCTATAGTAGCATGCTTTGTAACAGAATAAAACTGGAAACAATTCAAATATCCATCAAGAAGAGAATGGGAAAATAGTTCTTGTATATATGTGTATATATACACATACACAAACCACACACACCTATTATACACATATGTTATACTCCTATGTTTGTGTGATATCTTTTATAAACATTTAGTCCCCAGTTGATTTATTACTATTATTATTTCCACCGTTTACTAAGGCATGTGCTAGGTGTTTTCACATATTTCTAATTATCATGAAAACATTGTAAGGTGTAATTGTTACCTTACAGTTGGCGACTCTGAAGTGATGCCTTTAGCCTAAGATCACACCCTTGGGAAACACTGTAGTGAGATTTGTACCCAATAACCTCAAAGCCCAGGTTCTTTCTTACCAATAACATGGAGTCTTTTCCAGAAAAATCTCAATCAGAATGGGGTATATGTTAAGCCCATTATCTTGTTAATGACCCATCACAATAACAAATGACTCCCTCCAATATTGCTCTTGATATGTAGCCCTGTTCTTCACTGAGGCTAAAAACCAAAAGCAAAACAAAACTTCATGTGACAGCAACTAATAATAGCACGGTCTCCTGGGAGAAAAGTGAAAGCCAATTAAAGTCATCTCTACTTAATCTAGGCTGGATTAATTTGAGCTGAAGTATCTATAATTCACGAGAATTAACATGAATGATCCAGAGAAGATGTTCAGATAAAAAGAAAAGCAGCAACGAATACTTCCATTCATAGTACTGTGTAATTGCCCATCAGTTCCCAGAACAGGTCACTCCTTTCAAATCTGTACCTCTCCTGCTGTGATGTCTCACCACTGCTGAGGGCCTCCGCCCATGGAGAGCCTGCTTTCAGGTTCCTGTCACTCTGAAGATCTCTCACCCCTGGCTTTTCATCTCAGCCCACCAATTATTTACTCCATCTCCAGCCTCATCTTCTGTCTTGCCCTCTCCCTTTGAGCCCTGGTCGCAGGTGACAAACACACTCCCATGATATCCTCAGAAACGCCCTTTCCTTTCACTCTGATATGCCCTCACCCATCAAGCTCTCTCTCACTCCCTTTACCACCCATCTTCTTGAAAGAACCCACTCTGTCCCACAGTCCCACTTCCTTGCCAGCCTCTCATATCTTAAGCCAGTTTCCTTGTCTATAACATGGGGGCAATCACATCTCTTCCTAGACCCTTATGAAGCTTCAGTGAGAACATGCACATGACACCAGGTACCAAGTGGGAGCTCATTAGTCCTCCACTTCTTTTTGTTTTTGAGGAAGATTAGCCCTGAGCTAACTGCTGCCAATCCTCCTCTTTTTTTTTTTTTTTTTTTTTTGCTGAGGAAGGCTGGCTCTGAGCTAACATCCATGCCTGTCTTCCTCTCCTTTATATGTAGGATGCCTGCCACAGCATGGCTTGCCAAGTGGTGCCATGTCCGCACCCAGGATCCAGACCGGAGAACCCCAGGCTGCCGAAGTGGAATGTGAGCACTTAACCGCTGCACCACCAGGCCCACCAGTCCTCCACTTCTTGAAACTCTTTTCTCTCTTGGCTTCCATTTAGCTCCTGTTCTTTTCCCTGAACCTACATCTTTGTCTCTTACCTGTTTGTCATTTGCTCAGGGATCTCGTGGCGTCTATGTGGAGAAGAGATGGCTCTCAAGCTCTATATCTAGACTTGACATCCCACCTGTAAATCAACAGGCCCCAAGCCAGAGTCACCTTCCCTGATCACACAGAACCTTCACCGACTGCTTCTCCTTGCCACTCTTTGCCAGTTTCTTAGAGTTGAAACCTTTCAACCTCCAGGAACTCCTTTGTTTCCATCACTAACCACTTACTAAATGCTGTCTTATTCTATACGACCCATGTTTTCATCAAGCCCCTCCTTATCACATTGAGGCTACTTTATCCCTACTCCTGGCCTCAACAACTCTAGTTGAGAGATCTTCAAGAGACTCCTGCCCAACTCATCTCCCTGCCCCTCTATCTCATCCCTCCTCTCTATCCTACAAACCACTGCAAAGAGACCTTCCTAAAGGACAGCCTCTTTCTGCCACACTGCCCCCTCCTTCTGCAGCCCACTGCATCTGCCAAATAAAACCCAAGGATCAGCTCAATTTAGGAGAAAGTGAGTAATCAGTACCAAGAGCCATACTGAGGAATGTTTATCTATGTAAATGTGTGTATATATATCTATACATATGTGTATATATACATATATATATCATGTGTGTCTAGATACACACAGATCACAAAGATCTCACTAATGCTCAGAGGAGAATAGAGTAATTAGTAAGCTGACAATCATCAGTCTCTTCACATATCTATTCCTCAAGGTGGTAGAATTATAAAATCATGACCATGATAAAAGAAAAACACTTTTTACTTTCACAACTTGCTTGACTCTTTAAAAAATTCTTTCATTTCATACCAGAGAGCCAGCAAACATTTGCCTATTATATCCTTTAAGGATAAAAGCCAGAATTAGCACACTAGTGGCCCAATGACCATATCTTTGATGTCTCAAAGCCAATGTTTAAAAATTAGAAGCTTTCCCCTAAAATTTGAAAGACTGGGCTCCCTTGAAGACTCACCTGATCAGGTCACAGCAGCTCAGCACATCAGGGAGTGAGCCGGGGGAGAGTAACCAACAGCTGCCCCTTTGGCCAGGCACCCACTCTACTCTCATCAGTTCACTCAGATCACCTGTCTGATCTCACTAGGAATCTTAGGCTTTGATCCCCAGGTTCAGTAATGAGGTTTTCTTGTGATTTATATAAAATGACATTGGAGCCCTCTGACACACAAAGCATGTCCTGTAATTTCACACTGAGCAGCACTGCCTTCCAGATGGCATCCATTGGCCCCTTATGAACACGTTTAAGGAGCGTGTGTTCCAGCTTCTGCATTTCCAGCTCATTGGGACTGTCGGATGGTGTGGATGTTTCAGAACGTCGCCCACTTTAGATGCATTGTTTCCCTTGTCCAGCAAGACCCTCAGCCATAAATGAACATGACGTTGCTGTAACGTATTTCTTGTTTTGCAAAATGAAACCAGCACCACATGTGCTTCCAAATGTTTATTATTCCCTGTGAATAACTTATTCTAGTACATTTCCAGGGATAGGAATTAGGAGGACTTGTTCTGCCCTCCGAGGTCGTCTTTGTCTTCTTAAAAACTCTAGGACAAAGAATTAAATTCTAAAGTTTGAATTATATTAATTTGTTTTCAATAGTTTTCATCCTTAGACTATTTTGATATTTTTTCAATTGTGTTTTAACTTTTTACTTTGTATTTCATGAGTTACAATTTAAACAGCTTTGCAGTTTAGCTTTGTTTCTTTTTTTGAAGACTGAGATTAAACATTTGACATCTCTGTTATTTTAGTTCCCAGGAGTATCAGCTTTTCCTGAACCTACAAAGGTGTCAAAAGCGTCACTTGCCTTGGCCCTCCCTTTTTGGTGACCTGTTGATTTTAATTTCTGCAATCTGGAAGCTCCTTTATTATTTTGGTTTTCCCACTTTTATGCCAGCATTTGTTGTTATTTTTCAATACTCTCACCCCATGGCCTGGCCTGAGTTCTAATTGGAAGTTTCCACGTGCCTTTCAGAAAAGAGATCTTATCGAACAATCCCCACATGGTGAACATGCTTGCCTGCCAGCTGCTGGCACAGTGTTCTGCAGAGAGAGGACACCTAGTTACATGTGGTGCTTTGCCTTCTTCAGAGAAACCCCGGGACTCTTCAGAGAAACCCGTGGCAGCTCTAGGCACAGACAATCCTCACTGGGCGCTGAACATCCCATTCATTACCCAATTCCCTACCCCTGCTGCCCTCCCAAATCTGGCAGCTGGAGGGGACGGTGCCACACACCTGGCAGGATTGGGATCAAAACACTGCAATTCAAGAGTCTTCCCTGTGCCCCTGCCCTCTGCATGCCTAGCCTCTTCCCGGGATGATGAACCCTTTTAGAAGCCCTGCCAAACCCCATCAACTGCTTCTACAGCTCTGGCCTTGACACTGAGCCAGGAGCAGTGTCTGCCTGGGTCACTGTGCTTCCCCTGCACCAAGGAATCCAAGAATCCACTCCCAGGAGAATGCCAGAGAACACTGTCAGATGGCCAGCAGCCACCATGCTTGCCTGGTGGTCCTGGAGGAATGTGAGTGTGTGCCCTTTGTGTGGCTGCCGGCCCACAGCCTGGCCAGCCATGTTCCCCCACAGCCCACTCACATTCCAAGGTCTCAAGTTCGAAGCACAGTGAACCCCACCATCACACCACAGAAAATGCCATCACTGCCCCAAGCCCTCTGGAACGGTCAAGGCTGTCCAGCCCAGCAGGTTAAACTTTTAAAACAAAGGTCATAAGTCACTCACCAAAAACCTGCAGAAATATCTGTTTTGAGGTGTAGTATAAAAGGGATATAACTTCATATGCAATATAAGTTCAAGCACAGTATAAAGGCACTTGATTCATTTTCATTCTTAAGATGTTTATTTATGAAAAAAACAAAAATCTAGGTACAGTAAGCAGCCCAATCACTACTTGCTTTGTGTGTTATATTAACAAAGGACATGGGTCGAAGTGACCTTTAACCACATCACAAATTTCTGCATGCTCAGCAATGATGGAGGAAGCAAGAGGTGAGGAGAGACCATAAGATAAGGGGAAGAGGGATTAGGCCTTCTCCCAGAACCACGCCTGTCCCTGTCCTGTCTTCCTTACAGGCAACACTCTTTAAAGGGGATCCCCCAGAAGCCACCACCTTGCTCAGTTCGGCACATTCCCCCTTTGCCACCTCCTCTTCAGAGCAGCAGGGGGCGCACTGTTCGAGACTGAAGGGAAGCAGAAGGCTTCTTCACAGGCTTCTTTCTAAATATCAAATTCTTTCACAAATATCAAATTCTCCCCAAACCCAAAAAATGAACACTAGTCCTAGCTAGGTTGTTTTGTGCCTTGGCTACTGGACTCTTGGCCACCTGAGTCTCGGGTAGAGTTCCAGGTCCCTTTTAGGATGTTGCGCCACTGGTCTCCACAGAGCAGAAAAAAAATTTGGTCTGTTGTCCCTGGCAGTGGCATTAGACACAAAGCGACTTCAATTCACATCTTGGCCCTGGCCCTTCCTGGCTGTGTCACCTGGGACAAGCCACTTGGCTCTCTGATCCTCAGTCTCCTCAACTGTGAATTGGGGCAAGAGACCCCCATTAAATGAGATGGCTCTCGTGAAGCCCTCGGCCACCTGCCTGGCACATGGCACCAGCCTAGTAAACGTCGACTCAACCATGCCCTCCTGCTTAACCGCAGTAGAACAGTGGGGTTTCTGGATCATTAACTCATTCAACAAGATTTTAAAGCAAACCAGCCCATACCAAAGCAGACACAGGCCATGTTTACAAAGAATTCTCTCCCAATGTCTTAGACTTAAAGCTTAGGGATTCTTCTGGTTCCCAGTGGAGAGCAAGGGGAAAACAGTGTCGCACCACAATCAGTAATTTATGACTTTTCAAGAGAAAACTATAATTAACGTAAGATGCTAACATCTGCATCCTTTATTTAGTTCTTGTTCAGTGCTTCCCCAGTTCTGCAGCCGCCCATGTGGAAATTGGACCATTACTCCCATGATGATTTTCTTTTAATCTCTGTGTATATATATATTTATAGGATATGGCCATATTATCACATACAACATATATTATGTACACACATACATATGGACCCACATACATAAGTGCACACACACACGCACATACACAGAATGACAGAAAAGTCTGGAATACACATACTACGTATAAACATGCTTGGCACTCAGGATGTGATGTGAACATCACACAGACCTCATTTCATTTCCTCTCAGTTGACATGCAGTGTGCCCAGGAGCCTTCTGAACTCAAATATCCAGGACCACCTGGAAAATCCTCCTGTCCAGCCTAGTTTGGAAAAGGGAAGTTCTAATGAAATCAAGGGTCCTACTTAAGAGAAAGTGGTGCCTCTCAAAGTGGGGTCTGAAGCCCCTGCAAACCAGGAAGCCAGTGGGGAGCTCAGGGCTCCAGATCAAGAAGCTCCCGTTGAACACTGGGCCTCCTAGTGAGTCACCAGGATACAAAACCTTTCTCTAAACCACAAACACCCTCCACAAGGCTGCCTTTTAGCCACTTCTCCTTGGTAGGAATTATCTTAGTCTGATAGCTTTTGTCTTAACAGGAAGCCAACATGATTGCAATGAAGAATGTTTCGTTCATTTAATTTTTATCTGGGACGAGGGTTGAGGGGTGAAAGGGGGAGGCAGAAGCAATACAACACTCATTTCAGTGATTCTCAAATTTTTGAGAATTACCTGAGAGGCTTATTTAAAATGGAGACTTCCCGACCCACCCCAGATTCCAATTTAGTAAATCCAAGGTGGAAACCAGGAGTCTATATATTTTTAACAGTCCCCTGACCCAGTGACTCTAATGGGGTCCTCAGACCACCATATGGAGAAACTGGCTGGACCACGCAAAAATCCCTAGAACCTTAGAACCAGCTTGAAACAAAAGTTAATCTCCACAAACTAATTATTAGGGAGAGTGCTCTGAATCTGCACATGTCTGGGAATTCCTGGAGCCCCGAGGCCTCCCCGGCAGCCCCCACCACGCACCCACTCCTTTCACTCACGGCTCCATTGCAGGGAGAGGGGTGGTCAAGTCTCCAACGACAACAGTGGATCCATCTACTTCGCCTCGCGGTTCTACCAGTGTTTGCCTCACGTGGTTGGACGCTCTGTTGTCAGACACACATGCTAAGGATTGTTACATCTTCTTGGAGAATTGGCCCCTTTATCATTATGTAATGCCCCCCTTTATCCCTGATAACTTTCCTCGCCCTGAAGTCAGCTCTGTCTGAAGTTAATATAGCTATTCCCATTTTCTTTTGATTAGTGTTAGCAGGGTATTTCTTCATCCATTGACTTTTAACCTACATGTGCCTTTATATTTAAAGTGCGTATCTTGTAGATGACATATAGTTGGGTCTTATCCTGTGACTCATGGGTCCCAGCTTCAGTCTGACCCCAGCTCACCCTGCTCCTATTCCCAGAAATCCCTCTCCTACCCTTCTGATCCTGGACTCTGACTTTGCAGCATCCTCCTTGAGATTAAGCAGCTCCCCAAAGAAAGAAATGACCGTGGAAATCCATTAAAACTATTTGTTGTTCTGTCACACTGTGGGTCCAATCATAGCTCCTGAAACATAATTAAGTAAAGTAATTGGCACATAAAGCAGTCTGCACAGCAGACATCACAATGGACTCAAAGGGCTTCAAGATATTTAACTTTTTCTAAATAAGACTCTAGTGCATCTGAATTAATCACAGATTTTTATTTCATGAGGTCAAAGTTACTCAGATTTATTATATGTGTGCCCATGTGATATGTGTCTGAGGATGCAGAAAGGGTCGACACATTAGCAAAGAAAATGTTGCTTCAGGCGGAAATAAAGGGGTAATTTGAAAGTTTTCAAGTCAAAAATGTAAAATGGTATTGCTTATAAAATTAAAGACACTATAGTCATTTGCTGTATTGAAACCAATTACTTGAAAAGATTCATTTAAAACTGCGTTCTGGAACTAGATAAAAGTACAATTTTGTTTTTCAATTATGCCCTTCCAAAAATAATCATGCCATTTAAGGATACACATTTTCACTCTAAGACTGAAGTTTGCCAACCTGGACAGACAGTAAAACACAAGGGAGTGCACAGGAAAAGAATACCGATCCAGACGGTTTTCCTAGAACCTGCCGTCCCTGAAAACAGTCCATCAGACCACACTGAGAAGAAAGAAGGATCGAGCAAACTGAGACAACATTCAGGCCCTAGGTAGCCCTGAAATAGCTAACCATTTAGAATAAACAGCAAACGAAATCAGAAGGCTGTCCAGATGTTCACCAGTGGAACCACTTCTGCGACGGTTCCATTATGTACTGTTAAGAAAGATTGTCTGAAATTTGGAAATAAGTAAAAAATATGACTAGGTTTTCTTTCAGGTCACATAGAGCATTGTCTTACAAAGCCACATAGGGCACCTGATGCTTTATGGAAAATGACTTGACAATATTACCTACTCTTTAGGGTGCAGCCTGTAAAGTTAGATGTTAACTTGAAGAAGAATGATGAGCTGAAAATAGTTTCTGTCCCATTTTCTTTTTGTCCCATAAGCCAAAGGCAATGGTTTTATCACCTTACATAAAATTGCATATCTCAGTCCTGTCTCAGGAAACCTTATTTGGGCATCGTTTCATTTCATTGAGTATGTATACTTAAGCCTCTACATTCTCCTTTGAATCAGCTTTGCCATTCTGCCAGTTCCCTCATTAATGAGGTAAATAAATCTTTGACACATGCTTACTGTATGTTTGTATATGAAGAGTCATAATTTTAATTTATTGAAAATTATACAGTAAGACTTTCTTTACCACTCAGTCCACCCATCTCCCTGCCCTGGAAGCAAATGTCTGCTCTGTTCTTTCTCACTGAAGTCAGAGCTTGAAAATTACTTCCAAAATACCATAAAGACTGGGAAGGTTCCATTTGGCTTGCATAATTGTCCATCACCACTGACCAAGGTCACAGTGGCTCCTCCAGCCAAGGCCAAACAGCTCCTTCCACAGACCCCACCATCCTCTGACCAGGTTAAGACTCAGCATTTCACCAAGGTGCACCGATCTAAGTCTATCTTCCACGGAAGCAGAACAAAATGCAAAGAAAAGAGAGACAAGACACACTTGCGTCTCTTTAAGTCGGGTGTCCTATTTCATTTCGCTCCAGGGCATGGAGTTTGTATCAGACTCATCACTGTAGAAGCATGTGTATGTCACTGGAAGTGACAGAGCAAGGCTAAATGAATGAATCCGGACTTATCCTCAAGAGCACAAAAGGGAGTGTGGGATAAAGGAAGTCAAGGAAGAGAAAGAATGAGGCCATGTGAGGGCACGTGAGGGAAACACAGTTTTGCAGAATCAGCCTCTACTCTCAGCATCACCTCCCACACACTGGCTGTTCTAGTGCTCTAAGTAGACTCCCAGTGAGGCTGCAGGTACCAGTGCAAGACTCAAAATTTCTTCTGCTTTACTATAAGCACACCAAGAAAAGATCTGACTCAGGGAAACACCTTACTAGATTAAAAAAAAGAAAATGTATTTTACAAAGCAAGCCACAAAGTGTGGGGTGGCTAAGCACATAGAGCATTACCCTAAAGAATAAAACCTATGAATTCCACTTCTTAAATTGCTGAAATCAACACTGAGTGGTTATTTGGGGAAAACCATGGTTGTCACTTACAGAAGACGTGTTAAATATGTCTTGAACACAGGGACTCAGGAGGAGTCCCAGATGGTTTCCCTCTGTCCAGTCCACGTGACTCAGGAGGGAGGGAGTGCTTTCTCCATACAAATGCCGACTTGTACCATCAGGACTGACCTTGGGCACAGCCTGAATTAGGCCAACAACCTCATCAGGAGCAAGACGTAGAAACAACCTTCCTTGTTCTGAGGGTTCTGTGTGTCACACAGCTTCTAGGCCATTCAGAGGAGCTGCTCCTGCCTCTGGGCTGTGCCTCAGCATAGCTTTTCTCCTTCACAAGGAATAGGCTGCAAAGGTTGCTGTCCAGAGAAAGAAAACTCTTCTGGAAGAAGGGAGGAGACGCCCGCAAACCCTGACCCCTTTGTGTGAGCTGCACCTTCACACATGTGAGCGTCTTTTAAAAAGGCGTCTGTGAGTGAGCACTGCTCACCAGACATGCCCATTCTGAGCCCCAGAATCTTGATCATCACTACATGGGGGCCACACGCAGTCTGGAAAACTGTATATAATCATCTATTTCTGACAATATTTGATGTGTGGTTAAATATGATTTAGGACATGAAAGCCATAAAACGTTTAATGTCCGTAAATGGATAGTGTCCGTACAGGCTCCAGAGTGGGTTAGGATATTAGTTCTCACTTCCTCTTCCTTATGGACACAGTAACAGCATAACCAATGACCAAGGGAAGGGCCCTATAGTGACTGGGTCTAGATCCTCTGCTCTCAGTAACCACATGCAACATTTCTTCCTCAGGTCTGGTATACTCTGAGGAGCCTAATTCTGGCTTATTATGGACCAGAGAGAGTCCTCAGTGTTCATTGGACGCAGGCAGTGAATGGTTACAAAGCACTGAAACATCTACCTCTCTAATGTGACCACTCCTTGCCAGCCATCTTTCTTGTAGTTAGCTTCTCTCTGCAGGATCAGCATGTTGTGGGGTGGGGAGGGAAGATGAAACCCCTCTGTGAGAAAATAGAACATATATATATTGGTTTCTGCCCCCAGTTCTTGGCACAGGTTTCCTAAAACCCTTGTAACTTCCTAAGCAATATAAGCACTAGGAACATCTTTTGTTATAATATATGGTCTTTGACCCTGGTTCCTGACACAGAGTTCCTGAATCCCTTGTAACTTCCTGGGTGACAGCAGTATCTTTTGTTCTAATGAGGTGACTCCTGTATGGATCCTGGATGGGGGCTGATCACCATAAAGACCAAGCAATGATTAGAAGCTTGGGTTTTAAGCCCAGCCCTCACTCTCTTGAGAAGGGAGAGGGTTGGAATCGGAGTTAATGATCCATGATGCCACAAAAATCCCAAAAGTATGGTGTTTGGAGAGTTTCCAGGTTGGTGGACACAGCCATGTACTGGGGGGGTGACATGCCCCAACTTCACAGGGACAGAAGCTCTTGTTCTTAGGACCCTCCCAGACTCCACTCTATGTATCTCTTCATCTGGCTGTTCACCTGTATCCTTTATCATATCCTTTATTGTATAATAAACTGGTAAACATAAGTAAGTATTCCCCTGCATTCTGTGAGTTGTTCTAGCAAGTAATTGTATCCAAGGAGGAGAAGGTCATTGGAACCTCCAATTTGCAGTCAAGTTGGACAGAAGTTGTGGGCAACCTGGAGACCTACTACTTGCGATTGGCATATGAAGGGGGTACAGTCTCGTGGGACTGAGCCCTTAACCCATGGGGTATGACACTACCTCCAGGTAGACAGTGTCTGAATTGAGAGAAATTGTAAGACAACCAGCTGGTGTCTGAGAATTGCTTGTTTTGGGGAAGCCCCCTGCCCCAACACATGTGGTGTCAGAGCACTGTGTGTGTGAGTAGCGTGAGAGTAAAGGAGAAACCCAGGAGGACAAATGAGGCTTTCTTTACACTCTCTTAGCAGGATTCTTTCTTTCTGTTTGATGGGCAGTTGAAAATGGGTTTTCTGTTATGTAGAATCTTCTTGAACAACACCATTGCATACATATCATGAATATTTTATTAGTAGGTAGAGACACGATCATGAAGAGCTATGTGTGCCTTGCTGAGGTGTCTGACATTTACCCTATGGGCAATGAGAAGCCATCAGTAGGTATTTAGTCAGTGAGTGACGGTAAGTTATCAGTCAGTTCATAAGGTAGCATGAGCAGTGGTGTGTGTAAAATAAAGGGAAGCTGGATGGAAAACCGGATAGGAGACACTGATCTACTATTTCAAATTCACTTCATTGTAATTCAGATGTTTCTCAAGCAAGGAATTTCTTTTCAAGACCCATCTCAAGATCCCCAAACCCACTCACTTCTACCTCAGTGGCACTATTTCCCTGGCATTAGTCATTTTGAGAAACAAGGAAGGTGGTCTTGGGCATCAGTGGGTTTATTGTCACAGACTGGCTGGCCAAGAGAACATTCTTGTCTCTATCAGCAGAAGAGACCAGAGCAAGACTTCTTCCTAGCTGCTGACCACAGGCCTGGTCATTTCAATGACAGACCTTTACCTCCACTCTCATTCTGCAATCCAAGTCATGCCCAAGGAAAAATTTTGACCAAATTTTCACTTAAATAAAGAAACATACAGCTCCCCTTGTAAATGTAAACTTAATCAGTGTGTCATGTTGGTGTAATAGTCATGTGGTCCCTAGAGTCCAGTGACCGAGGACAGTCTTTGTCCAGTTTCTGACTGCTTCAAAGGACCCCTAGTTCTTCTCTAGTCACCTCTGGACTCTCCATATCCCTGCAGACATGATTCAGTGGATCAGCTCCCAGCTGGACAACTCTTACGGGCCATCAGCAGTTGTCCCTTCCAGCTTCCCGGTGCAATCTTCAACAATCAAAGGGCATATAAAAATTGATCACAGGAGGAGGATTAATGGGCAACATCATATCCCCGGGGAAATGTCCAATTGGGGAAAAGGTGAAAGTTAAAAGCAACATAACATAGAAGAAATTGTACAAAGTTTAGTATCAGATTCAGTCCCAACCTTGTGTACCCATAGGCAACTCACCACACCTCTCTGAGTCTGTTCTCTCATCTATGAAATGATAACAGGAACCTGTGTTTGTAAAGTTGGGTTAAAGATTACAGATGATATATTGAGGCACCTAACTCAGTCTGTACCCGGGAGGGGTGGTGGCCATCCAGGCAGCTCCCACATATTCTGGTTCTCCTCTCCTTCCAGGCATGTGGTAGAATGAGACTTTCCAGTTCTATTTGAAGTAGGTCTTGGCCATGTGACTTGTGTGGCCAATGAAGCTTAAGGAGCCAGTGAGATATTTACTCCCTTCCCCACACTCTCTTCCCACTACTGTGATGGTCATGGAAGCTTTGAGATGAAGCCTCTGTCATCCTGGGTCACCATGTGACCATAATGAGAGAGGGCCCTACAGACCCACAGAGGTCAATGCAGCATGAGTAAGAAAGAGACATTGTAGTCAGTTGCTGAGATTTGGAGTGGGTTTTTTTTTTTTTTTTTGAGGAAGATTAGCCCTGAGCTAACATCTGCTGCCAATCCCCCTCTTTTTGCTGAGGAAGCCTGGCCCTGAGCTAACATCCACGCCCATCTTCCTCTACTTTATATGTGGGATGCCTACCACAGCATGGCTTATCAAGCAGTGCCATGTCCGCACCTGGGATCTGAACTGGTGAACCCTCAGCCACCGAAGCAGAATGTGTGCATTTAACTGCTGAATTACTGCGCCAGCCCCAGATTTGGAGTGTTTTTGTTACTGCAGCATGACCTCTCCCATTCTGACTGAGAGAACAAGTACTCAGTGAATTCTAGCTAACGTGATTCTGTTTCATTATTTCAAAACGCCGCCTTCAAAAGGAAGGTGAGAATGCCTGAGGGGTCAAAGACTTGGACTGAACTGAGTGAAGACTGAACCCAAGGCAGTTCACCAGGCAAGGACTCTGATGCCTTAGTTATTTAGACTTAACAGGAGCAAAAACACATAATCCCAGTTCCTGAATCTGAACTATGCTTCCATGAATTTAAAGGGTCACATTGAGTAGGGAGATAAATACACAAAAGAGTTTCTGCAGATTAAAAGCTCTAGAGCATGTGTAACTGAAAGTTCGGTCCCTGAACTCAATGCCAATCAAAATAATGAGAACAGAGTCTTGAGTGGAAGAGGAAGGTTTTTACTATGCCAGGCACAGGGAGCAAAGCAAGGACTCATGCCTCAAAAATTGCTAGCTCCCCGATGAGGAATGGGTAGGGATTTTTATTTGGGGTTTTGGGTAGGGGAGGGGGAACACGTAGCTTGTGCAGGTCTGCGCTTTTCCACCAGCCTATGTTTGGCCTTGAGAGGCTGCTTGCAGGGAGGCGGGGTGGATGGTGAGCTAGGAGGATGGCAGGTGGGCGTCCTTCACTGCTGTCTTGCCTTCCTATTTGAGGAGGTTCCAGCGCCGAGAGCCGAGGAGTTGAGGTCTGGGAAGCCTCCGCTCCCTAACATTCTTGAGACAGCAGCTTTCCTGGCAAACTTCAAGGACACATGATTAGCTAAACTTTAGTGTGCCTCCAACTCCAGGCCACCTGGGCTTTTAACAATTTGTAACTCCCATTTAGTTGTAAAGCTGAAGGAGTCAAAGTTTAAAGAAACAGTTATTTACATATGAGTGGAGCTAGAGAAGCAGGAAAGGGGGTGGTGGGTTCTAGTTTTAACACCATAGACGCTGGGTTCAATGTGGGGAACTGATATCAGGGCTGATGTTGAGAGCCTGTAACACATGGACCCCAGCCAGAAAGATCGTAATCCAAGAATTGAGGTCAACAGCCCTGGAAAGTAACTCTTAAGTATTTCCAAACTTTAAAACTTCTCAATAGATCAAAAACATGTTTCCTAATCTAGCGGGAAAAAAGCTTAATTGCTAAATAGTATTCAGTACCCCTAAGCATGAAATTCATTGCTATTTTCCTGGGGAAAAACAAAGACACATTAACCCTTCCTCCTTTATCTGCAGCCCACCTCCACCCCCGAGAAAGCACCTGCCACTGGGAAAGTCCTTTCCTTGTACTTTTCACCAATTGCCCTTCACTCACCCCATGAACAGGGAGTGTGTCTGGGCACTGGAGGGGGAGGTGTGAAATTTACTGGACTCCAAATGTTCTAATTTATTTATAATCGAGAATATATGAAAGGGAAGGAAAACACAACCCTGCACAGTGAATTACTTTCCTCCCCACACACGTTGCCAATGTCCAAGCCCTCCCCGCAGACTGCAGATCACATTCAAACAAAATGAGAGAGGTCACCTGCCCTCCTCTCCAGTGGTCCTGTGGGGTGGGCCTCCGGGCCCTGAGTTTGTGGAAGCAGTCTGTGGGCTGAGGTTCATGCCCTCACCTAGAAAACACCTAAACCCGGTAGACAGGGATCCTCACCTGAGGAGACCAACAGGGAATCAGACCTCAGGACTGAGCCAGGCTGGAAGGACTGATCCATGGGCCGAAGGCAGCATGATGGCTGGTGTGAGACCCGCCATGGGAGCAGAATGGGGAGCTGCTGTCAGCATGGCAAGGACACAGGCTGTGGAGGAGAGCCTGACCTCAGAGTCGGAGGGTCTGCCCAGAGCAGGCAGACAGTCCCCAGAGAGGGCAAAGGGCAACCAACAGGGATGGAGGAGACCAGAGGGCAGCAGAGGCCACAAACCCAGCAGTACTGTGGTGCAGGTCAGGAGCTTCCAGACTGGAGACAGAAGTCAAATCCTAACGCCACCACATCTGGCTGAGTAACCCCAAATGGTGGGTCCTCACTGTGCCTGTTTCTTAATCTAAGAATTGGAGATGATAGACCTACTTCACAGGATTGTTGTGAGTGTTAAATGAGATATTTACAAAATGCTGGTGCATTATCGGGTACATAGTAGGTGCTCAGTGCATCTTTCTTTTTCTTTCAAGACTCTACTGAAAGCAGCAAATTCTCAGTCCCCAAGCTAAATACCTGCAGATGTGCTCTTGGGTTTTTCTGTAGTTTGTTATTTTTAGTTTGAATACCTAAAAGTTGGTTATTGATTGTGTACAAGAGTACAGTTTCAATGTTACTTCCCCTAAAGTCTTCACACCTGTCTAATCTTAAACGTATTCCTAAATACCCTCCTCTAACAGACATTATGTCACATACCTAAAAAGAAACATCTTTATTTCACTAGAGGCATGTCCATCTCTGCCACAGTCTCCACTACTCCCATTTGTCTTTCCCCTGGCCTGATTTGCACATTAATGCTACCTGCATGGGCCTGCAGGCATCTGAGTTTGTGACCCCTGCCCTTAAACCAAGAATCAGAGTAAATAGCAGGCAGAGGCTCATGCATATGAGAGGTGAAGGCGAACAGGCCACTATGGGCCAAGCTCATATTGCCCACCCTCAACCCTATCACAGGCAGCCATGAGTCCACGATGACCACCCTACATCCCATGGCAGCAGAGCCAAACCCAGCAGAGCAGCTCTCAGTCTTTAGGCGGCACCAGACAAAGGGTGCCTTGGCAAGTTGGCTAGGAAAGGAGGTGCATCAGCAACCTTCTGGGGGCAGCCAATGCAAGTAGCAAGTCAGCAGCATCAGCTCAGTCTTTGAAGCTCCACTGAAGCTCAGAACAGAAACAACTACCCAGGTAAATAAAGGTACGTGAGCCAGTCTCCAATCATCTCCCCAAGACCTCAGAGGGGAAAAGATGCTTGAAATCGGACCTGATTTTCAAGCTTCCACTTCGCTTTGGCTAAGATGACTTAAGCTATTGAAACCTTGAAAGCACCTCGTCCCACATGTTCGCCATTATCCTGGCCGCAGTGGAGTGAGCAGTGACCAACACTTTCTTCTCTGGATTTCTTGCAGCTCTAGCGGTACAGCGGGAAGAAGCAAAAGCAGACACCCCCCAACAGGCAGATCCAGGCTTTGCTAGAGATTCCCGGGTGTCCTGCAGCCTGTGGTCTTGGTTAGCTCACTGTGATGCAGCTGAATGAGTCTTGGGGTTTTATTCACATGAAACATGACTTTGTTCCAAGCAGAAGGCTGGCTGAGCCCCTGCGGGCAGCAGGGAAATCAGGAGGCGACATTGCATTTATTGAGGGAGGTGCCCACTTCTCATGGGATGCTTTGGGGGGCTAGGGACCATATTCAAAATATGTAACAATAGAGATGACAAGGCAGCAGTGCCAAATAGAACAATTGTCCCAGCAGCCAACAGCCCCCTGGAGAAAGTAGTATTATTATCCACATCTTGTGGTTTTGAAAACCTAGCACAAATGTTCAAAAAATAAAAATACTGGCACAGAACTAGTGAATGGCTCTGTGAATGTGCGTCCAGCCTGCTGAGAGGCCTGGCCACTGCCTCTAGGAAGACAGAATGAGGCCGGCGAACAGCTGTAAGATGTCTTTTAGAAAACTGACATCTGTTCTGGCTCCTGGATCACGGAAGTTTCCTGGATGAACCTTGGCATTTTGGGTTTTTCTGTTCTTACATGACAGGCCATATTTCCACTGGAATCATACTGCCATCACATTGTAGGGCAGGACTTCAGAACTCAAACCCAAACATAGTGAGGTTCCCTGCTGGCTAGTGACAGAGCTGGGTACAGAACACCGGCCTCTGGCTCCCACTCCAGGAGTCTCCAGGCATCAAAGTCTCCCGTTTGTGTCCATCTGACCTCCATGGCATCGTGCCCTGTTGGCAATCTCAGCTTCATCTGCAGTGAAGACAGGTGCAGACATATCACAGCCCTAGCATCACTTTCGTTGGTTGGAAATGATAACCAAGTGACAAACTTCATCTCAGAAGCTTTACATGAAGATTCAGGAACTGGGAACTGGACTCGGGGGTAGGGAATGGCAGTGGTGGATGCTGAGAGTGGAAACTCATGTATTCCTACAATGATCAAATGAAGGCCTGTACCCTCCAGAGTATGGGAGCACTCTCACCTTGATTGGGGCTGTCGGCTTGCGATAGTGTACTGGAGTCATTTACTGTAAGCATTTCAGGCCACAGTAATGAAGAAAAAACAAAGCCATAGTGTGTCTATTCTTCACAGCAAATGCCCCTCGAAGGAGCCTACGCTGAAATTTAAAGATTTTCAAGAAGCATCCATAAAGAAAAATAACCAAGCCTGATGCAACCCAACTGACAATGTTTTTTAAAGCTGAAGCAAGTAAATTACATGGCAAAGCCTGAAATGTCTGCCCCACTGCCAGGCAAGCACTGCACACACACACGCACACGCACACACACGCACACACACTCAGACACTCAGTTTCAGCTCCTCAGACACCGTCAGCCGCATGCCCACAGCCTCCTTCCTGGATATACTGTGACAGCCACTAAGCTAATGAGATTCCAGTGTCGCCCTCAGTTTTTACATCTGTTTTTCAAGTTTTCCTCCCAAGACCATTGCTCAGAAAGCAGTGATGGGCAGAATGCATACCATCAGCATTCTTCCTCCTCCCCTTCGCAAGAGCAGGGTGCCCACGTGGCAGCCTGGAACAAAGACCCTCAGCTCCTGGGAAGGGAGGGCTGGGACTCCAGGGACACAGCAGAGCAGGGGGCTCTGTGGCCACTGGGCCGGGTACTGATCCACCAAGGCTGCTGCTGCAGAGACTGCCTACCCATTGTCCTGGGCAGGAGAGAAGAAATTCTGCCTCTCTAGAAGAATGCCCTGCTGGGAACCAAGAGCCAGAGCCAGCAACAGGGACAGCTGAATGCTTGCGCTGGCGAGATCATTCAGAGTCGAAGCAGTGTAAAAGAGAGACAATTTCAAATTGGAGGATGGGGGTGATCTTTCCAAACGGATAAAATGTGGGAATGAGGCTGTAATGAACGCCCGTGTAAGAAGTACCCACACGTGAAACATCATGTCTGTAGGAGGTCTGGGACATGAGCAATCCACCGCAAAACCCCCGTCTGGCCGAGAGCACTGAGCGCAGTGCCTCGGAGCTACAAGCAATTTGTTTGCTGGTTTTTATAACCAAAAACCCCATGAAAAGTGCCTCTTATCCTTTTAACCAAAGTGGGTGGAATTTTTCCTACAGGATCATTTTTAAACACTGGAGGGAGACAGGCTTCTTCAGTGATCATTCTGAGTGGGGAGTTAAGCGAGGGTATATTGTTCTTTGTGGGTTTCCATATTTTCCATAAGATGCATGCATTTATTAGAAAATGTAGTTTTTCAACTTCTTTTAAGAGCAATGGAAGGAAATGTTAAACTGCCCCAAAGCACAGGTACACATGCACGCAAATATGCACATCTCACACACATAAATACTAAATACTCCCATTGTGTCTGTATTGTAATGGGACCCACCGGAGTGATCGCCTTGGAAACAATGCAGGGTGACAGAGCCACAGCTGGGTGCAGGCTGCTGCCAGACAGCCTGAGGAGTCCCTGACAGGAATGCTGACAGGAAGTTTTCAGGAGCACTCATGGCTGGCTTCTTACAGGATGTGCTGTGAAATCAGGTTGAAGGTTTAACCAGGCAAGAGAGTGAAGTGGGAGCTGGCAGGGATGAGGTGAGACGAGACAGCCATTCCCCTCCTGAAAATGAGTCATCCCCAGGATGTATCCCACAAAAGAGCACTCAGGTCAGATTTGGTCCCTTCCCTGCCCCTCCCTTTGACAGATAAAACAGCCTGTCAGGGAGTCTGTACATTATTAATAATTATTTCAGGGATCCCAGGGGTTTGTGAGTTTAAGGGGAAGAACTAACTCTATTTCCTCTGAAAATCCCAAGTCCCAGGCCTTGATTCCTCTTACAAGACATCAGCAGGGATGTGGGAGCACTAAAGACTCTTGCCTCCTTTCTCTGGGCTCTGAGAACGTTCCAGCAGCTGTGCTGATGGGGGAACAAATACCTGTGGCCTTCCTCCAACAGTTCTCTTCTAGCCAACTGGACCTTTGACGTGACAGACTCCCACATCTACACGAGTCTCCTCTTACACGATATGGGAGGTGTCAAAAATGTGGAACAAAGGGGCTGGCCCCGTGGCCGAGTGGTTAAGTCTGTGCGCTCCGCTGCAGGCGGCCCAGTGTTTCGTTGGTTCGAACCCTGGGCACGGACATGGCACTGCTCATCAAACCACGCTGAGGCAGCGTCCCACATGCTACAACTAGAAGGACCCACAACGAAGAATATACAACTATGTACTGGGGGGCTTTGGGGAGAAAAAGGAAAAAAATAAAATCTTTAAAAAAAAAGAAAAATGATGCATTAAAAAAAAAAATCTGGAACAAAATCTATACTCAAAACTGGTTTGCTCAATTTCAAATTCTACTAGTTTATGTTCAGTAGCTAAATAAACCACCCCTGGTTACCTAATTCTTGAGATTCATTTAAACCATGAAATTATATTTTCTATATTTTTAACGTTTTGTTCGATTATTTGTGAATGGGATCTTTCTTTTATATCCAAATTTATTGCCTTTTTCTCTAATAACTGGAAAGTTAGATATCTCTTCTTAGGCTAAGAGTTACCTGGATCATTTGACCTGAGCTTAAGTATATTTGTGAAAGAATTATCATCTGGAATTTTATTCACCTTAAATCTTAGATCTTAAACCTGAGTTCTCAGAATCAGGTTCATCAAAACAGCTACAACACTCATGCAGAAAACTAATTTAACTCAAAGCAATATGTACCGCTGTTTTATTAGTTTATAATCTAATAGAGTAAGGTACGTCTAATCTTCATTATATACCCTCAAAAATATATTAACAAACAGGTGATTGGAATCAGGAAAGAAATCTAATGTAGAAAGTCATGAATAAGTTCTAACTCTGCACCATACTGAGTACTGGAAGTGTCAGTAGTGAGACTGAGGAACTAAACATTTAATTTTAAATAATTTTAATTAAAAAACTCATGCCCATTCAGTTATTGGAAAATTTTTAAGTATATATAGAAGAACTTGGGTATGTGAATCTACTTTTTCAACTGTAAATTCTGTAAAGTCTAAATACAGATCAAGTATTTCTGATGAAAATTTAGCATCCCACTGGAGACACAAAATACACATGGGATTTCTGAGACTCAGGGTGAATAAAAATAGTGTAAAATCTCATTAAAACTTTTTAACATTGATTATGTATTGAAATTAACATATTTTTATATTGAGTTAAATAAAATTATGATTCAAATTAATTTCATCTTTCTTTTCATTTGGTATTAGTTTATTGAGGTCATATTGGTTTATAACATTGTGTAAATTTTAGGTGTACATTATTATATTTCAGTTTCTGTATAGACTGCATCGTGTTCACCACAAATAGTCTAGTTTTTATGTGATACCATACATACGGGCCCCTTTACCCCTTTCACCCTTGCCTCGCCACATTCTTCTCTGGTAACTGCCAATCTGTTCTCCTTATCTATGTATTTATCTTCCACATATGAGGGAAATCATACTGTATTTGTCTTTCTCTGTCTGACCTATTTCTCTCAGCATAACACCCTCAAGGTCCACCTGTGTTGTTGCAAATGTCACAATTTTGCCTTTTGTTATTTCTGAGTAGTATTCCATCATATATATACACCACATCTTCTTTATCGACTCATCCATGGATGGACATTTGGGTTGCTTCCACACTGTGCCTATTGTGAATAATGCTGCAATGAACGTGGGGGCGCATAAATCCTTTTGAGTTATTGATTTCATGTTCTTTGGATAAATACCTACTAGTGGATTAGCAACACCATATGGTGTTTCTATGTTTAAATTTTTGAGAAATCTCCATATTGTTTTCCGTAGTGGCTGCATCAGTTTGCAAGCCCACCAGCAGTGTATGAGGGTTCCCTTTTCTCCAAATCCTCTCCAACACTTGTTATATCTTGTCTTGTTAATTATAGCCATTCTGATGGGTGTAAGGTGATGTCTTATTGTAGTTTTGATTTGCATTTCCCTAATAATTAGTGCTGTTGAACATCTTTTCACATGCCTGTTGGCCATCTGTAAATTTTCTTTGGAGAAATGTCTGTTCATATCCTCTGCCCATTTTTTGATAGGGTTGCTCATTTTTTTTGTTGTTGAGTTGTATGAGTTCCTTGTATATTTTTTAAATTAACCCCTTGTTGGATATAAGATTTGCAAATATTTTCTCCCAGTTGGTGGGTTGTCTTTTCATTTTGTTGATTGTTTCTTTTGCCTTACAGAAGCTTTTTAGTCTGATGGAGTCCCATTTGTTTATTTTTTGTTTTGTTTCCCTTGCCTGAGTAGACATGGTGTTTGAAAAGATACTGTTAAGACTGATGTCAATGAGTGTACTGCCTATATTTTCTTCTAAGAGTTTTATGGTTTCAGGTCTTATATTCAGGTCTTTAAACCATTTTGAGTTAATTTGTGTGTATGGTGTAAGACAATGGCCTACTTTCATTCTTTTGCATGTAGTTGTTTTCCCAACACCATTTATTGAAGAGACTTTCCTTTCTTCATTGTATGTTCTTGGCTCCTTTGTTTGCAGGATATTTGTCAAAGATAAGCTGTCCAAAGAGATGTCGTTTTACTTCTGGGATTTTAATTCTGTTCCATTGATCTGTGTGTATGTTTTTGTGCCAGTACCATGGTGTTTTGATTACTATAGCTTTGTAGTATATTTTGAATTCAGGGAGTAAGATACCTCCAGCCTTATTCTTCTTTCTCAGGATTGTTTTGGCTATTCAGGGTCTTTTGTTGTTCTATATAAATTTTAGGATTCTTTGTTCTATTTCTGTGAAGAATGTTGTTGGTTTCTGAGTGGGATTACATTGAATCTATAGATTGCTTTAGGTAATATGGGCATTTTAACTATGTTTATTCTTCCAATCCATGAGCATGGAATAATTCTTTCTAATTCTTTACATTTTTTTTCAATTTCTTTCAATAATGTCTTATAGTTTTTAGTGTATAGCTCTTTCACCTACTTGGTTAAATTTATTCCTGGGTATTTTATTCGTTTTGTTGCTGTTGTAAATAAGATTGTTTTCTTGACTTCTCTTTCTGCTAGTTCATTATTAACGTATACAAATGCAACCGATTTTTATGTTGATTTTTTATGCTGCAACTTTACTGAATTGAATATTTCTAATAGTTTTTTGGTGGACTCTTTAGGGTTTTATAGATAAAGAATCATGTCATCTGCAAATAGAGACAGTTTTACTTCCTCCTTTAAAATGTGGATCCTTTTATTTCTTTTTCTTGCCTAATTGCTCTGGCTAAAACTTCTAGTACTATTTTGAATAAGAGTGGTGAGAGTGGGCTTCCTTGTCTTGTTCAAGTTCTAAGAGGAAGAGCTTTCAGGTTTTCCACCATTGAATATGATGTTGGCTGTGGGTTTGTCATATGTGACCTTTATTATGTTGAGGTACTCTTTTTCTGTATCCATTTTATTGAGAGTTTTTATAATGAATGGATGTTGGATCTTGTCAAATGCTTTTTCAGTATCTATTGAGATGATCATGTGATTTTTATTCACCATTTTGTTAATGTAGTGTATCACATTGATTAATTTACAGTTGTTGAACCATCCCTGGAATAAATCCCAGTTGATCATGGTGTATGGTCCTTTCAATGTATTGTTGTATTCGATTTGCTAATATTTTGTTGAGTATTTGTCTATCCATGTTCATCAGTGGTATTGACCTTAAATTTTCCTTTTTTGTGTTGTCCTTGTCTTGTTTTGGTATCAGGGAAATATTGGCCTTGTAAAATGAGTTAGGAAGCATCACATCCTCTTCAATTTCTCAGAATAGTTTGAGAAGGATAGGTATTAAATCTTCTCTGAATGTTTGGTAGAATTTGCCAATCTGTCTTGTCCTGGACTTTTGTCGTGTGGAGGTTTTCTTTTTTTTGGGTGATGTTCCTGAGCTAACATTTGTTGCCAGTCTTCCTCTATTTTGTATGTGGGATGCCACCACAGCATGGCTTGATGAGCAGTGCATAGGTCTGTGCCCATGATCCAAACCCTCAAACCACAGACTGCCAAAGTGCAGCATGCAAACTTAACTACTATGCCACGGGGCTGGCCTGAGGAGGTTTTAGATTACTGTTTCAATCTCTTTACTTGTGATTGGTCTATTCAGATTCTCTATTTCTTCTTGATTCAGTTTTGGGAGGTGGTGTGAGTCTAAGAATTTATACACTTTTTCTAGGTTAGCCAATTTGTTGGCATATAGCTTTTCATAGTATTCTCTTACAGTCTTTTGTATGTTTTTGGTCCCTTGTAATTTCTCGTCTTTCATTTCTGATTTTATTTACTTGAGTCTTCTCACTGTTTTTCTTATTGAGTCTGCCTAAGAGTTTGTCAGTTTGGTTTATGTTTTCAAAGAACCAGCTCTTAGTTTCATGGATCCTTTCTATTGTTTTTTAGCGTCTTTTAAAAAAAATTCTGCTCTGATATTTATTACTTCCTTTATTCTTCTTACTTTGGGCTTAGTTTGTTCTTCCGTCTCTTCTTCTTTTTTGCATAGTGTAAGACTGTTTATTTGAGATTTATTTTATTTGTTGAGGTAGGCCTGTACTGCTATAAATTTCCCTCCTGGTAGCGCTTTTGCTGCATCCCATAACGTTTGATATGTCGTATTCTCATTTTCATTTGTCTCCAGGTATTTTTTGATTCCTCTTTTGATTTCTTCATTGACTCAATAGTTGTTCAGTAGAATGTTGTTTGCTCTCCACATATTTGTGACTATTCCCACTTTTTTCTTGTGGTTGATTTCCAGTTTCATACCATTGTGCTTGGAAAAGACGCTTGACATGATTTCAATCTTATTAAGTTTATTGAGGCTTGCCTTTTTTTCCAAACATATGATCGTGAAGAATGTTCCATGTGCGCTTGAGAAGAATGTGTATCATGCTATTTTGGGATGGAACGTTCTATATGTATCTACTAAATCCATCCTGTCTAGTCTTTAACTTAAGGCCATTGTTTCCAGCTTCAATTTCTGTCGGGATGACCTATCCATTGATGTAAGTGGGGGATTAAAGTCCCTTCCTACTATTGTGTTGCTGTCAACTTCTCCCTTTAAGTCTGTTAATGGCAGCTTTATATAATTTGCTGCTCCTGTGCTATGTGAATATATATTAATAAGTATCATGTCTTCTTGCAGGAATGTCCTTATTATCATTATATAATGCTCATCTTTGTCTCTTGCCCTCTTTTTTGTTTTGAAGTCTGTTTGTCTGATATAAGTACGGCTACACTCACACTTTTCTTTTGCTTGTTATTTGTTTGGAGTATCATCTTCTATTCCTTCTCTCTGAGCCTATGTCTGTCTTTAAAGCTGAGATGTGTTTCATGGAAGCAGAATCTTGTTGAGTCTTGTTTTTTAATCCATCCAGCTGTTCTGTGTCTTTTGATTGTGAATTCAATCCATTTACATGTAGAGTGATTGTTGATATATGAGGGCTTAATACTGCCATTTTCTCTGATGTTTTCTGGTTGTTATATATTTGCATCTTTTCTTCTTTCTTGTATTTCTGACTGTCATTTCAGTTTGGTGGGGTTTTGTGATGGTTTTTTCAGTATTTATGGTTTGTGAGCTTCCTCCAATTTTTTGTTTTGTGGTTACCATGAGGCTTGTATAAAAGATCTCCTAGATGAGATACTCCATTTTCTGATAGCCTCTTACTCCATTAGACTAGGCAGGGTCTGTCTTTTCCTCTTACCTTTCTATGTTTTTGTTGTCACAAATTATTCTTTTTTGTGTTGTGGGTTTGTCACCAAACTGAAGTGGTTAGAATTATTTTTGATTCTTCCTTCACCTTTATCCTTTATGGTATAATTATGTATTTACTAACCTATTGTCTGTCTGTCTATTTATCTCCTCACTCAAAGCTTTGTAAACTTTTGCCTTTTTGTTTCAGGTAGGAGGGTTCCTTTCAATATTTCTTGTAAGGCAGGTCTGGTGACAATGAATTCACTTAGTTTTGTTTGTCTGGGAAAGCTTTTATTTCTCTTTCATAGCTGAAGGATAATCTCACTGGATAGAGTATTCTTGGCTGATTGTTTCTGTCTTTCAGTATTTTGAGTATCATTCTATTCCTCTTAGCCTATAGGGTTTCTGCTGAGAAAGCCACTGAAAGCCTGATGGGAGTTCCTTTGTAGGTTATTTTCTTCTCTCTTGCTGCCTTTATTATTCTTTCTTTGTCATTGACTTATGACAGTTTTAATATTACATGCCTTGGAGAAGGGCTTTTTGCATTGAGATAATTAGGAGTTGTATTAGTTTCATGTATTTGTATATCCATTCCTTCCCCAGGTTTGTGAAGTTCTCAGCTATTATTTCTTTGAATAAGCTCTCTGATCTTTTGTTCCTCTCTTCTCTTTCTGGTATATACATTATCCTTATGTTACTTATCCTCATTGAGTTGGATATTTCTTGTAGAATTTCTACATTTTAAAAAAATCTTAGTTCTCTCACCTCCCCCACGTCAGTCATCTCTAGATTTCTTTTTTTTTCAAGGTACGCTTTTTGGAGAGGAAGATTGGTCCTGAGCTGACATCTGCTGCCAATCTTCCTCTTTATTTTTTCTCCCCAAAGCCCCAGTACATAGTTGTATATCGTAGTTGTAAGTCCTTCTAGTTCTTCTATGTGGGATGCCATCACAGCACGGCTTGATGTGCAGTGTCTAGCTCTGCACCCAGGATCTGAACTGGCAAACCCTGGGGCTGATGAAGTGGAGCACATAAACTTAAACACTCAGCCATGAGGCTGGCCCCCATTTCTAGATTTCTATCTTTGAACTCACTAATTCTCTCTCCCATATGGGCTGCTCTATTTTTAATGTTTTCTACATTATTTTTCATCTCATTAATTGTGTTCATCTCCAGAATTTCTGTTTGGTTTTTTTTTGGAGTTTCAATCTCTTCGGTGAAGTATTCCTTGTGTCCATTAATTTCACTCCTGAGCTGACCGAACTGTCTTTCCAAGTTTTTTGTAGGTCATTGAGTATCTTCATGACAGCTATTTTGAATTCTCTGCCAGTTTGATTGTAATCTTTTCTGACTTAAAGTTTGGCTTCTGAGGAGCTGTCATTTTCTTTCTCTTCTGCCATGTTACTATAGTTCTTCATGTTGTTTGATGAATTGATCCTCTATCAGCACATTGTGGTAGTACTAAACTTTCTTATTTGAGTACAGCTTTGGCTACTTTGGTTCTGAGCTGCTTCTGGTTGTATTTGAGAGCCTGCATTTTTCACTCTCCACTGCCTCTGCCAGAGGCATCATCAGTGCCCTCCTTGTCCCGCTTGTCCCCCTGAGGTTGCCAGTGCATTGCTGCTTATGATGTTACTGCAGTCTCAGGTGTTGCCACTGGGGTCACCAGGCTGCAAGCATTTCTGCTGCTTCTGGGGTTGCCTGAGTCTCATGTCCTCTACTGTCTTTCCATGGGCTCTCCACATTCTCAGATGCTTCTGATCCTTGTATCACCTATGCTGCTGCTCCAAGGTTGTCTGGGGGTGCTGGTTGCTCTGCTGCTGGGGTTCTGGGTTCGTGGGTGTTGCTGCTGCTGCTGGGGGCCCAGGGATCTAGGGATTTGTGAGCAGCCCCTGCTGCAGTGGGAGCTAGTGTCAGGGCTGCTGCCATTGGGAGCTGGGTTACCACTTCTGCTGTGGTTCCTGAAGCCTCTGGTCACAGGTTCACCTGCTACCACTGGGGTTGAACAGAGAATAAACAAGGCGAGGTCATTATTCCCATTCACTCACGCAGCCTCTGTTCTCTGGTGCTAGCCGGCAAGGTTTTAAAAATCAGTTCTGGGTGCACAACCCCAGGAAAATCCGAGTTTTGAATGTTGTCCCCACAGTTGGAAAGACCTGGCCACTGCTAAGGGAGTGGGAGGGGGCACCCACATTAGATCTTCTGGGAGATGGGCAGGGACCAAGCTGTGCCTAATGTATTTGGTCCTGGTGGTTCTGCTTGCAGTCGTATGGGCTGGGTCCACTAGGGAACAGGTAAGGACCAACCTGCACCATGGTTTCTGCTCTCCCAGAGTCTGCTCACAGACACATATGTCAGTGTGAGGATCCACGCCCCAAATCACTGCTGAAAGGAAAGGGGTAGGGGGCTGCTCTCTTGTTTCCACTTCTTACCAGGGATCCAATCTACCCACCTTCAGATGTATAGATGCATAGATCTCTTAGTCATCCTGTTGTGTTCTGTAGGGAATCCTCTGTTGGTCAATGGATGTCCAGTTGGTTGTAACTTAGAAGGGAGAGACAAAGGGAATAACTCACTCTCCCATGATGCTGACATCACTCCCACATTAATTTTTCAGAGAAAAGAACTACATCCTGAAATTCTTATAAGTGTGCAATGTTCTTTCATGGGAGCGTTATAATGCATTCAGGTTATACAGCTGAGCTATCAAGCTAATGGCTATAACATGAAATTTCTTACAGATATAATTACCTACACTTCTTCTGTAGAAAAATGACACAAATGTGTCAATAATTACATTATACAAAATTAAGCATTTTAAACTAAGCAGTAATGTTTGAAATTGTAACACCACCATCAGCCAACACCCATCATGAAAACCCATATTTGCTACCTTTGGGTAACAAGGTGCCTGCTGTGAAGGAAACAGCAAGGCAATCACAACTTCTGCAGCCAAGTGCCCTCATTGAGAGACGCACCAGGTTAAGTGACTCCATGCAGTTGAGTAGAGAGGAAAGGAAAATCAATTCTAAGTTTAGTATGACCCTTTTTGCTCTGTAATGAATTTACCTCCTCCTTTCAGTGCAACTCTAAATGAGGCACAATTTAAATCAAGAACCAAAATTTGTTACTTATGGAAGTAACTTCTCTCAATTGCCTGAATCATTAACTTCTTTTATTTATCTATTTATGGGCCTTGTTCTGGAAAGGATTTAAGACAGGAAACATTAACTGTTTCTAGGTAAAGAATTGGAATGACTCACAAGGCTGGGCAATGTCAATAGGGGGAACACACAAATACCTAAGTTCTGAAGGCGACTGCATCCCATCATAAGTACTAATGGTACCTACTCTGAATGATGCCTTGCGCTCGGAGCTGGGGATACGGTGGGGAGTACAACAGAGAAGGTTCCTGCAAGTGATGGAGCCTATATTCTGAAGGGGCACCCACCACCAAAAGTGAAGTTAACATTCCAGGTAGTCTGGCAAAACTCAAGTCTAATTGGAGAAGAGATACTCTGAGTCTTGATATTTGCCTCCAAACATCTGAATAACCATATTTTATAAGAAAAAAGAGGGATTTGGTGTGGCTATAGGCCATGAATGGCTACTCTGTGTTAAAGTCAGAAAGGTGCCAATATGGGCCAATAAAAGGAAGAATTTTTTAATAGATAGACTTGTCCAAGAATGGAATAGAGCACATTGTAAGGTAATGAGCTCCAGTCACAAGAGGTACAAGCAGAGGTGGAAAGACTCATCCAGTATGTTACGTGGAAGTTGGCTGTGATGGGTAAAAGCAGATGTTCAGGGACATTAGAGATTCCTTCCAATTTTATGATTCAGGAGACTTCAAACACAAAATGTACCTTGACCATCTCAGCTCTCATAATTTTACCTTTAAACAGAAGCTTCAATGGTCATATAGTGATATAATAGGCCATAATTTCCTTGGTTTTCTGCTATTCAGAGTCGGAAACACTAAGCATTGATTTCTGATCACTATGCTGTGTTTTGGGCACCAAGTGGCTTCAAAATGCCAACTGCCTCTCTAAAAAAAGAGGGAAATCTTTTAAATAAAAAAAGCACTGTAGTAATTGCCAAGGCACACCAGCCATGAGGGCAAAGGCAGGTCTGCAAATACTACTGATATTCGAAGCAAAGACTCTCTTGGTAGGCAGAATTTCTAAGGTGGCCCCCAATAATGTCCTGCCCTAATCCTTGGAACCTATCACCGTGATGAGAGAACAGTCTCATGCTTCTGCTGTGCTACATGGCACAGCTGACCTTCACACAGGGAAGTGATCTTGGATTATACAGTTTGGCCAAACATAATCACGTGAGCCCTAGAAGCCAAGACCTTTCTCCAGCTGGTGGCAGAAGAGAAGTCACAGAGAGTTAAAGCATGAGAAGAATTCGATGCACCATTGCTGGCTTGAAGATGGAGAGGCCACATGACAAAGAATGTGGGTGACCTCTGGAAGCTGAGAGTAGCTCCTGGTCAACAGCCAAGAAAAGGGGGACTTCGGTTCTACAATTGCAAATAACTGGATTTTACCACCAACCTGAATGACCTTGGACACAGACTCTTGCCCTGAGCCTCTAGATAACAGCCCAGCCCAGCCGATGCCTTGATTTTAGCTTTGTGATTCCCTGAGCACAGAACCCAGCTGAGCCCACATTGTTTTAAGGCACTCACTGTGGTCATTTGTTACACACCAGCAGATAACCAATCCAGAATCCAAATGATGAAGATAAAGCATTTTAAACCAGACCTAAGAGCTGGAATGACCGACATTCATGAGCCACACCTCCACTAGCTAAGTGAACCAGGGGAGTCCAGTCCCTGAGGAGTCTGAGGAAAGTGCACCCTGGTTGACTTAGGTGAAATCATGGTGAGAAAAGGCCCACCTCCACCTCACACCCGTAAGAATGGCTATCATCAAGAAGATGAAAAAATAAGTGTTGCGAGGATGTGCAGAAAAGGGGATCCTTGTGCACTGTCGGTGGAAATGTTAACTGCTGCGGCCACTACAGAAAATGTTATGGAGGTTCCTCAAAAATTAAAAGTGGAACTATCATATGATCCAGCAATCCCACCTCTGGGTATATTTCCCAAGATATGGAAGAGATATATGCGCTCCCATGTTCACAACAGTCAGTATATGGAAACAACCTAAGTGTCCATCAACAGATGAATGGATAAAGAAGATATGGTCTATTTATACAATGGAGTAATTTTCAGCTATTAGAAAGAAGGAAATCCTGTCATTTGTGACAACATGGATGGACCTTGAGGGCATTATGCTAAGTGAAATAAGCCAGACAGAGAAAGACAAATAGTTTATGACTTCACCTGTATGTGGACTCTAAAAATTCTGAACTCATAAAAACAAAGAGTAGAAAGGTGGTTACCAGGGGCTGGGGTGGGGGTGGGGCATTAGTGAGATATTCCTAAGGGGTAAAGACTCACCACTAAAAGATAAATAAGTTCTGAAGATTGAATGCACAGCAGAGTGATTGTGGTCAACAATATTGTATTATGTACTTAAAATTGCTAAGAAAGTAGATCTTAAATGTTCTTACCACAAAAAAGAAATAATTATGTGACACAATAGAGGTATGATCTAACACTATAGTGGTAATCATATTGCAGTATATAAATAGATCAAATCAACATTTTACATCTAAATCTTACCCAAGGTTATATATCAATTATATCTTGATTAAAAAAAGGAAGAAAGGCCTAACTCATTCCCACAAGAAGGCCAGGGGGAAGGCACAGGGGGAAGCCCCAGTAGGGGCCCTGGGTGATCAATGCTGGGTGAGACTCTCCTGCTCCTCAGATGAGAGGGCTGCCCTGCAGCTGGTGACAGTGGGTGTGGAAGGTGAATTATGAGGAAACACTTGGGGTCCTACTGTAATTTCAGGTGTGCAATGAGTGTTCCTGACACCCAGATGTACAGTGCTCTGCTGGGGTTTGCGTTCTGTGGTGACAGCCCTCATAGAAGAAGAAGGTGGGGGCTGGGGACTAGGGAAGCCCTTGCCAGCTCCCCCTCCAAGGCCAAGACCATGTTTATCTCCTGAGCTTGAAATTCACACAAAAGTAGAGCCATCTGTTCTGGACCACTGCACATTCTGGCAGCCTTGGGCGTACTGAACCTTCTCACCACACAGGACACATCTCCTCTGGAGTAGTGCACTAGCCTCCTAAGGGGTCTCCCTGTCATTGCTCCTGTCGCCCTGGGCTTACTCCTAACACAGCAACTGAGGGATCCTCCTAAAACACACAGTCTGAGCAGGCCAGCCTCTACCAGAGCCTTCCAGTGGCCCCCAAGTTCTCCCAGTGACCTGTAACACCCTCATGTTGGGCCCCCACTCCCTCTCTGGGCTTCTCTCCCAGCTCTATCCCTTCACTCACTCCACTCCCTCATGTTCCTCAAACACACCATGCTCCCTTCTGCTCTAAGACCTCTGAGCCTCTTCTCCTTTCCAGAACACTCTTCTCCCAGATATCCACTCAGCTCTCTCCCTCACTTCCTTCAGCCTCTGCTCAGATATCACCTCAGGAGAGAGACCTTCCCAGACCACCTATGGAGAACACCCCTCTTCCCTGCTCTGCTGCACCCTAACCTACTTACCCAGCTTTATCTTCTACACAGACCTCATTAGCACCTGTCACGACTTTGATTTGCATGAGTATTTGCTTCCTGTCAGCCTCTCCCCACAGAACAGAAGCCTCACGAGGTTATCTCGTCTGGTCCACCGCTGTTTCCCAAGATCCCCTTTGGGTACCTGGCACAGCGAATATCAGATGAATGAATGAATGACAGGAAGTCTTCTAGAAGATATTGGGTGGTCAGACTGGGTCAGCTAGAGTCAAACAGCAAGCAATGTTGGGTTGAGAAGACACCAATATAGGGGATGTCAGAGTTGCTGCATGAAGTTAAAAGACATACTTTCCTTATTCATTCTTTCAGTAAACAATTTCCACGCATCTACTTTGTGCCAGGTGTCTATTCCTCTCATGAGAATTTCTTTCATGTCAGAGGAGAGCACCCCTCCTATAATAATGCACCATGAAACAGATATTTTACAATGATCCTCATAGTACAGTGGAATAGTCTAGAAATACCCATGCTACTGGGAACTAGTGTAAAATGTGTCATACATATATAAACACGTGAGAATGTTCAGAACTGCTAACTTGCAAGGTCTCTCTTGCCTTTTCCAGCCTAATTATTTCCTCAGATTACCAGCTTGTTTGTCTTCTTTGGGCTCCTCAATTTAGAATGAGTCCACAAGGGGGAATTTCGCCCTCCAGTCGGATCAGAGAGTGCTCAAGGATACGGAGGCCATGGAAACCCGCTGGTGACTCGGGAGTGTTCCATGATTAGCCAGGTGCCAAGGCCATCTGATGGGCAGCTGGGGCCACAGGGTTTACTAAGAGGATGACTTACAGATGGGAGGGGAGTTGTGCAGGCTGAGCAGAGGGGCAAGAGGACAGGTGGGGCTGGGAGAAATGGGAGAGCCACCAAGGTCATCCTAATAAAGTGATCAGGTTTCCACCTCATGACTCTACAGCTGCACCTGGTCTGCATTCTCATCACAAGAACCACATTCTCAAAAAGGTCAGCTTCAAAATCATCAAAAAGTGATCTGTCATGGTGCTGCTTGAGCACTTCATGAAGAATATTTGCAAACAGTCTCCTCTTCTCTAGGCACATTCCCCTTGAGTTGCCTAAACTTTTAAGTTCCTTCCCAGGACGTGGGAAGAAAATTTCCTGCACCGTGGGCTTACGGGTCTGGAGAAGGCAGGTTCTTCGTGATCACACAGATCATGGCTGTGGAAGAGCTCGTGAGAGCCCTGGAAACCCCATCACATAGAAGTCTCATTGTGGAACAGACAAACACCTACTGGAGGAACGGCAAAGGGGAAGGTGGAGTGTGCCGAGGACAACTTGAGCAACCACACCAACTCATGATGAACGTCCACTGCCTGCCAGGCCCGGGCAGCTGCAGCGCGGACGGCTCTGACCTTTTCAGCTGCAGCAGCAGGACGACCACCTCATCCCTGGACGGGTCTGCGAATGGTCCCGGCCTGTCCTGTTCTCACAGAAAAGCTTTCCAAAAACTCCAAAAGCCCCTAAATATTTAGCTGGCTCTGTGTACTTAAGAGTTTACTATTTATTAAAAAAAGTTAAAGTTAAACCAGTTTGTAATGGCCCAAACTGGCAACAACCTAAATGTCCATCAACACTAGAAAAAATAACTAAATAATGTCATATTCATAGAATTGACTCCCATACATCAGTGAGAATTAAAGAATTACAACTACAAGCAGCAACAAGGATGCATCTCAAAAACACGACAGTGTGCTCAGGGAGCCAGACGCAAGAAGACAACCGGGTGCCGACCGCATGATGCCTTTATGAGAAATTCTATGAAGTTCACCAACGGGCACCTCTAACCTACGGTGTTGAAAGCCAGGATGGTGGTCACCCTCCAGCAGCCGCACCCGAGAGGAGGCATGATTAGGGCTTCCGGGGTGCCAGTCATGGCGTGTTTCTGGATCTGGGCACCATCACCCAAGAGTGTTCGCTTTATAAAAGTGTGTCATGTCACTTATAATTTTCCATTCTTTTCTATATGCATGTCATAATTTCACTGTTAGAAAAGCAGTTCACTGATTATTCTTTTGAATCTTCTTAATAAACATGTACTGAGTTTACACCGGCCTGCAAACCCCTGTAGGACTGGCCCGACCATCTCTCTCACTTCATCTCCTGTTGCCCTTCCGCTTGTTCACTCAACTCTTACTGTTCTCTCTCACACCACCCAGGGCCTTGCACTGGCTGATCCTTCTGCTTGGAATGCTCTCGCCACAGATATCTGCAGGGCCTGATTTCTCACCTCCTTCACATTTTATTCTAATGCAAGGGATTGACAAGCTGCAGGCTGGGCCAAACTTGGTCTACTGCCCATTTCTGTAAATGAAGTTTCATGAGACACAGCCATGCTCATTCCCGTATGTAATGTCTAGGGCTGCGTTTGCACTAGGACGTTGTGGAGTAGTTGGCCAGCAAAGGATAAAGTGTGTACTCTCTGGTCCTTTGCAGAAAAAGTTCGCCAACCCCTGCTCTGAGGCCACCTTCCCAAGGAGGGCTTCCCTGACCTCGTTTAAAACTGGAATCCACTGGATGTGGAGAAAAGGGGACCCTTGTGCATTGCTGGTGGGAGTGTAAGTTGGGGCAATCAGTATGGAAAACAGTATGGTGGTTCTTCAAAAAATTAAAGAGAAAACGACCATATGATCCAGGAATTCCACTTCTGGGTATTTACCGAAGGAAAAAAGTCAGTACATTGAGAAGATATCTGCATCCCATGTTCACTGCAGCATAATTCACAATAGCCAAGACATAGAAACAACCTAAATTTCCATGGATGGAAGAAGAAGAATATTATTCAACCACCAAAAAGAAGGAAATCCTGCCATTTGCAACAACCTGGATAGACCTTGAGGGCAATATGCTAAGTGAAATAAGTCAGAGAAGGACAAACCTCATATGATCTCATTGATGTGTGGAATCTAAAAATAAAAGAATGCATAGAGACAGAGAACCAATGGATGGTTGCCAGAGGCAGAGGCTGTGTGGTAAGTGAAATGGATGAAGGCCATCACAAGGTACAAACTTCCAGTTACAAGATGAATAAGTCCTGGGGATGTAAAGTACTGCAAGTGCACGCTAGTAAAAATTTCAAGAGAAACTGGAATCCATCCCCACTCCCCTTCCCTCCCACTTTGCCCCTCCCCTCTACATTTCACCTAAAGCGTTTACCAACAACTGGCAGACTCCAGATATTACTGTTGTTGCTGCTGTTTTAAATGTTTTGGTCTCCCATAGGAGAATGTAAGCTCCATGAGGGCAGGGCTTTCTGTGTGTTTTGTTCTCTGACTGTGACCCTAGCACCTCAAGCAGGGCCTCACACAGAGTGATAATTCTATAAACGTGTGGGAGCAGTGAGAGCACTGGACTCAGCTGATGTGCCAGGTGCTACGCTGACCAACTTTATCATCTTTAGCTCATTTACATTCTTTGCCTCATTTAGAGGATTTTTTTTCCTAGAGTGGTAGGTCTAAGTTAAAATGAGATCTTTGGCAGGCATAATTTCTTTTAAAATTTCAGTGGATTAGGGGTAGCAGCAGCCATGGTAGAAAGTATTCAATATTAGCATCTGACCCTGAAGAGCGGGGATGAGCTTAAGAAAGAGAGGGGTGTGATATTAGGTTTGTCTACTTTAAGCCAAAATAAATTGCAAAGCTGAAGAGCCCCTCTGAAGAAAGAACCATCCTTGGGAGCAGCTCATATGATCGTGGGGTCCTATGGCCCTCATCCTGGGAAAAGCAGGAGCTGACGGCAGCAGAGTTTGAATTCTTGGCTCACTTCCAGAGTTATTTTCCAATTCCTCAGTAAATCTTCACTTTCTCTCACAGTGAAACAGATCCAAGGATGGGATCTCTCAGTATTACTTTTTACAGCTACCTGTGAATTTACAACTATCTCTAAATAAAGAATTTAATTAAAACTACCTTTCCAAGGGTTTGGCTATGCTTATCTCTTCATTCTTGAGGACACAGGAAAGCTGGAAAACACACACATTCTTCTGTGTTGTGGGCTTGATGTACAGTGTCTTCACAAAAACGCTTGTGACCTTAGAAACTTTCATAACTAATGTTGTAGGCATGACAGGACAACTCTGTAACTGACTTTTCAAAGCAAATTGCTTTGAATCTTCATTTTTCTAGTGGATCATGTGATAATTAAAAATGGCCAGTACAGCTGAAGGCCAACTCTGACAGTGGCTAAGAGAGTGAGGGCCTGGGCAGTGGTTCGGTCACGGTCCACCACCTCCAGCCCTACAGATGGAAAAGGCTCAGGGTGGCGGACGCCCATGGCCATGAGGCTGCCTGAGGAGAGTCGGGCTCCAGAGACAGCCCCACTCTCCTCACCTGTTCAAATGTTAACCCCAACAGAACATCCAGCCACCTAAGGAAAAGTTTCCTGTCAAGATGCAGGTTGAAGCCATCAGGGAAATGCAAACCCAAGCCACAGTGCAAATTCGCTTCACCACGTCACCCCACTAGGATGGCTACAATCAATAAGTGAGATAATAGCAAGTGTTCCAGGTGAGGACATGGAGAAATCACAGCCCTCACACACTGTCGGTGGGAATGTAAAATAGTGCAGCCACCGTGGAAAACAGTCGGCCAGTTCTTCAAAATTTAAACATACAGTTACCACATAAACCAGCAGTTCTAGCCACTCCTGGGTAAATGAAAACATACATCCACACAAAAATGTGCACACACGCGTTCACAGCAGCAGCATTCATAAGAGCCAAAAAGTGGAAACAACTCAAATGTCCATCAACCAATGAACGGACCGACACATTGTGGTACATCCATACAATGGAAAATTATTTGGTAATAAAAAGAAATGAAATCCTGAAACAACAATGTAGAGGAACCTGGGAAAACTTATGCTAACTGAAAGACTCCAGTCGCAAAGACCTCACGTTGTATGATTCCATCATATGATCTGTCCAGAACAGGCAAATCTATGGAGACAGAAAGCAGATTAGTGGCTGCCTAGGGCCGGGAGAAATGCAGGGGTTGGGGGAGTGACAACCAAGGGGTCTGATGTCTCCTTTGGAGGGGATGAAGCATTCTACAATTGACTGTGGTGGCGGTTGCACAACTCTGTGAATTTACTGAAAACCACTGAATCACACACTTTAAATGGGTGACTTGTGTGAGATGTGCATTATATCCCAATAAAGCTGTTAAACAGATGTGAGAGGATGCCGCTCAGAGACTCGGAACAGGCCTGACCCTCATTCACAAGATGCACCTGGGCCCTCTTGAAAGTTCTGCCCTGGCCCGGTTACCTCACCAGCCTGAGCCTGGCTGTGGGGCCTGCATCTTCCCAGTTCTCCTCCTTCCCTGCTTAGTGAGTGACTTAGGAAACGACCATAAACTGAATGTGAGGCCTTTTACAAAATACAACGTGCTGTATAAATTCACCATAATCCGCCTCAGTTGGTCCCCAAACAGCATAAAGCCGAGGAGGCGGGAAAGCAGTGAGGCTCGGAGCGCCCAGAGAGGATGGAGTTTGCCAGGACGGGGCGCTCATTAGGCCTCTTCTCTCTGCTGGAGCTCTCCTGGTAGGAAAATGCATAAGACTGAGCGCTCTCTGCGCACCCAGAACGGGAAAATGGCTCTCGTGTATTTTGCAACATATGACATAACAAAAATAAAAAGACTCACAACACGCAGGGGCCATCCAGAGTGAGAGGAAAGAAAAACAAAAAGGTGAGACACATGGCTGACGGCTGAAGGGTGGTTTTCCCTCCCCCATTCATTAACAGGAAAATAAGTGAGTAACTGCTGAACCGCTTGACTTTAACTTCATGCACAATTTTCAGTTGGGATTCAATGCCAGGAAGTGTTTCTACCACAGCACCTAAATGATTCACAACTGCTCAAAATATCTCCCACGAACCTGCATCAGGGATGAACCCACTCCCCAGCACTCTGTTGACAGGCTCTGTGTCTGTCTGTGTGTGTGTGCATGTGTCTCCATCTCAGTTCCTGAAGAGAAGGTGCCTGGTCTCCTACCATCGCTGGACCTCACCTGGAAGGCAGAAACCTGCTCTTTGGCCGGCCCCCTTTCTGAAGGTACCGCTTAGCCTGACATCTCTAGGGATTACACTTTACTTTGTTAAACTTCTTAGTCTTGGTCAGAGCAGGGTTCAAATCTCAGCCCCCCACTCACTGGCTCTGGGACTTGGGACAGGATACATTTCTGTGGCCCATTTTCCGCACCTGTAACACAGAGACATGGATTCCCACTTCATAGGGCTGCTTCTAGGATGAAATGAAAGGAAAGGAGCTTAGCAGGGGGGCTGGCACTGTAGCAAGTACTCAACAGACTGTGGAAGTCCCTGTCACCACTGCCATGACTATTTGGTAAAGTGTGTTCACGTATGGATTCTTTCAGCTAACCAATGTTTGTGTTGAGCACCTGTGGTGTCCCAGGCGCTGGGGCTGTTCTAGACCCTGGGAGGCAGCAGCATCCCTGCCCCCGTCTACCTGGGAAGACAAGCAAGCAGGCACCCGAAGAAAGGAGTTAATAAACAGCCATAAGTGCTATGAAAAAGTGACAAGGAGCAACACGATCAGGAGTGTCACTTTAGAGAGAAGACTCCAACAGAGTGTGTGATGGAGGGTTAAAATTGTGTGTTTCCATAAATGCTCATCGGTTGATCAATTGATCAACTGGAGAACCTTTCTAAGCCCTCCTGCAAAAGTGAGGCGAGGGACGAGTGGTCGGACATGCACCTGATACCCTCACTGCATCCCACTCACACACAACTGAGACATCTCCAGGACTTCCCTTTCTGCTCACCTCCTCCCTGAGGCCAGGCCCCTTTCCTCTTGTCCCCACTGTGTCGGGTCCTCAGGGATCTACGTGAATCACTGTTCCTTGAAAGGAATCTCACAGGTCAGATGTCTTTCAGCATCTCTGACTCTTCTTCTCACATCACTGAGGGAGTCCAATTTTAAACAGGGTCCTTGGGAGGAAAGGTCCTCTCTGAAGACATCCTGAGTCTGAAAGACACAGAGGCAAGCAGAGAAGGGGGAACAGCATTTATTCCGGTCACACTGGAAAGGAGAAAAACAGAATGATGCAACGGAAGAAGCAGGGAGGACATTCCAAAAAACTGGGATGTGAATTCCATTCATCCAGCACAAATACAAGCCCAGGTCATTCTGGCCCATACAAAATACCCCTCAATGGGGTTGCTATTATTCCCTAATAAAAGACAGTCAATATTGTTTTCTAAAACAGAAAATTCTGGAAGGATGCACGAAAAACATCTGTTGAGAGTGGTAACCCCTAAGGAGTCCATCTGGGGTCAGGTACAGGAGGGTGATTTATTTTTCATTGAATCATCTTTTGTATTATTTGAACTTTCACTATAATAATTATTAAAGAGAATTATTGTGCTCTATAATAATTATTAAAGAAAATAGCTATTATCACTAAAATAGATGATGGGAAATTACCGATTTGAGAGTTGCTGTTTATTAATCAATGATTACAAGTTCTAGGAGTTACTATCCTTTGTCTAAACCATTGGATGATCCAACAATGTATAAAAAGAATTACAGACCACAACCAAGTGGGATTCATCCCAGGTATGCAAGGCAGGTTTGCCACTAAAAATCAATCAATATAGGGGCCGGCCTGGTGGTGCAGCGGTTTTTTGCACATTCCTCTTTGGCAGCCCAGGGTTTGCCAGTTCGGATCCCGGGTGCGGACCTACACACCACTTATCAAGCCATGCTGTGACAGGCATCCCACATATAAAGTAGAGAAACCATGGATGTTAGCTCAGGGCCAGTCTTCCTGAACAAAAAAAGGGGGATCGGCAGCGGATGTTAATTCAAATCTTCCTCAAAAAAAAAAAAGGAAATCAATTAATATAATCAACCACCACAACAAACTGAAAAAGAAAAATCACACGATCATATTAATAAATGCAGAAAAATTTATCTGACAAAATCCAATACCGATTCATGTTAAAAACTCTCAGTAAACTAGAAATAGAGGAAACTTTCTCAACTTGACAAAAAATAGCTACAAAAAAACGTGCAGCTCGTATCACACTCAATGGTGAGAAACTCACAGCTTTCTCCCTAGGATCAGGTACAAGGCAAGGATGTCCCCTCTCACCACTCCTTTTTCAATGTCACACTGGAAGTCCTTGCCAATGCAAAAAGGCAACAGAAGGCAATAAAAGGCATACAGCTGGGAAGGGAGTAATAAAACTGTTATTGGTCACAGATGACATGATTATCTATGTAGAAAGTTTGAAAGAATCAACAAAAGAAATCCTGGAAATAATAACAGCAATGTTGTGGCATACAATGTTGATACAGAAACGTCAGTCTCTTCCCTATTTACCAGCAATGAACAGTGGAATTTGAACTTCAATCATTGTATGTCACTTATTTCTAGAACAAAGGAAAAACATAGCAGTGGTGACCATGCTCACGTCAACAATGCCTTATCATGAGGAGAAAAGAACCATGCAAACAGGTGTCTGGAGGCCTTGGTCCCGGTCCTCTCTGTCACTCACCAGGTTAAGTGCATCCTTCTCTGGACTTCAGGTGCTCCTGAGAAAGATGCAGGCATTGGACTAAAAGTCGAAAATCCTTTCCAACTTCCTAAGTCCTCTCTGACAATAAAGGCATGTTTACCTTCTTCAAAATGACTTATGCTCTACAAATTACAAAACACATGCTTACCAAGAGTTCAAATGGCACAGAAGTAAATAGAGAAAGGCAGGGAAATTTTCATATGCTTCCCCCGACCTGGGCTCGCAATTCCTCTCTCCTTGCAGAGTTAACACTGCTTAAGAGGCTAGCACGGTGCTGTCCAATATGGCAGCCACTAGCATTGCAGCTATTTAAATTTAGGTTTAAGTGAATTAAAATTAAATAATGTTAAAAATTCACTACCTCAGATATTTAGAAGTCCTCCAAATATCATGGTCTAGGATTGCTAGGTTTTTCAATTCCAGAGGCAACCTCAAAACTACAAGGTAAATTACCATAGAGGATGGATAGAAAATTCTATTGATATCATCGTTCATCTTTTTTTTCTTTGCAATTTCTTGGGAGTGAATTTTAAATTTCAAGCTACAAACTATGTCTGAATCATGCCAAACATGTAAAGGGAATGGGAAGATATTTTTCAATTACCTAGTTACATTAGATGGCAAAACATTCATAAATACACGGTAAGTCGATTGCAATTTTCATTTGGATAAACATTTTGCCACATAGTGACTAAAAGAAAGTAGAGAAGAACTAAAACTCTGTCCTTAGATGACAGGTCTAAGATATCAAGGTGCTTGCTGGCCCAGAAATGCGGTCAGTGTACGGTTTTTCTCTTGTGCAATTAAAAGAGTTGTCAGTGGGGAAGAATTACATCATTTAGGCTACCAAGGAAGATTCAAAAGCAAAATAACAGTAGTATTTAGTGGTGTAGGAGCACACCTAAAAGCTAAGACACCATACCCCATCCTAACTTTGCTAAATATGCAACCATATGCAAATTACACACCATCTCTTGATCTCAACATAATCAAATAGCTAATGTACATTATTTACATAAGACTCAAGGATATCAAGAGGTTTATGAGTGAAGAGAAAGGATGCTGCTAAACAAAGAACCAATAAATACCCAAGAGCACCGTAACACTGTAGATGACACCTACATACAGATACAGATCACATTATTTTCACAACAATGAGCAGTAATATGTGCACAGACAAGCCCCCAAAATAACATCAGCTAGCAACATCAAGGAAGGACTATTAGCCAACTTATTAATTAGGTTTTGGTCCTGTCTTCTATTATTAAGGCTAATTATTACTGATTTTTTAAGACTGCTTAATTTTATTATCAATCTATTAGTAAATGATATTGTATTTGAATTTTTAGTTTGTATGTGAAGACCCTGGTTCAGTCAGTCCTTTTCAGACCAACATTTACCACCAAGGCCTAGTGCCTTAAAGCAACAAACTATGCTTCTGAGGTGACAGATAATAAACCAAATACTGATCTGTTAACATGCTAATTGCTTTCCCCTGCTACAGAATAACCATATATCAAACCTTATCGTAGTACATAGATATATTCAAACAAAACTCTATTGCACATCTAAGATCCAGGTCATTACGTTACTAATACTAGATTATTTCTTGGAGCGATTTTACAGAATTTGGATGTATTATAACTAATATTCACAATAATGCTCTGGAAACCAAATAGAAAACAAAATTTGCCAAAGAAGACATCTGAGATATAAACCAATACTAAGCAAAGGATAAATTACTGCAGCCTAATTTGCAAAGCTGTCCCTCATATAACATGTTTGCTTTAATTTGGTGCCAGATTGACAGAATTTTTAAATGGATTATCTATTTAATGTTCACAACACTGTCTTAAAGGGCAACTTTCCTAGAGTGAAAATCCTGTGCTTGTAACTCAGAACCTTAAAGCTGAGAGAGGCCTTTTTCATTTGTTAGTCCAAGCTGGGAAATGAGGATTAAGAGCAGGAAAATGCTTTTCCACTGATAACTCTATTTGGCTGCCTTGCTTGCGGAAGAAAATGGAGAAGCTCTTGTTTAGGTCAGAGTTGCCTAACAAAGGAAAAATGATCAAGTACCCTAGGAAATAATTCCAGAGCTCGTAATCCATTGGCTTCATCTACAAGGATGCCCCAAGCAGAAACAGACGAAAAAGGAAGAGAAGCATGATGAAGTTTTGGTCATTCCACATTGTGTCTGTGTGGAATTTTTTTGATCTGTGTCTCCATACCAGACCCCTCTGCTGACTTTCATTCCTTATTTCCAACCATCTGCTGGCAATTCTCTGCTCAGATACCCTAGAGGCACCTCAACGTGAATGCCCAAAATGGGACTCATCATCTCCTCGCCAAGCTGCTTCTCCTTTACTCTAGTTGCTCAGGGCCAGCTTCATGGGCGGGTGACCTGTGCATCTGCACAGGCACCATGTTTAGAAGGGCCCCATACTTAGTTTAACAGTCTGCTGTTGCAATCTTTAATTCTTAATAAGTTTTGAATATTTTCATTTTGCACTGGGCCCCCAAAATTATGTGGCCAGTCCTGTCTCTACAGGAGTGACATCGCCATTACTCCTGTCACTGAAACCAACCACCTGGGACTAATCCCCGATTCTCCCTTCCTTCATTTCCATGCCCAATCATGCTGTTTCACACCCAGGGTTTTGTACCAAGCAAAGCCTCACCTTGCGTGGAGTGCCTTTTTCCCCTTCTTCAGAGAGTTAGCTTCCACTGTCCTTTCATTGTTAATCAAGATTCACCTCTACCAGAGATACTACTGATGCCCCAGTCTGCTACTGACTCTTCCTCTTGGTCCTCCACCTGCACAGACTTGTCCCTACATCTGTCATTTTGTCGTTGTGTCACTATCTTGTCTCTCTTCTCCCAACTGACTGTGAGCCTCTTGATGGCTGATTTTATTTTCTTTTTATCTCCAGTTCCCAGCTCAGTGTTTGGCATATAGAAAATATTTTAAAAATATTTATCGAATAAGATTGCTATTATTTCAAAAAAGTTTACTAATTCACTTTTGAAAAACGTAATCGCTTGATCTGTACAAATGTTCTTCCCTTTTAAAATAAAATTCATTTTCTCCTAAAGCGATCCTCTCATTTCCCTCCTGCACCTTCAGAGAAACTCACCACAGCCAACTGCTCCAGAGCTTATGTTACACCCCGAATGCATTTTTAACCATCCTCCAGGACATAGTCCCTTGGGGTCACTTCTTCAAGTAAGAACAGCTGGCCCTCTATGCCACTGGGAGCTTCCAGACAGTGCTGGCTCATACACAATGAATGGTTTTGTGCTGAAAAGTTGCCAGAATTCCTTGGCAATGCCACCAAGAGTCGAGGATACAGGAAAGCAAACTGGGAAGCAGAGGGACAAGAAGTCTCTCTCTAACCCCAGGCCCCCATTTGCTCTCATGGACCTTCAACAGTCATCAGACTGGACATCCTGGGAAATCCTATTTAAAAAACAATCTCTTGATTTGGCTGCAGCAGGGAGTTAAAAGAAACCATCCCATCCCCATCATCAGAACCTAGTCAGCATTGATTATCACCTCATCATTCACTGAACATCTACTGAGGGAAACGCGCTGGGTGAGGTATCATCAAGGGAGACAAGGGCCAAAAAGTCTCCACATTCAGGAAATTGAGAATATTATTATGAGATAGATAAATTTCACTAATGCCTTACTACTCCAAGTGTGGTCCACAGACCAGCAGCATAAGCATCCCCTGGAAGTTTGTCAGAAATGCCAAATTCCAAGGCCCTCCTCAAGACCTCCTGAATCAGAATTTGCATTTTAACAAGAGCAGAGAAGAGCCACATGAACACCCTAGGCCAAGAAGCACTTACACATCCCTCCCAGGGCTGAATACCGACTCCTTTTAGCTTGAATCGAGTTCAAATCTCAGTTGCAAAACCTGCCATAACGTCTTCTGATCATAATCTCATTTTTTTCCATCTCTGGACTCCCCATCCGGCTCTCTGATACTTCATAGGAGCAGCGACTTGAATCCTTCATCACACACAGTGGGAACTAGGAGAACACTGTGCTCTCTACAGAATGCCTATCATGCAGGCATGTCAATCTCATATTAGATTCTCCATGGGGCAAATTCTGATATTTCCATTCCTGCAATGTTTCTAAGTTGTCCCAAAAAGCTACTTAGAAAAAGAATAACTTAAAAATTCAAGTGACTAACAGACCTGAATCAGGTGGCTTACATTTTAAACACAGTACATTGTTGCTGTACATTTTCCTCAATCAAGATGGGTCTCAACGTGTGACATGGCTTTATCTAATTATTAGAGTTGAAAAACTCAAGATTCAGCTGGAGAACAAGTACAATGGGGAAATGCTTACTACAGCAGAGGCTGACCTTGTCCTTACTCTTAACATTGTGACACACACAAACACACACACATGCAAGTATATAGTTACTACTAAGAATTCCAAATACACATATATATATTTTCCGTACATATTGGGTGTTTTTAATTTAAGTGCTATCATTTCAAGCTCTTGTACCTTGCAATCTTGGAGGCCAGGATGCATGAGAGCTTTATTTCATTTTGTTTTTTTAAATTTTACAGGAAGTTTGCTATATTGACAGTCACCGAAATCAGCAATTCTTAAGCTAGTTAGCCTCAAAACTTCTTTACACTATTGAGGACCTATAGAACTCTTATTTGGGTTGTCTATATCAATATCTGCTGAGAATATTTTTACATACTCAATTTTTCAATCAAATAAAAATAATAAGAAATCCACTGCACATTAACATAAATTACATATTTGTATGAAAAATATATTTTACTTACAAAATAATAACTAATTTAGTGAGAAAAGTAGCATTGTTTTACATTTTTTCAAATATCTTTTATGTCTGGCTCAAGAGAAGATAGCTGGATTCTCACATCAGTTTCTTTATTCAACGTGTTGCCATATCACCTATCACACAGCCTCTGGAAGACTCCACTGTACACTTGTGAGAGAATGAGAGTGGAAAGGCAAACAATATCTCAACAAGTGTGACAAGACAATTCAATGGAGAAAAAATAGTTTTTTCAAGAAATGGCTCTGGGACAACTGGATGTCCACATGCAAAAGAAGAAAGTTGGATACCTGCTTTACACCCTACACAAAAATTAACTCAAAGTGGACCCAAGATGCGGAGTGGCTTTGTGATGTAATTTATATTAAGAAATATACATTTTGTTTTCCTTCCAGTTTCTGACAAACAGCTCCTAAAACTCAGAATTTCCTAAGAAGTGAGAGCAATAAGGGTGTCTTCTGTTATGTTAATGAGGTGGCTTTTGGAAAGCACCTAAGGATTGGGGCTGGTTTCCAGGGGAACCAATCAGGTGACTAGAGGATTGGAATTCTCAGTGCCACCCCCTGAGCTGGGGGGTTAGGGACTGGTGATTGAGTTCAACCACCAAGGACTAATGATTTAATCAATCACGACTGTGTAATGAAGCCTCCATAAAAACCCAAAAGGATGGGGTTCAAAGAGCTCCTGGTTGGTGAACACATGGACATCTGGGGAGAGTGGCGTACCCCTAGAGGACAGGGAAGCTACGTGCCCTTTTCCTATACTTTGCCCTATGTAGCTCTTCCATAGGGCTGTTCCTGAGTTGTACCCTTTTAGGATAAACTGGTGATCTAGTAAGCAGGCTGTTTCTCTGAGTTCTGTGAGCCAGTCAAGCAAATTAATCAAACCCACACATGAGGTCATGGGAACCTCCAATCTATAGCCAGTGGGTCAGAAGCCCAGGTGACAACCTGGACTTGGGACTGTCACCTGAAGGGGAGGGCAGTCTTGTGGGCCTGAGCCCTTAACCTGTGGGTTTTGATGCTATCTCCAGGTAGACAGTGTCAGAACTGAGTTGAATTGTAGGTGCAGCTGTTGTCAGAGAATTGTTGCACGTGTGGGGAAAACCCCTCATACAGTGGAATTGGTACAGAACCCTCTTAGGCTGTTAATGGGCACAGGTTTATTTGGGAGATGATGAAAATGTTTCAGAATTAGATGGTGGTGATGGTTGCGCAGCCTTGTGAATATACAAAAATCCACTCAATTGTACATTTTTAAATGGTGAGTTTATCGTATGTCAATTACATATTAACACAACAATGAATCAAAGATCTGAATAGAAGTGCTAAAACTATAAAATTGATATAAGAAGACATAGGCATAATTCCTCATGCCCTTGGATTAGGCCATAGTTTCTTAGCTATGACATCCAAAACATAAGCAACAAGAGAAAAAACAGATACAGCGGATATCTTCAAAATTTAAAAATTTTTGACGCCACCAAGAAAGTAAAAAGACAGCCCACAGAATGGGAAAAAATATTTGCAAATCATTTATTGTATAAGCGGTTTGTATCCAGAATATATAAAGAATTCTTACAATTCAATAATAAAAAGACAACCCAATTTATAAATGGGCAAAAGATCCAAATAGAGAGTACTCCAAAGAAGATATGCAAATGGCCAAGAAGCACATGAAAAGAAGCTCAACATCAAGGAAATGCAAGTCAAAACCACAATGAGACACCACTTCGCACCCACTAAGACGGTATAATCAGACAGATAAGGGTTAGCAAATATGTGGAGAAATTTGAAACCATTATGCACTGCTGGTGGGATCGTAAACTGGGCAGCCACTTGGGAAAACAGTTTGGCCTTCTTCAGAAGGTTAAACATAGAGTTACCACATGACCCAGTAATTTCAAGCCTAGGTATACACCCAAGAGAAATGAACTATGTATTTATACAGCAAGTTTTACAAGAATGTTCACTGCAACATTATTCATGTTAGCCAAAAGGGGGAAACAATCCTATTGATGAGTTAATAAATAAAATGTGATCTATCCATACAATGAAATATTATTCAGCAATAAAAAGGAAAGAAACATTGATATGTGGTACAAAATGGATAATCTTGAAAACATGCTAAGTGAAAGAAGCCAGACAAAAAAGCCCACATATTGGACAATTACATTTTTATCAAATGTCTACAATAGACAAATCCATAGAGACAGAAAGTAGATTAGTGATTACCTAGGGGTGAGAGGTTTGGGAGGAAGTAAGGGTATGAATGGTCCAGGGCTCAGAGCTTCTTTCAGGGATGATGAAAGTTCTAAAATTGATTGTGGCGACGCTCACACAATTCTGTGAATATATTAAATTTATACACTTTGAGTACGTGTGTGAATTTTACAGTATGTGAATCATATCTCAATAAAACTGCTACCCAATAAAAGCAAACAACATCTTCGCATTATTTTGAAATTACTGTGAACCTCATAGATGCCCTGAAAGGATCTCAGGGACTTCCAGGGGTCCCAGAACAACCTTGAGAACCGCTGACCCAGACAAAGCATCTAGACTAGCTATTGGAGGTCATCTTCCTAGAAGTCATTGCCCCCTTCCCCTTCCTCCTTCTGGAGAGAGGCCTGGGTTTTTGGTATTCACCCCTCTCCCGTGCAGAACACCACCAGGAGGGAAGTTGGTCCCACCCTGAGTCCCAGGGTCAGACTCCGGTCACCTTAAGCTAATCAGTAAATTCCCTTCCACTGATGACAGTCACTGGTGCAGGGTTGGGCATGTGGCCTAGGAGGTCTGATCAGAGTGACTGCAGGACTTTTGCTTAGAATGCTGAGTCGGAAGAGGTTTCTCTCTTCCTCTGGAGGGGACCCTACAAAAATATGAGAACTGGAACTACTACAACCATTCCAACAGCAGTCCGAGGATAAAGCCATCACAAAAGGCAGGGTGGTCCTTGAATTAAGTCCTTAACCCAGGACTCCTGGATATATGAGCCAGTAAATGTCCTTAATGTTAAAGTCAGTTTGAATTAGAGTTTGCTAGATGAGTGAAAAGCATCCAGCTATATACTGTCCAACCAATGTGGAGCTAACAGGATTGCATTTTCCTCACAGTCAATGCACTCTGCCATTGCTTTGAGGACGTCAAGACATAATGATGCAGGGTCGGTGAGGCAAGGAGTCGAAAGAAAGATTTCTTGGACTCTCAAGATCTGGGAGTAGTGCTCTTTTATTTAGAGAATAGTGTGGAATAGCATGGGGACAGGACCCATGGGCAGGCAGAGATGATGCTGGCATGGGAAGCTGCTGCTGCCACCGCTACTGCTGCCGCTTCTGCTGCCAACATGGGTGGAGAGTAAGGCTAAATTTAAGGCATAGGTATGTGAGCCATCTCTTTACAAGACAAAAGAAAGAACATGTAAAAAGTTAAAATGGTATCAGTGCAGGTGGGGTCTGGCCATTGGGTGGTCCCACAACTCTTAGATAAGAATCAAATTGTAAGTAAAGGCCAGAAGCCACCACCCTAAATCAGTTACATGAGGTTGCCAGACAGTAACCAACTTAAGTTCTTGCCTTCCCCATTAATAGTTTCCAGAGACAAGGCCATCCCGCTTCCCCCTGGCACACAGAGGGAGGCATCTCCACAGATGGAGGTTCCCCCCACAAATGCAAATGCCTCCCAACAAAGGGCAAGCAAATTCCACTCCTTGGAGCTTGCCTCTCATCTGCAGTTTTAAAATTAACCAGCCTAAAATCCTCAACAATAAGATCTTAGTAGACCATTGAAATAACATTACTTTTTTTCAGAATATATTTAATACAAAGAGCTGGCCCATGTAATCTAGGCCTAAAAACGTCAGACCTGGGCCACACTATTTAACAAACTGTCTCTCCCTTCTGTTCCTTTTGTGTCTGATTTTCAGTGGACCCTGAATGGCATTCTAGATGAGTTTGATAGAGAAAAGTGTGGGATTGTCCTTCTAGCAGAAAAGATGTGGCTGGGGCTGGCCCCAAGGCCGAGTGGTTGGGTTCGCGTGCTCCACTTAGGCGGCCCAGTGTTCAGATCCTGGGTGGGGAAATGGCACTGCTCATTAGGCCATGTTGAGGTGGCGTCCCACATGCCACAACTAGAAGGACTCACAAGCAAAATATGCAACTATGTACTGGGGAGATCTGGGGAGAAAAAAAAAGCAGAAAAAAAAAAAGAAAAGGCGTGGCTGTTATTTGCTCTTGGCTTGGATTTCACAGCAGGATTGTCATGGGGCCCGACACTCAGCTTAGCACATATGGATGTCTGCATGTGACCATCCAATTCCTGCTCCAACAGAGAAGAAACTCAGGGAGCAGCAGCTCTTGCCTTTTTTTAAAACTAAATTGATTAGAGTAGTACTCTCCATTTGGATGGTGTTTTGACAGTCACAATGTGCTTTTGCACACATCATCTCAGGTCTTGCACAGTCAGAAACTGATAGAATTTGGGCTAAAAACATTAGATTCTAAGTCAAGGACTTCCCACTACTTAGGATTACCTCTAATACACCTTCACATAATATCAAGATAACAGTTGATATTTTTCTCAGCGCTTACTGTGGGCCGGCGACTAAGCACTTGACATATGAGATGGCTTGTAGCTGCCCAGAACCCAGCAATTCAGTAAGGACTGAACTGATATTTAGTAACACAAACTAAGAAGAATTATCCAATAATTTTTCTTGTCCTGGAATTTGATCACACAGAGAGTCCCTGAAATACACCAGGGTTTATGTAACTTCTTATTAAACTCTCCTGACAGTTGTATTGTAACAATAATTCTAATTCACTTTGACCTATTCTGACAGACACTACTGCTTGCTCAGCCAACAGCCATCCCTGCCCCTCACCACAGACACACACACACCTCTCCATTCCCCCCATAATGGCAAAGTCCATCTCTCGTTATAGAGAGTGAAGAGTGAAGACACCAGACACACACCATCCTAGACACTTCTGCAGCTAGGGCATGGGTATATGACCCAATCCTGGCCAATGGGATCCGATGAGAAGATTTATGAGGGCCTCTAGAAAAGGTGTTCTTCCATGATTAAAAGAAATGCACGAGGAAATACCACCTTTTATATGGTGGATGTGGTAATGCCTAGCGACATCCAGAATTACTGCAGCCATCTCATAATCATGACGACTGGGTGACATAACTGATGTGCTGAGGATGGCAGAGTGGAAAGGTGGAAAGCGTGTGGGTCCATGCAGAGCTGCTGAACAACACTGAAGCTGCCCTACCTCTGGACTTCTCCTTAGGTAAGATAATAAGTGTCCTTACTATTGAAGCCACGTTAGCTGGCCTGCTGTCTTACTTTCAGCCTAAAGCATCCTAAGTCTCAAGTCTCAAGAGGCAGTGCTCCAGAGAAGAAAGGGCTCCAGACTTTGAGTCAAATGACCTGGGTTCTGGTTCACTTACTTCCCAGGTGACCCAAATTGCTTCATCTCTCTGAACCTCCTTTTCCATAACTCTAAGATTGAGATAAAACAGAGATAATACAAGAGAGTTATAAAAATCACAGGAGATAATATGTATACAACCACTCTGTCAACAGCAATGTTTTACGCAAATGTAATTGATTTTATGTAATAAGTAAACCATATACTTTTAAAACTGGAGTCATCCATCTACCCAATTCCCTTATTTTACAAAAGAAGAAACTTTGACTCCAATGTCAAATGAGTTACTCAATGTCACACAACTGGTTAGTAACATAACTAAACCACACATCTCCTGATTCCCAATCTAATGTTGTCATGCTACCCTCACGCTGATAGGTAATGAGCTAGACTAAATGTTGGGCACTCATTCATTCAGCAAGTGTTTACTGAACACATACTATATGTCAGATTCTACTCTAGCTACTGGGGACTCCTTGATGAACAACAACAACAAAATGTTCCTGAACTCATGGATTTAATAGTGTGGAAAGGAAATTAATCTATATCTACAAGTATTTGCTGAGTGCCTACTACGTGCTAGGACTATGCTAGGATTTCTACTCAAATCCAGATCCAAATTTGCAGCCGATTCCAACAATATCAACCATGTGTACCAGGCTTTGCTAAAGAATGAATAATGTGAAAGTCTACAGATTACTCAATCAAAGTCAGCATTAAAAATAGCAGGTTCATTAGAAGAACTTGTGAATACCATGCTGGCATCCAAAAATGTGAACAGATGGGGAAGATGGCTAGGACTCCGCTCCACTTGAAAGAGGAAGACTGAATGAAAGAGGTTAGAGCTCAGCCACATCCTTCTACAGTCTCCAGGATCAAGGGTTGGCTCAACCCGAAAAGACCAGTAGAGAGCATTTAGCGACTCCTTCCCTTCCCCAGGCCTCTGTCTGGTGCCCTAGACTCTGCTTTGCTCATTGTCAATTTGAATTCCTCTTCCACCCTACCTAAACATTCACATGCAAATGACGTGATGACAAAAAATCCCAGACCCTGTGAAAAAAGACAGAGCAAGTGGCTTTTGGCATCTCCTCCTGGGAATGGCTATCAGGCTGCTGAGACCTGCCATTAGGTCAGTTGTTGGAGAGTTTTCTTTGCCAAAATACACCACAATATATAATTTGGAAAAAGAATGCTTAAAGAATATTTAAAGGCTATTGTTTTTCAAAAAGAACCCATAAACCACCTCTTGCGCAGGTTATGGAGAGAGGATGTGTTCGTCACTGTGCAACAGTCCATACGCTCCTTTAACTTGGCAATTCCAAGGAATGGAGGAAAAAGGCAAGGAAGGAAGGAAGGAAGGAAGGAAGGACAGATGGACTTCCCAGGGTACGTACTGGTGACTCCAAAAGGTTCTTTAAAAAAAAAAAAAATCCCTTTGTTCTCACTCTAAACAAATGGAAAGTTTCTTGGGACCTTACACCCAGAAATGCAATTTCAATTCCAGGGTACAGAACACTCTAGGAAGGTACAAGGTCCAAAATTATCAAAATAAAAACCTTTTAATTCATTTTAATTGGTTAAATGATAATTTCCACTTAAGGGCAGCAAAAGATGTGCCACAAAATGAAACATTGGATTTCTTTTCAGAATGCCAAAATCAACATTTTGGAACACTGCATTTTACCTCTTTGGCATCAGTTGGGCAGAACAAACTCTAACTTTCCACACTGTTATTGGGCTGGCACAATTTGTTTCCCAGAACACCAGACAACAAATACATGTCCTTTGGGGATGGCTTATCTATTCTAGGACTTAGTCCGGAAAGGGGAAAAAGTCAGGGGCGCTCCCACCAAATGAGTCTGGACAGGGCAGACAGAGGGCTGAGAGAGCAGAGGAGAAGTCCACAGCCCACTGCCTGCTCTTGCCCCTCATTATCGGCATGTTCAGGATGGGTTAAAGGACTTGTACATGCACTTTAGGACTTAAAGCAAAGAGCACAATCACTCTCTCTGGATCACAGGACAGTACACTCCAAACGTTTGTGCGCAACCCTGTGGCAGCAGGAAAACTGCCCACGCTGCTAATCCTTTCATTAAGGATTAAGCAGTGCTCAGCTCAGAATGAAATCAAGATCCTCCAGAACATTCAGTGGGCAAGGAGCTCTGCATTTAGAAGACAGCTCAATCCTGGAGCTTCAAGCCTTGGAGAAGGTGAGAAGAGGAATTCCCAGAGATAAGTAAGTAAATAGATTCAAGAGTCAGAAGCTAACATGCTGAGCCCTGACATGACTCTTCCGGATTGTGCGCACCGAGTGGGTCATGGCAGCGGGCACACACCAGCCTACATATACACGCACCTAAAGTGCACACATGCGCGCACACGCCCACACAAACACACACGCCCTAGCAGCTCACACCAGATCTCCTGCAAGCACAAAGGCACTTACTACCTGAGGATGGGACTGTCAGAAAAACTGCCTTCACCCAAACAACTCTCCCTTCTCCAGCTTGGCGAGAGCCAACATCCACCAACAATCCAAGGGGCGTTTTTTCCCAGGGACCCAGGTCCCGCAGGGTCCCTCCCTGCCCGCCTCACAGCCCTTTTCCTTTGTCTGAAACAGATTTCACAGGATTCCTTCTGAGGTAGCTCCAGTTCCGCGCAGCGCGTGCCCGTACCTCAAGGCTGAAGCTCTGGGCAGCCTGGCCTCTCTCACTCCCAGGAAACGTAGCCGCCGCCCCACGCGAAGAAAGGGCACGGGAAGGGAGGCGGCAGGGAGCGGGAGCGGGAGCGGGTCCCTGGGGCTGAGGGCACCTTCAGAGCCCAGGTGCGGGAGAGAGAAATGAGGCAACCCAGGCTGGTGCATGCCTCCTCTACGTGGTAGAAGAGAGGAAGGATAGTGGTGACATGCAGGTGCCCCTGTGGGCTCTCAGAGCTCCCATTTCCTGGCGCGGTGGGGGACAGCAGTGTTAGGGTCTCCCAGGAGACAGCTGCCCCGCGCCCCAAGCCTGGGCGCAGCGAGACGTGCGCATAGCATGCACTCCGGGAAAGAGCCAAGACTGGTACATGCGACTGGCGCCTGCCTGGGACACTATTCCCCATTGTTTGGTTGGCGCCCAACCTCAGAGGGCGGAGGAAGTGAAATCTGGCTTTCCAGTAGGCACCAGGGTGGGGTCCTCGCCCCTGCCAGCACACGCCCACCCGCGGAGCCCCACCCCCCCAGCCCCGCCCTGTGAGTCCCAGCCTCCTTTGTCCCGCGCTGCCCACACCTGGATGCGTCAGGAAATATCCGAGTCGTTCACTGCCTTTCACCTCCTGGGTGAGCGATTTGATGCTGGAGCACGAAAGTGGATCATTTTCATGGTCCTCCTGCCTCTCGGCACACAGTTGCAAGAGGCGAACATACACCGCGGCCCAGAGGAGCGAGCCGGTGGCTCGGGGCCGGGGCGGCGCTTGTCCGCGCGGACACACACCCTGGTGGACGCACCGTCCGGGACACCCGGAGCGGCTCAGCCACAGGACAACAGTGGAGATGGGCGCCTGTGGCCACACCTGCTGGACAGCCTGGGCGCGGCAGGCGGGTCCCTCCCTCGCTTTCCCTCCTCCCTCGCCTCCGCCTCGCCCGCTCCTTCCCCCTCCTCTGCCCGTCGGGCGCGCTCATGCGCCTCCCTGTGGCTGGGTTCCCTTGCCCAGGACGCCCTGAGCCCGAGACCCCCAGTGGGCCCGCGACGCCTTCACTCCCACGCGTGCAGAGCAGCGGGAGGAGAAGACGGAGGGACGGCTGGCGCTGGTGGCCTGGGTGCCCCGGCAGTGGGCTGCTCCGGCGTCACTGCATCAGGCTGGGCCTGGCCGCCTCCTGCTCCCGCCGGGATTGCTCTAGGTCCTGGTCGCGCTTGTCCCTGCCTGGGCTCCCCTACTTGTCCAACAGCGCCCTGCTAGACTAGGCCCCAGGGACCTGGCCGCGGGCGGGGGTGGAGGGTGATCCTGGCCTACACTCCCGGGATTATTCCACCGCAGGAGAGGATTGTTGGACCAGGGGCGAACCCTGGAGAGGGACAGGAGGCCTTGGCAGGGCTACACCAGGAATGTGGCTAATAGCAACAACAATCTTTGTACTCATGGGGATTTTTTTTAAGCCTGTATTTTATTTTATATTAACCGGGAGTCAGTCTCCTCCTCTAAGAATTTCAGAGCCTCCCTTACGCAACTTCTCGTTTATGTCTTCCGACATCTCCCTGTGATCTTTGGTAGCGGTACCTTAGACCAGCAAGAGGGTCCCTCTCCTGCCCCTCCCTCTTTAGGAACCTTTCTCCTGCTCCCCTTGTGGAGGGATCCGGATGGGCCCCGTCCGGATTTAGACCAATCTCTGGGTACTGGGGACTCTGGAATTCCCTGCCCGCCTCCACGGTGTTGGGGGTAGCGGATCTCCTGCCCCTCTGTCTGCCCCAGGGCGGCTCAGTCCCCCGTGTGATGTGTTCATAGGCCCAAGGAGGGGCCAAGACTCGACTCTGGAGGCAGGTGGTCGGAGGTTGGACCTGGGGGCCAGGACGTCCTGGAGTAGAAAGAGAAGGAGGGCCTCTCACCCCGCTGCCCTTCCTGAGCCGAACAGGTCATTATCACGGAGTATTTGTTAGAGGAGGGCCTTGTCGCCCTGTTCTCAGCTCTTGCTGCAGCTGCCCAGGGCCCCCTCTCCAGAGGTACACCCTGTCCTGGGGCTGGGGGCGGGGTGGCCCAGCCATTTCACCCAACCTTGGCAAACTCCGAGGGGCCACATATGCCCTGGGACACCCGGTGGGGTCGGCTGAGGCTTGGTGGGGCCTGCACTGCAGTGGGACATCTCCCTCTGCCTGCTCCTGCTTTCTCTCCCTGCTGATTACTAATAAATACCCTACAGGCCAAACTCAGTCTCAGGATCTGCTTCTGGAGACTCCAAACTGTGACAATTTACCAAGATGGGAGGATAGAGTATATTTTATTTGACACTTGATGTGTTGATTGTTGCATTTAAATCTTTAGATAATAGTGTGTAGCCTTGCCCTGGGCTTTTGAGGGTTAGGGCCAGGCCTGACAGGGAGGTCAGCATGGAGGCTCTGGGAAGATGTGGATTTGATTCTTGGCCCAGCTATTGGCCAACCCTAGGGGTCCTGGGAAAGTCTCTTCATTTCATTTCTCAGCTTCCAAGGCGAGCACATCTGTGTTTGTTCTGGCCATCTCACAGGTGGCTGAGAAGCTGGAGGAGGCAAGGCCAGTGGAGGGCAGGTTATAGTCTGTGGTCTGTAAAGCCCCATGTGCATAGATGAGCTGGCAGTGATAGGACTGTCCCACTCCAGTGTGAAACTGCAGCGGGAGTCGACTCATCTCTCCCACCCCAAGGAGCAGATCTGAGATTGCCTAGAGATCAAAGAAAAGTCACCACCGACACAGTCCAAGCTTTTCTTTAAGGTTATATACTTGTCCATCCTAATTATAGTGACCTTTGGCGCCACAAGAGTCATGTTCAATACCCGAAAATTGTTATCTCACATTTCAAGGAAGCAGAATGAGGATGGTGGAAAAACGAACAGAACGAAGATCACCCAAAGTGGGACTGCAAGGCACAGAAGTTTGAGGAAATGAGAAGAAACCAGGACTGGCCACCTGGCCTGGTTTGTCGTGAAGGCTGGGCTTCAGCTGCTGTAAAGATCTGGTCTCTGGAAGCCCTGGGCACACATGGAAAAACAACGAATTACTCCTCATGGTCACCTGGAGTGACGTACCCACTGAAGACAAGGCTTTGGGAAACCAAGTGGCCACAGTCCAAAAAATAACATGAAGAGCAAGAGGAATTCAAGACTGAACTCAAGTGATGAGGTTAAAGCTGGACCACTCAAAGGAATGCAGTGACATGCTCGGAGTCCTGAATGCTCAGCTCAAGAGTTAAAAATCTGTATTTTCTTAGAACAGAGCTAAAAAACAATTATTAATTGAACCGCAAGGCTAAAACCCAAACTCAAAATTTTGCCTACAAGATGCCAAATTAGAAAGTCAATTGACTTACCAGCCTCCCCATATTTCATGTGTGAGAGATAGTTATCACTAGGAAAAAGCGGGAATCTGGGAATGGAAATGGGACCATAAAGGAGGATTTGGATAAGCCTAGTAACTGAAGCCCCCAGGCCCCTCTTGGCAGCAGAAGCAAAGCCTTTTCCCTTCCGTATGAGGCTGTCCCTGCCTTGTTTGAGGCCCTATCTGACCTCCCCTGACACAATTACCTTGGAAATCTCCTGCCCCACCCACCAGCCCATCTCCTCTGACTCCTGTCACTCTTAATACTTGGATCAGATGCAGGCACACCCTGGGAGGCCAGTTACAAAGTCAATCCCAGGAACAGGAAGAATTGCAAGGTTTTGAGAATTTAAGTGGAAAAGTATACATATGAATAAACATAGATTTGTCAATTTGAGTGCAGTGTCCAGTGACTCTGGTTTCAATGTATCATCTAGATAAATTGACTGACTTCTGGACTCAGCTAGATGAGAATGAGACAGAGGAAATCCCCTGGTATTTGTATAGAAAAAAATCCAAAGAATCAAGAAGAAGGGGATATTGAAGTGCATTTTCACATGTAGCCAGCTCACTTCTCTTGTAACCATGTCTCTTGAAGGGGCCTCCACCAAGGCTTTTGGAGAATCATTGGTGAAGTAACCACTGCCATCTTTAGAAATGACCACAGTGGCTGCTCTCATTGGCCAGGGATGCTGTGAAAGACAGTGCAGTTGAAAGGAGCTCCCTGATTTAAGTGGAGTGATGGGAGCCTGGATTAGCAGAGGACAAGTTGTAGTACTTAGCCTTCAGTGCTGAGGAGGGTGTGAGGACAGACATGAACAGAGGAGCTCAAGTAGACTTCAGAGTGATGTGACCCACAGAGAATTTGCTGATCACCAACATCCAACTGAGGTCCCATTTGATCTGTAGGACAGACAAAGTGTCTAGGTCTGGTAAACAAAAGGCTGAGTAAAACTCCCCTCCAAAAATTCCCAAATCTGAACCTGTTCCTACAGATGACCAGAGGCATTTGAGTAAAGGAAAGATGGGCCTACCTGAGGAGTGAGAATTGAGAATGTTGGTCACAGCCGGAAGAGCCGGAAGAGCCGGCAAGAGCCAGTTTTTAATAAATAAGTGGCAGTGGAAGAAGCTGTAGTGTGTCAGGCTCAGTGGTAGCAGCTGCTGCTCCTCAACAGAAAATTCCTAACCCACGGGTCACCACGCTTGAGCCACAGATGGAAAACAAGTGTCTGGGCCACAAAAGATTGAGGGCTGTAAATATTGTGCATTGCTAAAAACATAAATAAACATTTTTATAGCCATTAAAAGTTGATAATTGGAAAAAGAAATACTTAGATATAAATCTAAAAGAATAATACAAGATTTGTAGGAGGAATGCTACAAAAGTCTGATGTAAGAAATCGAAAAAGAACAAAGTAAAGGCCGAGATATTCCGTGTTTGTGGATGAGACGACTCATTGTTGTTAAGACCAGTTAATCTCAACTTGATTTATGGATTCAATGCAGTTCAAATCAAAATCCCAGCAAGATATTTTGTGGGTACTGACAAATTTTTTCAAAAGTTTCTATGGCAAGGCAAAACACAACACAATACTAAAGAAAAACAAAGTTGGAGGACTGACTTTAGGACTTGATATACAGCTACATTGATCAAGACAGTGCCTACTAGGAAAAGAAGAAAGAAATAATCAATGGAACAGAAGAGAGCCCAGAAATAAACCTACATAAATGTAGTAAACTGATCTTTGACAAAGGAGCAAAGTCAACCCAGTGGAGAATGGATAGGTTTTCTTTTTTTCCCTATTATCCTTTTTATGTTCTGGAATAACTGGACATCCACATGCAAAAAAATTAATCTAGATACAGACCTAAACTATTCATAAAAATGAACTCAAAATGGATCATAGACTTAAATGTAAAATGCAAAACTATAGCACTTCAAGAAGATAATATAAGAGAAAATCAGGGTAACTTTGAGTTTGGTGATGACTCTTTAGATAGAACACCAAAAGCACGATAAGTCAGACTTCATTAAAATTGAAAACTTCTGCTCTGCAAAAGACACTGTTAAGGGAGTGACAAGACAAACCACAGTCTGGAAGAAAATATTTGCAAAACATATATCAGACAAAGGACTTGTATCCAAAATATACAAACAACTCTTAAAACTCAAAGTAACAAAGTGAATATTTCAATTTAAAAGTAGGCAAAAGATCTGAACAGATAACTGTAGATAATACTGCACACCTTTTAGAGAGCTAAAATCCAAAATACTGATGACACCCAATGCTGGTGAGGAGGTGGAGCAACAAGAACTCCCAGTCAGTGCTGGTGGGAGTGTCAAATGGTACAACCGCTTTGGAAGACAGTTTGGTGTTTTCTTACAAAGCTAAACATATGGTTCCCATGAAGTCCAGCAATTGTGCTCCTGGGCATTAACCCAAATGAGTTGAAAACTGTGTCCACACAAAACCCTACAAACAAATGTTTATAGCAGCTTCACTCATAATTGCCAAAAAGAAGCATCCAAGATGCCCTTCAATAGGTGAGTGGATGAAGAGACAGTGGCGCATCCATATAATGGAATACTATTCAGCAGTAAAAGCAAGTGAGCTATCAAGCCATGAAAAGACATGGAGGCACCTTAAATGGATATTGTTGAGCTAAAGAAGCCAGTCTGAAAAAGCTATAATGCTGTGTGATTCCAACTATATGACCTTCTGGAAAAGGCAAAGATGATAATACTAGGGAAAATTGGGGCCCAAAGCCTGGAGGTAAGATATATGGGACCTCTCTGTGTTTTCTGCACAGTTTTTCTGTAAACCTAAAAATGCTGTAAAAGAATTAACTGTGTTAAAAGTTTGATCACTCGGGGCCAGCCCGGTGGTGCAGTGGTTAAGTGCACACGTTCCGCTTCTCTGCAGCCCAGGGTTCGCCGGTTTTGGATCCCGGGTGCAGACATGGCACCACTTGGCACCCCATGCTGTGGTAGGAGTCCCATGTATAAAGTAGAGGAAGATGGGTGCAGATGTTAGCTCAGGGCCAGGCTTCCTCAGCAAAAAGTGGAGGACTGGCAGTAGTTAGCTCAGGGCTAATCTTCCTCAGGAAAAAAAAAAATTGATCGCTCTTCACCATGTGAGGACACAGCCTCAAAGGCAGCCATCTGCAAGCCAGGAAGGGAGCTCTCACCCGGAACCACATTGCCTGGCACCTGATCTTGGACTTACCAGCCTCTAGAAGTGTGAGAAGATAAATTTCTCTTGCTAAAGCAAAAAAAAATTCATTAAAAATATTTTCTTTTGCGGAAGATTAGCCCTGAGCTAACTACGCCAGTCCTCCTCTTTTTTGCTGAGGAAGCCTGGATTGGAAAGTCGCCTTTTCAAGTATAAAATTTGATCTGAAAGAAGTTATATATCAAATTGTCAAAAGTCATCAAATTGTACACTTCTAATGGGTGCATTTTTGTACATAAATTATACCTCAATAAGATAGGTTCACAGACGCAAACAAGTTTTTAATAAAAAATTGAAAATATTTTATTTAGAAGTTTACTGCTTATTCAATATTTAATATCTTCCCTAATATTTTGTATTTTACCTATGTTATTATAAGTATATACTGAATTTTTTCTCCAAGGCTCATAGCGATGGCCCCAAATTCCTTCCAACTCAACCCAGTGTGCTATGTAAATTCTACAACTGCCAACAAATGAAAAACTTACACATCACAGAGATTTCTAACTATCCATAAAAATATATTCTCCCCTTCATTCACAGGGTGTGGGCTGAAATGTTGCTCTCGATTATTCATGCACCCCCTGCATTAGAATTACACACCCACGCCTTTGCTATATGAGTTCACAGTATCTCTCAATAGAGTAGGCAGAGTATTTTCCCAGTCCCGTTGATGTTGGGTTTACTCACGTGACTTGCTTTGATCAGTGGAATGTGGGTGAGAGTGACTATGTGACACTTCTGGACTGAGTCTCCAGAGGCATCAAGCATTTCTGCTCACTCCTGTGCACTTCTCTCATGAGAAGAACGTGCCCCAGAGAGACACTGCCTTTGCCACCTGAGCCCCAGAACAAACCTATGTGGAGCAAGTCTGAACCCAACCCACAGCCTGGCACGTGCTCAGCCAACCTGTAGACTAATGACAGCCTTCCAGCCCAGCCTAGCTTAGAGCAGCTGAACAGCAGCCAACGTGCAAATTTGTAAGGGTGAGAGTAAATGCTTGTTGTTTAAAAGCCACCAGGTTTAGGAAGATTTGTTACAGAGCATCATTGCAATGATACTTGATGAACATGCATCCTGATAGTACTGTTGCTGGACACATGGTTACCTCACTAGACTCTATGTCCCCTGCCGCTGGATGTTGACATGTGAGGAATTTATTCCCAATGAAATAAAAGCAGAAGTGTTAGATGCCAGTTTCAGATTTGGGCAAGACTATGAATGTCTTTCCTCTTCTGTCTTCCCACTGGCTGGGACCCAGATATCCAAGCCACTCAACCTTGATATTCTACATGATGACAGTGCCCTAAGGGATAATGGAACAAGGATTTGGAAGGATTCTGGGCACCTGAATGACCTATAATGTTCCCCTCAGAACTGCTGGATGAAAGAGAAGTAAGTTCTCTATTCTTTCAGGCAGCATATTTTGAGTGTTTTTGTTGGTCATTTATTTTTACCCTTACTAGTGGAGTTGGGAAACGCTGCCTCCTCTGAGAAGTTCTGTGGTGTTATTCCTGGAAACGTAGCCCCAAGTCTGCTTCTCTGTCCCACTTCCCCCTCCCCAGTGATTTGATGAGCCTCCCAATATCCTGTGAATATCACTTCTTTTCTGGCTAATCAGTAGCATCAGCTCCCAAAGCTTGTGTGTGACATAGTGGCAAACAGAGGACATAAAGGGAGACAAAAGCCCTGTGAGCCTTTCCTGTCGAGTTCATCTGGAAAAGATTATGACACCCACCCTGGCCAAGCTCCTGCTGAATGTCTTTACACAAGACATTCCAGACCCCACAGCACCTCCCTTCCTCACTCTCTCGCTCAAGGATATTGAATCCTTCAGCTCTTGGTTCATTCAACAAACTTTATGAAGTAGCTACTACACATCAGACACTGGGGAACAAAGACAAATAAAAGTGTTTATGCTTCAGTAACAAATGACCCTAAAATCTCAATGACTTCAAACAATAATTTACTTTTTCCTTGTTCTGCATGACCATCCTATGTCAGCTCCTCTCTGGGACCCAGACAAACAGAACAACCTTGAGTATTTGCTGGTCATCATGGCAAAGGGCAAAAGGGAATACTATGGTTTACCACATGCTGGATTTTAAGGCTTCTGAATGAAAATGCTACACCTCATTTAATTGGGCAAAGCAAGTCCATGGCCAAGGCTGACTTTAATAGGGAGAAGTATAATAACAACAGCATGGAAGTACAGAGCTCAGCACAGAGAAGAGCAGTGTATCTTTGCAAACAAGAACACAGTCTACCACAAAGAAGGGCCCAGCCTGCCCTCTTCTCCTCTGTGCTTCCACTGTTCTCTTATGTACTTCTCTATCTGCACCTACTCTGCGGTCTCACAATAACTGTGTACGTGTCCATCCCTTCCCCACTACTGCGAGCTTCACGAGGCAGGGATCATGTCTTATGCATCATCCCAGCCTAGCGCATTGCCTGGTTCCTGGTGACTCTTATTTATTTGGAGAATAAAGGAGTAAATGAGTGGATGGAATCAAGTAGCCCTGGTCTAGAGAAGGTGGGAGATCTGCAAGTGAACACTCACAGAACAATCTGGCTCAATATTTAGGAAGTACTAATGGAATGACAATGGCTGCTTGCATTCAACAGGCTTCTTCACCCGGAAGGTACAAAACTACCTCTAAATAGAGATGAGCGAGGGCATGGGATTAACATTCATGACAAGTAGGCTCTTAGTTGTGTCATCCTTTACTGCTTGACTTTGTTGTCAGTCCTTGAAGGAAGGCCAGGGAGAGGGAAGATTAAATAACCATAACTATGGCAGAGGCAGAGACACAAAATAATCCTGATGACAAAGCCAGTCACTGCAATGGGCTGGCTGATGGAGGCTGCCCACAAGCAGCTGGGAGGCTCTCACTCAGGCATCAGCAAGCTGTGCTCAGGGGACATGATTCGAAACCTTAACAAAAACTGCATTCCTGGGCAGACCACCACAGGGCACTCGAAAGCTGTGCTCACAGTGACTTCAACCAAAAATAAATACAGGAACAGAAGACTCTGCTGCCAGCCCACCTGGAACTTGGTTCTTTTCTACGCCTTAGCTGCCTTCTCCACCACACTTGGCTCCAAATGGCCTTTAGGCATTTCTAAATATTGAAACCAATCCCTCAGGGCAAGAAATTTCTGTCATTGAGCCACAGCTCTGTGAAAGAGGGGTTATATCTTTTCGGGGTAAGGGTAAGATAAAGTAAAATTTACAGCAATAATAGAATTACAGAATGGCAGAAACTTAGACCAATTGCTTAGACCCCCTCATTTTGGAGCTCTGGGCTGGAAGTTCCTTGAAGACAGAGTTCCCATCTCCGTTTGTTATGTCCAGTGCCCAGCACAGGTTTTCACCTATAAATAGTGCTCAATAAATGTTTATTGAATTAGAGAAGAGGTTGGGAGTTGCTAAATGAAGAAAAAATTGAATGAGAGGGTAAATGAATGAACGCATACAGACAGTGTGTAAACTGAGACCCAGAGAATGTGGTTCTGTGCCCAAGATCACACGGTGAGTTGCAGGCAGAGCTGTGATTAAAGGCAGGCCCCCTAGCATTCAGCCAGGGCCTTTTATGGCATCACGAGGCTGTGTTAACCCTGTCTCAGTGCAGGGACTCCCAAGTTCTTTTCTCTCAACTCCCACCCATACTCTTTCCTGCATATGTTTTTGGAATTTCCCTTCACCCCACCCTCACCCACTGGGTGTCTAGCATCCCATGCAACTTCTCTGAGTTCACAACTGTCCTGAAGGAGTGCAGGGTAGGGGGGCTGTTCTCACAACATGACAATCCTGCTGCACAGCCTCTGAGTAAAGTTCTGGTGACTGGGGAAGTAAAGGCTCCATGGAACCTGACAGAAAGCCAGGTTAGCTGGTTAGCCCCCTGTTCAGCTGATGAACGATGTTTATTGAAGTGTGAGTGCTGACCTGGTTCCCAGCTGGCTCCTGGGTGCTCAAAGGAAGCGCCCAAGGCCCCTCCTGGTGGCCCCGGAGGGAAACCTCCTCCCTCTGGCTCCACTGACCTCTGTTCTCTTGGCACCCCACCCCAGCTAGTCTATGAGCAGGAAGCTTTCCTTGGCTTCCCAACACTTGAGCTGTGCCTGAGTCCTCTCCAGTCACAGAGGGCACGGGCTTTTGAAATGCAAAGCCCAGGAAGAAGCCTTCTTTTCTCTTTTTTCTGCTAATGAGGGAAAAAGTAACAAATGATGGGGCTCGGGGCTGTGGAGACTACCCAATATCTTCAACATTATCCTGCCACAAAGTGCTTGAGGGTCTTCAGAGCATTTAACTGGCATTATTTTATTGGACTAAGAATACATCTTTAGAAGGTGGCTACTCCGAGCAATAACATGTTTGCTTATATACATTCTGCCATGTGTATTTAAAGTTAGTCTCCTGGCGGTATTCCTACCTTGCAGTGCCAACTCAGTGTGCCCCCTCTGATGGAACTCCACCACCACGAGCACCTCCTTAGTCTTCACCAGTGTAAAATTCACTGTCACAATATTTAAAGGCTGCTGCCAGTGGGAAAGGAATGCTCAAACATCAGTCCCATCTCCCCGACAGGGGCCTCATGGCTGAGCCTCTCAAAAGTGGAGACTCTAATCAAAGCTGTGTTAACTTTCTTACTGAGAACATGGGCAATGCATCCAATTAAAAAAAAAAAAAACTCCCCACTGCTCTAAGGACCTCTGGCTCCAGTTACTACCTGAATATTCCTCTCCAATTTTACTCCATGAAAGTAGGAAGAAAGGGAAAGAAGGAGGGAGGAATTTTTTAAACTCTTAGTAAATGCCAAGATCAGGACTGTCCTAGGAAAGCTGCCAGTGTCAAGGCCAGCAGGCTCAATGTCTCCCATGTTTGCACATTTGTGTGACTAGAAAGTCTCTTATTAGAACCAGCCTGTCTACAACCTGACCGCTTGATAAAGCCCAACTGAGAGCAGCGTGTGAACACAAGGGCTGGTTTTCCCAACTAAAGCTCAGCAGAAAATCGTGTCCTTTACCCAACATTTCAGGGAAAGCGCATCGCTGGTCAGCCTCAGTTGCCCAGTCTTCCCTTGGCTGAAACTATGTGGAACTGGCTGATGTTGGATTGTGTGTAGAGAGAGAAATACACCTGTTCTCTATGTTCAAGAGCTGTCACTTCAGTCACCAGGTAGTTCTGGTTGCTGGCACCAAATACGCATATTACTTAAAGAATTTCTCCTTAGCTTGTCAAAGGGGGCGTTGTGGGACACTTGTACAAGGTGCAGCCCAGGAAACATGCAGAGCTGATTATTCTCTTTTGCACACCAAGAGGCCTTCAGGCAGAGCAGCTGGCTCACCTGGGGGCACTGAAGGGGCCAGCATTGAAAAGTAATCATCTCAGAAGGGAGAGGCAGCAGATGTTGGAAACACATTCTATTTAAGGCTTTGTTGCTGCCCAGCTGGAGCTGACTGATGGTTAGGTGCTTGACACTAAAGATATTTAACTTAATTTTCCCCATGTAAACACTGTGTGAACTCATTAATCCAGAGAGCCCATTTCCCGGGAATAATAATAATAATGAGATTATCAGGTACACGATTGTTACAGCGCCTTCCTTACTCCATTATTCTCCTGCAGTCTTCCAGAGACAGCTGATGCTACTTTTGAACTGGAAGCAAGAGGCAGAGATCATTGCCCATCACATAGGCAGCTCGCTCCTGGTCCTTCAAGTATTCACTGGGCCCCACGGTACCAGGTCATCACATACAGATACGAAAGGGCCTCAGGTTAGAGATTTTCTGTTGATTTCTGTGTCACTTCGGATGACTGAAAGCACATGCTAGCAGTTGTTCACCCAGAGGGCATGTGTAAGGAAGCCGATTTCAGGGGTGGAGCTGGCCACTCTCGGCTCAGGGCTCCTCTTCTTCTTGGAGCCTCCCTGCTGACCACAGGCTCCCACTGAGACACAGTTGTCCCTGCAGAGACACCGCCCAAGCCCCATGTCAAACTCGACTGTCCCCAGTGCCATTCCTTTCACATCTGGCTAGTGAATGGTGGGTCAGCCTAGTACATTAGTCAGTGATAGGAAAGTAATGGGTGACAATGACCTATGTGTTGTCCCTCCAAATAAAAATAATATACATTTAACTGATGTTTAAGCTTTAATCTGACTTTTGCTAATGATGAGAATTTTAGAAAATAGAGCAGGCTAATAGAGAAATTTTTGGAAAGGAATTTGAGAAAGGTCTCATTTCATGAAAAATAAGCCAGTAGTTATTCTGCTGACGTGTTGAGTCAACTCTGCACACCCCATCTGTGAGAGGAACAGAGGCTCTTAAGTGGGGCGCTAAAGCATTCTTTACACTAAAGAGTCCAACTATCCCAAACTATGGAAATGGCCATGTATTCATTCTCTGGAAACTTGTACAGCTACTGACATTGCAGTTATGAAGATTATGTAGAAATATGCCAACAAACATTTTAAATTATCCCAAGTGAAAAAAATGAAAAAAGTATTTCTACTGTAACTCCTTTTAAAACACATATAGATGTGGATAATATTTGAGACAGTATTAGGAAATGTAAACAGCCCATATGAGTAAGGGGTAGGATTATAGAGCCAGTTCTGTTTTCCTGAAGTTGTCCAGATCAACTTCTTCTCTGGGGAAGGTAATAGTCTGAGGAAAGAGAGGATATTATCACAGACATTCTAGACTGAATGTTCCAGAGACTCTGAAGGTAGATCAAGGAGGTAAGTGTGCTCAGGTACTGGACTGCGCTGAGTAAAACAAGTAGATACTTAATGCCATTGTTTAAGGACTCATGATCTCTTTTTAATGAAGCACATTTCTCTTAGATGGGCTGGGAAACTTCAGTGACATTAGGAGAGATCTCTCTCCTCTTACAGATGGATTTTTTGGATAAATGGCCTTTGCACCAAACCAATGTATAGGGCCCTAGCCCATCCATCCAAAGGCATCCACCTGTCCTGGGGGCTGAGGTGAGAGCGTGCTGCCCGTGGAAAGGTGGACATGCTGCCCAGTGCCCCGTGTGAGCTTGGAAGGCTGCATTGTTTCCTTCCTCTGTCCTGCTATTAGCCTCAAATCGAGGAAGTGAAGGAAGCAGCCATTTGACTGCTGCTGTTTCCATATCCAATTTGCTAAATTTGGCTACCAGATTTTCAGACCTGGTCATCTGAGAGTGAAATCACTTGGGAATTTTCATGGAAGTTTTATTTCAGTTTTTTTGTGTGTATGTTGAATCGAAAGCATTTCTGCGCAGAAGCTAAAATTCTCTAGAAGACTGATCTGGAAATTCCAAAGTTTAAGGGTAGGTACAGAGCTCCTGGGTTTTTTTCAAGTTTTCACCAGATTGTTAGTTTGAGGTTTTGTCCAACAAAGTGATTCATGATAATTTCCAGTTCCTCCACCTACCTCCATACACTCCTACAACGGTGGACACTTGGTTACTAAATATCTACAATTTTCAGGGACTCCTCGAAGCAGTGAGGCAACAGCATAAAAAAAAAACAAAAACAAAGATGTCTGCTTACCTTACAGTGAGAAATAAATAAGAAAAAGAGTAAAATAGATGGTAATGCATCCTTTGGGAAGAAATGAGTAGAGAAAGGAAGTGGAGGTGTTGAGAGAAGGGGTGGATATCACAATTCATTAGATAGAAGTATATGAAATTGCCATTTTAGAGGTCAACCATGGTTGATCACTGGCAATATCATATCATTCAATCTGCATGGGTTTTCTGTAGTTGCATAAGAAATTACCACAAACTTAGTGTTCCTCTAAAAAAATGAAGTGGGTCCAAATATACCTGAGGCATTTGTCCACCTGGGTTAAGGTCTGCATAGGTGGAGTAGACTGAGAGGGCAGGAGAACAATAGGATCCCAAGTCAGAAGGCACTGTGGGGTGAGTGGATCATTTAGGGGCTTCTAGGTAATTGAAAGAATTTTGACTCTTACTCTGAGAGAGTTGGGAAGTCAAGAAAGGATTTGGAGCAGAGAGGGGACATGATCTGACTTGCAAACCAATAGGATCACTTGTTAGTGTCTTCAGAACATCAAGGGAAGAAACAGGGAGACCAATTAGGAATCTGTTTCTGGAATCTAGATGAGAAATAATGGTGATTTGGACCTGGGTGCTAGCAATGGAGGTGGTGAGGAGTTATTGGTTCTGGACATATTTTGAAAGTAGAGCTGAATTTTTCTAATGGACCAGATGTGAGGTGAAAGAAAAAAAGTCAAGATGATTCCAAAGTTTTGGACCTGAGCAACCAAAAGAATGAAACTGTCATTCATGAAAGCAGGGAAGACTGTGAGAAGAGCATGTTTGTGGGAAAGATATCAGGAGCTCAGTTTTGGTCAATTTTAACTGCCTATTGCCATCCAAATTGAAATCCCAATTAGACAATTGTGTATACAGTTCTGGGCTCAGGGGAAAGGACTGGCTAAGATAGAAATTTCAGAGTCTGCAGATAGTGTTGAAAGCCATGAAACTGGATGAGGTCACCAGGGAGGGATTTGTAGACAGAAAAGAGAACAAGTCCAAGGACTGAGCCCTGGGGCACTCCAATCTTTAGAGGTCAGAGAGATGAGAAGAAATCAGCAAAGGAGACTCAGAACAATTGCGCAGGGAGATAAAAAGAAAACCAGGACCTATGGTGTCCTGGACTAAGGGACACTTTTTTTAAGCCCTTTTTTGCTTTCTAGCACTGAACTATACTGTGACTCATCTTGTATTTTCCCCATCCTAGCTCTAAAATCAGCCATTTCTTCAAGGTACCCTGGTCCCATTTGTAGAAGAACAGTATTAGAAACCAAAATCAAGGCCTTGAGTGTGCTCATTGCTACTGGGGTGTCATTGCTCCCAGTCCCTCTCAGTAGACAGAGCTAGATAACATGTTCAAGTATGCTCTTGCATCTGTATACGTATGTCTACCATTGTTTCTGTTATCTATCCATACGTATATAAACTTATATTAAGCTAATCCTAAGGCCATACGGTGTCTCTTACTCTACTCCAGTATCACAGGGTTCATTCTAGCTTCCTGACCTTGCTGATCTGTAACTTTCCTCTCTGACAATGAGAAATGTGGCTCCCATGAACAGGGGTCATTCGTGATCTTGAAAGAGCAGTTTCTGTGGAATGCAGGGATTTGAAACTTAGCTGGAATGTGTTTAAGAGAAAATGAGAAGAGAGAAATTGGTGTCAGAAATTTTATGCTAGAGTGGTCCTCAACTTTTAGCATGCATCACCAGACTTTAACAAGACTCACCAGAGAGGCTTGTTAAAGCACATACTGCTGAGCCCTACCCCCAGAATATTTGATTCACTACATCTGGGTGGAACCCAAGATTTTGCATTTCGAAAAAGCTCCCAGTTGATGCTGATGCTGACGTTGCTTCTCAAAGTGCACTTTGAGAACAATTGGACTGAAGGAATTCTGATTAAAAAGGAAGGTAAGAAGTGGAGCAGTAGGTAGAAGGTGAAATTGGTGATGAGGAGGTTTTTGGGTGTGCACATGCACCTGTGTGCATGTGTGTGCACGTGTGTGCGTGCTCGGGACAGAAGTAATGACACATTTGTAGTCTAATGAGAAAAGTCCTGTAAAGAAGAAAATAAGAGTGATGCAAGAGATGGAGTTGGTCAGGATGAAGGGAATTACTGGAGCAAAATCCTTGACTTGGTGAGAGAGGATAGAATCAGCACCAAGAAAGAGCTAGTCTTAAAGAGGAGCATGTTCAGTTCACACCTAGTAACAGGAAGACCGGCAGAGTGTATCAGAACAAATGGAGGAAAACAAGGAGAGGTGGTCTTGTAAGTTTTCTTCTGATTGCCTCTTATTTCTTAGTGAAAGAAAGCGCAATGTCGTCAGGTCAGATAGAGGCTGAGGGGACTATATTAGAAGTTGGAGGTAAAACACTGAAATAATCCCCTAGGAGAATGGACTGTGAATAGACTGAGGAAGTGTGGAATGACTGCAGCACAGCATCATGGACCCCCTGAGGGTTAGTGATCAGAAATGAAAGTGAGACTGGTCAGTGTGGTGGTGGGTTTTTCCAGTCACATTCAGAAGTGCAGGAACACGTTTGGTACTAGAGAACAGTTGGATTTGAGTGCTTGTGCAAGAGAAGACAGTGCAGCAGGAGAGGAGAGAATTTGTCTTGTTGACTGTGATGAAAGCACTTTGAATTTCTGTTTGCCTTATGAAATATTCAGTATAAACACTTTTTAAATTGTCTTTCATACTATTGAAGCAATAATTATAGCAATAGCAATTTTGAAGGTTGTGAAATCATGGAAATGTGTGTATAATACACTGTTATTGAAGAAAAGTAGAATACAAAACTGAGTGTGTCTTGGGATTACACTTCAATAAAAATGGTGAAAGCTGTGGACAAATCTGGGCCCAGGGAGAAATGAAATGGTGTGAGTCACTTAGTGGTGGGATTTGGGAAGAATTTCTTTCTTACTTTCCATTTTATTTATGTTCAGTTAAGGTCATTAAACATTAATTGAATATCTATTGATGTCAGGCACTGTACTAGGCTCCAAGAGCACCAAAAAGGTGGATAATGCAAGAAAGAAGGAAGAGGAGGAAGAGAAATTATAGTTCTTTCACTTAAGAAGCTTATAGGCTAAGAAAGATATTTGTGTGTTTTTGTTTTCATAATAAATCACTATATTAAACATATTACCATAAATGTGTCATCTTGGATGTTAGTCACTTTAATAGACTGCATTAGTTAACATTCTTTTGTTTGTAAGTAGCAGAAACCTGCTAAAATTAACTAAAGCAAAAAAGAAGATTTGATTTAAGGACTGGATCATAGCACCTCAGGACAGGAGACACTGGGGCCCCAGAAGCCAGCTGAAAGCAGGGAGCTGAACACAACTAGCCTTTCTGTCTCTCGTCTCTACTCTGCTCTGAGTGTTGCCTTCATTCCTCTCTCTTCCTTCCTCACCTCCTCAGTCCACATGGTGGAAAATTATGGTCTGAAATAGCTCTATTTGTTACTGGTTCAGTCATGGGAAAAAGAATGATCTCTCTCTCTCTGACCTAATACTCGATAGGCTCAGCTTGGGTCAGACAGCCATTACTGAGCTGAGATAGCACAAGGGTCTGCTAAAGGGATTTTGGCCATGTTTGTGTCAGAGCACCACCTCTGAACCAATCAAATGTGGACAAAGGGCTGTGTTATAATTTCAAACCGTGGCTGCTGAGAGTCCCACCACTGTAAGTGTGGGGATGGAAGGGAGAAGCCATTCTCAAAAACACCAGGGCTATCATCCCAGTAGGTATCAGTTATACTCCTTCCCTTTTCTACCTAACACGTACACATAAAATTCCAAAAATGACCTTGGCTAGCACAGTAACAGTTATCTTCTCCACAATGACTACTGCCTTGAAAGTAGACTTCACAGAGCCATTGTTCTTCATTCAGGATCTTTAGGCAGTGTTTATTAATTCTTTAGTGCAATCTCAATCTGGCCCAGATCTGGCTCTTCTTGATTTTGCTACTGGTGGGAAAATGATAAATGTAACCAACCTGTATCCAATATACAGTGGTGGAGAAAAAAAAAAGGTACAAAAAAAAAACACCCACCTACAAGTGGACCCAGACCCAAAATACATATCTTAGACTTTTTTGTTAGATAGTAAGGTACATGAAATTATTGGTGTGCTTCATGGATTATTAATAATTTCCATTTAGGTGTACACCATTTGACAATACTCCCTGACCCAAATATTTTCATTACCTTTAAAGCCCTAGGGTTGCTAAATGGTACTTCAGGAACAGGACCATGTCCATACTGCTTCTATTTCTTAGCAGAAGAACTGAGGAATCTGCCCATCCATTTTATATCTATTTAAGGACCTTGATCTTGGGCCACACATGGAAAATTGGAATATGGGGTAAGGTAGCAAGGTGGCTCTCCCCTTAAGCAACATTGGAATATTGTCCCTGAACCTCAGGTTCTATCCTGGTCCTGGAAGCTACATCTCTTCATCCAATGCAGGACCTAGAGGAAGGTGGCTTGGGCAGCCTAGGTCCTCCAAGACTTCTCTTTTCTAATTGCTAGATTCTCCATCTTCCTAATCAGAATCTCAAGCTTAGTTTTAGAAATGGAGTATAGAGATCTCGTCAAGATGGCAGTGTGAGGAGACTTTGAACTCATCTCCTCCCACAAACACAACCAGGTTACAACTATTTTTGGAAAAATTACCCTAGATGGAAAACTGAAAACTGGATAGAAAGAACCCCCACAACAAGGGACAGTCCTGACGAAGGCAGAAGAGGCAGAAATTCCCACTGGAGAGGAGAAAAGCCACCTTTGGGAGCAGCAGAGCTTCTCAGCTGGCCAGGCGGGAGACACCCTAAGGTACGCAGCCTAATGCATAGAAATAAGCACAGAGAAAGAGGCATAATGAGGAGACAAAGGAATATCTTCCAAGCAAGGGAACAGGACAAAACCCCAGAAAATGGACTAAATGAAACAGAAACAAGTGACCTACTCGACAAAGAGTTCTAACAAAATATCATGAAGATGCTCATAGATATGGGGAAAAGAATGGATGAACACAGTGAGCACATCTGCAAAGAACTGGAAGATATAAAAACAAACCATCAGAAATGAAGAATACAATACTGGAACTGAGAAATTCACTAGAGGGACTCAATAGCAGAGTAGAGGATGCAGAAGAGCGGATCAGTAAGCTAGATGAAAGACTAGAGGAAATCACCCAAGCAAAACAGAAAAAAGAAAAAAGAATTAGACAGAATGAGAACAGTTTAAGGGAACTCCGGGACAATATCAAGCATGCTAACATTCGAATTATAGGTGTCCCAGAATGAGAAGAGAGAGACAAAGGGGCAGAAAATTTATTTGTAAAAATAATAGATGAAAATTTTCCTAACCTGAGGAAGGAAACAGACATCCAAGTTCAGGAAACACAGAGAGCTCCAAACAAGATAGGCCCAAAAAGGCCCACACCAAGACGTATTATAATTAAAATGTCCAAAATTAAAGACAAAGAGAAAATCCTAAAAGCAGCAAGAGAAAGGCCACAAGTGACATATAAAGGGAAGCCATCAGGCTATCAGCGGACTTCTCAGCCAAGACCCTACAGGCGAGAAGAGAATGGCACAACGTATTTAAAGTGCTAAAAGGAAAAACCCTGTAGCCAAGAATACTCTATCCATCAAGGTTGTCATTCAGAATGGAAGGAGAGATAAAAAGCTTCCCAGATAAGTGAAAATTAAAGGAGTTTATCACCAAGAAACCAGTTCTGCAAGAAATGCTGAAGTAACTTCTTTAAGAGGGAAAGCAATGACCACAAATAGAGAGAAAAAAATGTCAAAGAAACAAAACAACAACAACAAAACAGGCAATAAAATCACTTGTAAAGGTAAAAATATGGTAAAGTAAGCAGATCAACTACCTGGGAAGATAATATGAAGGTTAAAATACAAATGCGCTAAAATCACCTATTTCAATGATAAGAGGGTAATGGACAGACACACACTAAACCAGAGACTATATATGATTTGAAAAACATATAATGTTGGAGAAGGGGAGTGAAAAAGTAGAGCTTTTAGGAAGAGGTCAAGCTAAAGAGTCTATCAACTCAATGTAGACTGTTATATGCATAGAATATTAAATAGGATCCTCATGGTAATCACAAATCAGAAACCTATAATAAGCAAGCAAAAAAGTAAGACAAAAGAAATCACACATATTACTAAAGACAGCCATCAAACCACAAGGGAAGAGGGCAAGAGAAAAAGAAAGGAACAGAGAAGAACTACTAAAACACCCAGGAAGAAAAGTGACAAAATGGCACTAAATACATATTTATCAATAGCTACTTTAAATGTTAATGGACTAAATGTTCCAATCAAATGCCATAGGGTGGCCAATTGGATGAAAAAAAAACAAGACCCATGTATATACTGCATACAAGAGACACACTTCAGACCTAAAGACACTCACAAACTGAAAGTGAAAGGATGGAAAAAGATATTCCACGCAAATGGCAAAGAAAAGAAAGCAGGGGTAGCAATACTTATATCAGACAAAATAGACTTTAAAACAAAAACAGTAACAAGAGACAAAGATGGGCACTACATAATGATAAAGGGAACAATCCAACAAGAAAATATAACACTTATAAATATCTATGCACCCAACATAGGAGCACCCAAATATATAAAGCAATTGTCAGCAGACATAAAAGGAGGTATAGATAGTAACACAATAATAGCAGTGGACTTTAACAGTCCACTTACACCAATGGATAGATCATCTAAATAGAAGATCAATAAGGAAACACTGGCCTTAAAGGACACTTTAGCCCAGATGGACTTAGTAGATATTTACAGCACATTCCATCCAAAAACCACAGAATATACATTCTTTTCAAATGCCCATGAAACATTCTCCAGGTTTGATCACATAATAGGTCACAAAACAAGTCTCAATAAATTTAAGAAGATTGAAATAATGCCACGCATCTTTTCTGACCAAAAGGTACAAAACTAGAAATCAACTACAGGAAGAAAACCAGAAAGCCACAAAAAGGTGGAGAATAAACAAAATGCTACTGAACAACGATTGGGTCAATGAAGAAATCAAAGAAGAAATCAAAAAATTCCTGGAGACAAATGAAAATGAAAACACGACATGCCAAAATCTGTGGGATACAGAAACAGTGGTTGTAAGAGGGAAGTTTATAGCAATTCAGGCCTACCTCAACAAGAAGAAAAATCCCAAATAGACAATCTAAAGGCACATCTAAAGGTACCAGAAAAAGAACAACAAACAAAGCCCAAAATCAGCAGAAGGAAGGAAATAATAAAAATCAGAGCAGAAATAAACGAAATAGAGACTAAAAAAAAAAATAGAAAAAATTAATGAAACCAAGAGCTGGTTCTTTGAAAAGATAAACGAAATTGACAAACCCTTAGCTAGACTCACCAAGAAAAAAAGAGAGAAGGCTCAAATAAATAAAATCAGAAATGAAAGAGGAGAGATTACAAAGGACACCTCAGAAATACAAAAGAAAATAAGAGAATACTATGAAAAGCTATATGCCAACAAATTGGATAATCTAGAAGAAATGGATAAGTTCTTAGAAACATACAACCTTCCAGCACTGGACCAAGAAGAAGTAGAAAATTTGAATAGATCGATCACCAGTAAGGAGATCGAAACAGCAATAAAAACCTCCCCCAAAATAAAAGTCCAGGACCAGATGGATTCCCTAGTGAATTCTACCAAACATTCAAGAAGACTTAATACCTATCCTTCTCAAACTCTTCCAAAAATTGAAGAGAAGGGCAGGCTTCCTAACTCATTCTATGAAGTCAACGTTATCCTGATACCAAAACCAGATAAGGACAACACAAAAAAAGAAAATCGCAGGCCAATATCACCGATAAACATCGATGCAAAGATCCTCAAGAAAATACTAGCAAATCGATTACGACAGTACATGAAAAAGATCACACATCATGATCAAGTGGGTTTCATTCCAGGGATGCAGGGATGGTTCAACATCCAAAAATCTATCAACATCATACACCACATTAACAAAATGAAGAATAAAAATCACATGATCATCTCAATACATGCAGAGAAGGATTTGACAAGATACAGCATCCATTTATGATAAAAACTCTAAACAAAATGGGTATAGAAGGAAAATACCTCAACATAATCAAGTCCTTATATGACAAACCCACAGCAAATATCATTCTCAATGGAGAAAAACTGAAGCTATCCCTCTAAGAACAGGAACCAGAAAAGGATGCCCACTGTCACCACTCTTATTTAACATAGTATTGGAAGTCCTAGCCAGATCAATCACACAAGAAAAAGAAATAAAAGGGATCCACATTGGAAAAGAAGAAGTGAAACTGTCATTCTGTGCAGATGACATGACTATATATCTAGAAAACCCTAAAGATTCCACTAAAAAAATTTTTAGAAATAATAAAGGAATAGAGTCAAGTTGTAGGATACAATATCAACGTACAAAAATCGGTTATGTTTCTACACACTAACAACGAAGTAGCAGAAAGAGAAATTAAGAATACAATCACATTTACAATTGCATCAAAAAGAATAAAATACCTAGGAATAAACTTAGCAAAAGAGGTGAAAGATCTGTACACCAAAAACTATAAAACATTGTTGAAAGAAATCAAAGAAGACACAAAGAAATGGGAAGATATTCGTGTTCTTGGATTGTAAGAATTAACATAGTTAAAGTGTCCATACTTCCTAAAGCAATCTATAGATTCAATGCAATCCCTATCAAAGTTCCAACAACATTTTTCACAGAAATAGAACAAAGAATCCTAAAATTTATATGGAACAACAAAACACCCCAAATAGCCAAAGGATTCCTGAGAAAAAAGAACAAAGCTGGAGGTATCACACTCCCTGATTTCAAAATATACTACAAAGCCATAGTAACAAAAACAGCATGGTACTGGCACAAAAACAGACACACAGATCAATGGAACAGAATTGAGAGCCCAGAAGTAAACCCACACATTTATGGACAGCTAATATTTGACAAGGGAGCCAAGAGCATACGATGGAGAAAGGAGAGTCTCTTCAATAAACGCTGTTGGGAAAACTGGACAGCCACATGCAAAAGAATAAAAGTAGACCATTCTCTTACACCATGCACAAAAATCAACTCAAAATGTATTAAACACTTGAATGTAAGACCTGAAACCATGAAACTTCCAGAAGAAAATATAGGCAGTATGCTCTTTGACATGAGTCTGGGCAGTATATTTTCAAGTCCCATGTCTGACCAGGCAAGGGAAACAAAAGAGAAAAATGAACAAATGAGACTACATCAAACTAAAAAGCTTCTGCAGAGCAAAGGAAACCATCAACAAAACGAAAAGGCAACCTTACACTTGGGAGAAGATATTTGCAAACCATATATCAGATAAGGGGTTAATATCCAAAATATACAAAGAATTCACACAGCTCAACAACAAAAAAACCAACAATCCAACTAAAAAATGGGCAAAGGATCTGAATAGAGATTTCTCCAAAGAAGATATACGGATGGCCAACAGGCATATGAAAAGATGCTCAACATCATTAGCTATCAGGGAAATGCAAATCAAAACTACAATGAGGTATCACCTCACTCTGGTTAGAATGGCTATAATTAACAAGACAGGAAACAACAAATGTTGGAGAGGATGTGGAGAGAAGGGAACCCTTGTTCACTGCTGGCGGGAGTTCAAACTGGTGCAGTCACTATGGAAAGCAGTATGGAGTATCCTCAGAAAATTAAGGATAGATCTACCATACGATCCAGCTATCCCACTGCTGGGTATTGATCCAAAGAACTTGAAAACACGAAGGCATAAAGATACTTGCACCCCTATGTTCATTGCAGCATTGTACACAATAGCCAAGACTTGGAAGCAATCTAGCTGCCCATCAAGGGATGAATGGATAAAGAAGATTTGGTATTTATACATGATGGACTACTACTCAGCCATAAGAAATGATGAAATCCAGCCATTTGTGACAACATGGATTGACCTTGAGGGTATTATGCTGAGTGAAATAAGTCAGAGGTAGAAAGTCAAATACCATATGACCTCAACCATAAGTAGAAGACAAAAACAATGGCAAACAAACACATAACATTGGAGATTGGATTGGTGGTTACCATAGGGGAAGGGGGGAGGGGGGAGGGCAAAAGGGGTGATCAGGCTCACATGTGAGGGGATGAACTATAATTAGTTTTTGGGTGGTGAACATGATGTAATCTACGCAGAATTCGAAATATATTGGTGATGTACATCCAAAAATAAATAAATAAATTAATTAATTTAAAAAAAGAAATGGAGTATAACAAAGAATGTAGCTAATATTATCAACCCAGATGAGTAATTTTCTGATCCTACGTTGTCTCAGTTCACTAGCTACTAATAGAAAGTATGTTCCTGGCTGAGCGACATCCCTATTCTGTCACTCTCTCATTGAGACTCACCACTGACTGTGACCGCACCCTAAGAACACAGAATGCAGCCTCTCTTGACTACAGTTACAATGCTCGCTCCCCAGGACAGAATTCTCTACTAGTCAAGACTCTATTAGTTGTATTTGAAAGATGTCTTCTCAAACGACTTAAGAAAAGAAGGCTGTGAGAGTGAGAAATCGTTGACAGACATACAATTGAATTTCAATAATATGAACCAAAACCAGTGATTTAATCCTAATCAAACTTCTGCCTCCCATATTTACTCCTTGAGTTGGCTTCACTGATGCCTCTCACCACAAAATGGTTTCCCCTATTTTTCAGCTAATGGGATGGCAAATGTGGCTACCAAGAGCTTCTGAGCGTACATGTAACTGCTCTATGTGACTGGAGAGAAGAGAGCTCTGTTTCAACCCCCAGTTGGTCAGATAAACCAATCAAGGGTAGCTAGGCAGCCTGGCTCACATCTTATAAATGTGGCTGGGGAACTCTGCCACTGTAACTACAGAGAATGGGAGTTGACAGCTTCCTGATAAAGAGGGGATAAGTTGGTCAACACACACATAAAACTGTATGCCAACAAATTTAGATATCTTAGATGAAGTAAATTCCTAGAAAGGTACAAACTATCAAAACTGACTCAAGAATAAAGAGAACATCTGAATAAACTCATAGCAAGTAAAGAAATTGCAGTAGTGATTTTAAAACCTCCCACAAAGAAAAGCCCAGGCCCAGATGGCTTGACTCATGAGTTCTTCCAAGTGTTTAAGGAAGAAAAGTGCCAATTCTTCACAAACTCTTACAACAAAAACAAATGTAGGAAACACTTCCCAACTCATTCTGTGTGACCTGATTCCAAAGCCAAAGACATTATAAGAAAAGAAAATTGCAGACCCATATCTCTTGTAAATATAGATGCAAAAGTCCTGAAGGAAATCCTACCAAACCAAATCCAGAAACATATAAAGGATTAATCACCATGACTAAGTAGGATTTATCCCAGGAATACAAGGTTGGTTTAACAGCCCCAAATCAATTAATGTAATAGATCATATCAATAGGATCAAGGAAAATACCACATGATAATCTCAATAGATGCAGAAAAAGCATCTAACAAACTCTAACACCTTGTCATGACAAAAACACTCAGCAAACTAGGAATAAAAGGGAACTCTCACTATCTGATGAAATGTATCTACCAAGAAAACCACAACTAACATCACACTTAATGGTGAAAGACTCAATACCCTCCCCCTAAAATCAAGAACAAGCCAAATATGTCTATGCTCATCCCTTCTATTCAACATTGTATAGGAGATTTTAGCCAAGGCAATTAGGCAAGAAAAAGAAATAAATGGCATCCAGATTGGCAAGGGGGAAATAAAGCTATCTCTATTTTGACATGATTTTATATAGAGAAAATCCTGATGAATCCACTAAAAAGCTATTAGAACTAATGAACAGATTCAGCCAAGTTTCAAGACACAAGAGCAACATACAGAAGTCAATTTTATTCTATACACTAGCAACGAATATCTGAAATTTTAATAAAATCATTCCATTTACAATTGCATCAAAAAATAAAATACTTAGGAATAAATTTTTTAAAGAAGTACAAACTCTGAAAAGTTCAAAATATTGTCGAAAGAAATTAAAGACCTAAGTGAATAGAAAGATATCCCATCTCAGGTCAATGGATAGAAATAACATTATTAAGTTGGCAATATTGCTCAAATTGATCAATATAGATTTAGTGCAATTCCCAACAATATCCCAGCTGGCTTATTTTTTCCACAGAAATTGACAAGCTTATCCTAAAATTCTTGTGGAAATATAAAGTGCCCCGAAGAGCAAAAACCATCTTCAAACTGAACAAAAGGGCTGGGCCCCATGGCTGAGTGGTTAAATTCATGAGTTCCACTTCTGTGGTCCAGGGTTTCGCCAGTTCAGATCCTGGGCATGGACATGGCACCACTCATCAGTCTATGCTGAGGTGTTGTTCTACATAGCAGAACCAGAGGCACTCACAACTAGAATATACAAGTATGTACTGGAGGGCTTTGGGGAGAAAAATAAAAAAGAAGAAGAAGAAGATTGGCAGAAGTTGTTAGCTCAGGTACCAATCTTTAAAAAAAAAAGAGCAGAGGTAGAAGACTCACAAGTTCCTATTTCAAAAACAAATTCAATTTCAAAATTAAAGAACAATAATGAAGACAGTGTGGCAGTTACAAAAGGACGGCATATAGGTCAATGGAACAGAATCAGAGTCCACACATCAACCTTCACGTTTATGGTCAATTGGTTTTCAACAAGCATGTAAAGACAATTCAATGAGGAAGGAAGAGAATTTTCAACAAATGGTGCTGGGACAATTGAATATCTACATACAAAAGAATGAAATTGGACCCATTCACATTGCACACAAAATGGATCATAGACCTAAATATAAAGGCTAAAACTATAAACCTGTTAGAAGAAAAAATAGGCATACATCTTTGTGACTTTCAGTTAGCCAAAGCTGTCTTTTTTTCTTTTCTTTTTTTAAAGATTGGCACCTGAGCTAACAACTGTTGCCAATCTTCTTTCTCCTTCTTCTTCTTCTCCTCCACCTCCACCTCCTCTTCCTCCTCCTCCTTCTTCTTCTTTTTCTTCTTCTTCTGCCCAAAGTCCCCCTAGTACATAATTGTATATTGTAGTTGTGATTGCTTCTGGTTGTGCTGTGTGGGATGCCACCTCAGCATGACCCAATGAGCAGTGCCATGTCCACTTAGATAAGACACTCAAAGCACAAGCAGCAATGGAAAAAATAGATAAATGAGATGTGATCAAAATTTAAAATGTTTAAGCTTCAATGGACACCATCAAAGAAGTGAAAAGACAACCCATAGAATGGGGGAAAAAATTCGGAAATTATGTATCTGATAAGAGAATTACATACAGAAAGTGTAAAGAACTCTTACAAATCAATGATAAAATACAAATAACCCAGTAAAAAATTGGCAAAACATCTTAATAAATAGATATCCAAATATATACAACTGTCCAATAAGAACATGAAAAGATGCTCAACATCACTAATCATTAGGGAAATGTAAATCAAAACCAAAATGGTATACCACTTCACAACCACTAAGATGGCTATAATCAAACAGACAGATAATAACAAGTGTTGATGAGGGTGTGGAGTAATTGGAAACCTCATCCACTGCTAATGGGAATGGAAAATGATGCAACCACTTTGGAAAACATGATGGCAGTTCCTCAAAAGGTTAAACGTAGAGTTACCATATGATTCAGCAATTCCACACCTAAGTGTATACCCAACAGAAATGAAGACATATATCCACACAAGAACTTATACACAAATATTCATAGAAACGTTATTCAAAATAGCCCCAAATTGGAAAAAATCCAAATGCACATTAACTGATGAACTGATAAAATATTCAGATAATGGAATGAATATTACTTGACAATAAAAAGTAATGAAGTGTGGATACAAGTTATAACATGGATGAGTCTTGAAAATATTATGCTGTCAAAGAAACCAATCACAAAAGAGCACATATTATATGAATCCATTTATATGAAATGTCCAGAATGGGTGGGGTGCTTGGGGAGAAATGGGCAGGACTGCTAATGTGTGGAAGGCTTCATTTTGTGGCAATGAAAATGTTCTGAATTTGATTTTCGTGATGGTTGCACAACTCTTTGAATATATTAAAAACCGTTGAATTGTACACTTTTAATTATATGGTATGTGAATTATATCTCAATGAAGCTGTTATAGAAAATAAAAAGCAATATTTTAAATCTTGGGATAAGATGCAGATCATAAAATGTTGAGAGTGAAGCATTCCAGGTTTAGTGAAAACATCCAATGGATCTTCAAGAAAGCTTCTAATCCTTAAATTCAGTTAAAGTGATATTGCAGAGTTTATTTCCTCTTAAACTTGCTTTATTAGGCAACTTAGCATTTGCTTAAGATTGGATATTTCAATAGAGAGTTGTCTTTTTATCTTAAAGTTTCAGGAGAGGAAAGTTGTTAACTCCTCTTACACTGGAACATTCCCAAGTCACCAAATTTCCACATGACAGTGTCCTAATGGCAATCTTGTGCAAGGCTCAAAACTCTCCTGAGTAGTATTTGTTAGCTAAACAAACAGAAACGCAGCAAAGTTACTCACGTTATAAGCCCTTGATAATGAACTTAAGGTGAATTAAGCAGTAGAAGGAAATATTGGTGAGATGTTCAACACCCTGGAATTGGTAGCTTTTCAAGAGGTTCTAAACTTTATTTCAGAATGTCAGTGAGTCAGGTCCCAGAGTTAAATTTCTTTCATGACCTAGAATTGAGACCAATTACAATTAGTGAAGCAGCTGAGAAGATTTCTCAAATAGGTCCAGAAATCAATCCCAGTTGTAAGAGAAATTGCAATTGAGGTAGATACGCCTGCAGCCTCTTTGTGCACAAAAGTTTTGAATGCAGAACACATCTCAATCATAATGAAGCAATCTGTTGTTGGGGTTCTTTTCTGATTTTTATTGTTTCCTTCCTTTTACTGATTTTGGGCTTTGTTCTTACTTTTCCAGATCCTGTACGTGCACTGTGAGATTGTTTATTTGAGATTTTTCTTGTTTGTTGAGGTAGGCCTTTATTACTATTAACTTCCCTCTTAGAACTGCTTTTGCTGTATCCCATAAACTGTGGCATGTCATATTTTCATTTTCATTTATCTCCAGATATTTTTTGATTTCTTCATTGACCCAATTGTTGTTCAGTAGCATTTTGTTTAATCTCCACATATTTGTGGCTTTTCTGATTTTCTTCCTATAGTTGATTTCTAGTTTCATACTATTGTAGTCAGAAAATATCCTTGGTATTATTTCAGTTTTCTCAAATTTATTGAGGTTTGTTTTGTGGCCTAATATATGATCAATCCTGGAGAATGTTCCATGGGAATTTGAAAAGAATGTGTATTCTGCAATTTTTGGATGGAATGTTCTGTATATATCTACAAAATCCATCTCATGTAATGTGTCATTTAAGGGCAATGTATCCTATTGATCTTCTGTTTGGATCATCTATCCATTGGTGTAAGTGGAGTGTTAAGGTCCCCTACTATTATTGTATTACTGTCTATTTCTCCTTTTATGTCTGCTAATAATTGCTTTATATATTTGGCGCTCCTATGTTGGGTGCATAGATATTTATAAGTGTTATATCCTCCTGTTGTATTGTTTCCTTTATCATTATGTAGTGCCCTTCTCTGTGTCTTGTTCCAGCTTTTGTTTTAAAGTCTATTTTGTCTGGTATAAGTATTGCTACTCCAGCTTTCTTTTCATTGCCATTTTCCTGGACTGTCTTTTCCTATCTCTTCACTTTCGGTTTGTGAGTGTCTTTAGGTCTGACGTGTGTCTCTTGTATGCAGTATATATATATGAGTCTTGTTTTTTTATCCAATCAGCCAGCTTATGCCTTTTTATTTGAGGATTTAGTTCATTGACATTAAAAGTACGTATTGATAAGCATGTACTTATTGCCATTTCGTTACTTTTTGATGGGTGTTTTAGTAGTTCTTCTCTGTTCCTTTCTTCTCTTCCTCTCTTCTCTTGTGGTTTGATGGCTTTTTAAATATTATATTTGGGTTCCTTTCTCTTAATTTTTTATATACTTATTATACATTTCTGGTTTCTGATTACTATGAAGTTCATATATAATAACCTACATATGCAGCAATCTATATTAAGTTGGTAATCTCCTTAGTTTGACCTCTTTCTAAAAGCTCTAATCTTTTATTCTCCTCCTCCTACATTTCATGTTTTTGATAGCATAGCTAACCTCTTTTTTTGTGTGTATGTATCCATTACCCTCTTATCATACAAATAGGTAGTTTCAGTACTTTTGTCTTTTGACCTTCATATTATCTTCATAGGTGGTTGATCTGCTAGGTTTATTGTATTTTTGACTTCAACAGTGTTTCTACTGGGGTTTTTTTTGGACAATTTTCTTATTCCAATTTGTGGTCTTCACGTTCCACTAAAATGAGTCCTTTTAGTATTTTTTGTAAGACTGGAATTATCTTGGTGATAAACTCCTTTAGTTTTTCCTTGTCTGGGAAACTCTTTATCTCTCTTTCTATTCTGAATGATAACCTCGCCATGGAGGGTATTCTTGGCTGTAGGTTTTTTCCTTTCAGCACTTTAAATATACTGTGCCATTCTTCTAGCCTGTCAGGTTTATGCTAAGAAGTCATCTGATAGCCTCATTGGATTTTCTTTGTATGTAACTTGTTGCCTTTCTCTTGTGGCTTTTAGGATTCTTTCTTTACCTTTAATTCTTGACATTTTAATTATAATATATCTTGGTGTGGGCCTCTTTAGGTATATCTTGTTTGGTACTCTCTGTACTTCCTATACCTAGATGTCTGTTTCCTTCCTTAGGTTAGGAAACTTTTCAGCTGTTATTTCTTCAAATAGATTCTCTGCCTATTTTTCTCTCTCTTATCCTTCTGGGACACCTATAATATGAATGTTAATGTGCTTGATGTTGTCTCAGAGGTCCTTTAGACTGTTCTGATTCTTTTTAATTCTTTTTTCCTTTATCTGTTCAGCTTGGGTGATTTCCGCTAGTCTTTTGTCCAGCTTGCTCATCCATTCTTCTGTATCATCTACTCTGCTCTTGATTCCCTCTGGTGAATTTTTCATTTACAGTGTTGTATTGTTCATTTATGATTGGTTGTTTTTTATGTTTTCTAATTCTTTGTTGACATTGTCACTGAGTTCATCCTCTCATCTCCCAAGATCCGTGAGCATCCTTATAACTTTTTGTTTGAACTCTTTGTCAGGTAGATTGTTTATTTCTGTTTCATTTAGTTCTTTTTCTAGAGTTTTGTTCCGTCCTCTTACTTAGAACATATTCCATTCCCTCCTCATTTTGTCTCTTTTCCTGTGCTTATATCTATGTATTAGGTAGGTCAGCTATTTCTCTCAATCTTGGAGAGGTAGCCTTATGTAAGAGATACCTGTGAGGGTCAGCAGTGTGCTTCCCTCTTGTCTCCAGTTCCAAATGTTCCAGGAGTGACCCCTGTGTGGACTATGTGTGTCCTTCTGTTGTGGCAGGGTTGGATATATCTCCTCAGGCAAGGGCAACAAAAGCAAAAATAAACAAATGAGACTACATCAAACTAAAAGGCTTTTGCAAAGTGAAGGAAACGTTCAACAAAATGGAAAGGTAACCTACTGAATGGGAGAAGATATTTGCAAGTGATACATCCTATAAGAGGTTAATATTCAACATATATAAAAAACTTACACAACTCAATATCAAAAAGCAAACAATCCAATTAAAAAATGGGCAGAGGACCTGGATAGACATTTTTCCAAAAAAGACACACAGGTAGACCATAGACACATGAAAAAATGCTCAGCATCACAAATCATCAGGGAATTGCACATCAAGACCACAATTCGATATCTCACATCTATCAGAATGGCTGTTCTTAAAAAGATAAGAAGTAACAATTGCTGGCCAGGATGTGGAGGAAAGGGAACCCTTGCGCACCATTGGTGGGAATGTAAATTGGTGCAGCCACTATGCAAAATAGTACGGAGGTTCCTCAAAAAATTAAAAATAGAACTGCCACACGATCCAGCAATTCCACTTCTGGGTATTTATCCAAAGATAATGAAAACACTAATTAGAAAAGGTATACGCACCCTTATGTTCATTGCAGCATTATTTACAATAGCCAAACATGGAAGCAACCTAAGTGTCCATCAGCAGATAAATAAAGAAGATGTGGTTTGTATATACAGTGGACTATTATTCAGCCTTAAAATAGCAGGAAATCCTGCCATTTGTGACAACAAGGATGGATCTAGGAAGTATTATGCTAAGTGAAATCAGTCAGACAGAGAAAGAAAAATACTATATGATTTCACTTATATGTGGAATCTAAAAAAGAAAACAATAAAACAAAACAGGAACAGACTGATAGATACAGAGAACAAATTGCTGGTTGCAGGTAGGGGGTGGGGAGTGAGGGGAAGGGCAAAATAGGTGAAAAGAATTAAGATGTACAAAATTCCAGTCATGCAGTAAATAACTCACCAGGACGTAATGTACAGCATAGAGAATATAGTCAACAGTATTATAATAACTTTACATGACAGATGGTTACCAGCTTTATCAGGGTGATCACTTCATAATGTATATAAATGTTGAATCACTATGTTGTACACCTGAAACTAACACAATATTGTATGTCAACTATTCATCAATAAAAAAAGAATGTTGTACTCCCATTACAGTGATCATTATGTTGGAGTATGCAATGTTAATATGTAGTGATATGGGGTGCAAAAACAACAGAATTTAAAATGAACTGTTGTGAGCATCAGTTCTCTGTATGGATGCTGTGCTGTCATATCAAACACGTGATGCTCGTCTGCTCTGTCTTCTTCCCTGGGTTTCTGGGTGCATACACCTGTTGGCTCAGGCAGCGTCTCCCCTGTCCCCAGGGCACATGGCCCTCAGTGAGGAGTGGAGGCTGTGAGAACCATACAGGGGACTGTGTCTCTCGCTCTGGAGCCGAGCTTTGCAAAGAGTGCTGCTGTCAGCCAGAGCAGCCTCTCTCCCTCCAGGAAGGCAGGTGCTACACCAAGTGCCCTAAGCTTCCCCATTCCTCTCTCTCCCTGCAGGTGTGCATTCTCCTGCAGTATATGGGGCAATTCTTTCCTATCCTTGCTGGTTAGAGCGCCTACATAATTGTTCCTTCTTGATGGTCTGGCATCACTGTTGGCCACAGCAGCCAAAACTTACATAAGGCCAGAAGCACACTTCTCCCTTGTGACTATTATATGCATATATTTTTACTTTTGTGAAAATATTTTTTTCCACTTTGTATTTATGATAAGTAGTTGACAGTTTTTTGTTTTCTGCGTTTTTTTTCCCCATCACAAAAGTGAGGCTGTGATAGGCTGGGGAACACATGAACTTCCTCTAAATGTTGAAAGTAGGTGAGGAATGAATCATAGATGATTAATGAACACCTGATTATTTACGGATTCCTCAAGGCTTTCTCAGTCCTGTGGTTTATCTTTCCTTTACTCTTCCTATCAATGCTCCCACTTAGAGGATTTACATAAAGTGATGTATGAGGAGCAAATGGAAAAGTATATCAGGGAACTTCCAGTGACAAGGGACAGAAACGCCAAATAGAATGACAGAGAAAAGATGGGGGCTTATTATCTCACATCACAAGAAGTTTGGAAATCCAGATTTGGTTACTCCAGTGGCCAACACCTCATTGAAAACCCACAGTCTTTCCATTCTGCTCTCGTCCCTTCCTTGGCCTGTCCTCCTCTGAGCACTGTTGCCTGCTCCATATCCAAACATCACAACCCCAAGCTGCAACAACCAGAGACAGAAAAGAGCCCATTTCCCCTGATTATCTCTTTTTCAGAGGAAAGAAAACTCCCTCAGATTTCCCTTCACAGCTCATTAGCCAGAATGCCTCATTACACCTTCCTAAACTGATCTCTGGCAAGGAGAATGGAAATACAAGGATTGGGACAGGCTGAACAAGATTCACCCCTGAACACCCAAACAAAATCAGGACACTTATGGCCAGGAAGAGTGGAGAGAGGGGTAGAAATGAGTTTCGGGAAACAACCAACACATCCATTTTAAGGAGTTAGAAATTTAATTTGCCTGATGATTAAAGGAACTTGATGATTAGAAAACAATACCCATTTCCTATCACCTATTTTCATCCGTCACCGAGATGGATCCTGGAGGGTACAAACATAAGTCATGGTCCTTACCTTCAAGAAGCTTCCACTCTAGTGTAGAAGCTAAGCATATTCAATTTAATTCTACAGATACATACGTAGCGCCTACTAGGTGTAAAAATTGATGTTAGAAACAAAGTTAAGACCAACTAAAGGAAGTCTGTGCTTGAAAAAGGCTTGTAATCCTGTAGGAAGGTTTACATCAATCAATGTCATACCTCTCAGAGCCTTAACAGACAAAGGGCCAAGAGATTCCAAGGGAAAAGAAACCATTTAAAAACAGGGACTTGAGTGCTTGTGATATCCGGGCACTGCACTAAGGGCTTCAAATGTATGATCCCAGTAGTCCTCACAAGAATCCTCTTATCCACGTACTATGATTTCCTCCATATGAAGGATGGGGACAGGGGTGCCATGCTCAGTATCACACAGCTAATCCATGGTATGGTCGGAATGTCAACCCAAATCTCTCCAGCACGGAAGTCCATGTGCTTAACCACTGCACAAGGCCACCTTCTCATGCAACTGGGTTTTCTTTTTTTATAACAACTTTATTGAAATATAATTCACATACTACACAATTCACCTATAAAAGTGTATAATTCAATGGCTTTTACTATATTCACAGAGTAGTGCAACCATCATCACAACTGATTTTAAAATGTTTTCAGCACCCCAAAAAGAAAACTCTATACCCTTTTAGCCATTAACTCTCAATTTCTCCCAGTCCTAAACAACGACTAATTTACTTTCTGTCTCTACAGACCTGCCTTTTCTTGAACATTTCAAATAATTAGAATGATTCAAAATGTGATTTTTTTGTGACTAACTTCTTTTAATCAGCATAATATTGTCAAGGTTCCTGCTCAGCTGGGTATTTGAGAAGATGCTTACTGGTGAAAGGGTCAGGGTCAGAGAATCCAGGTGGAGAAGGGAGTATGAGGCAAGACAGAGTCAGGAAAGTCCCAGCTCTGCTCCCCCAACAACCAGGCTCCAGGCTCAGCAAAGCTAGCACAGACATCATTACACAACAAAGGAGAAGGTCAGAAATCTACTTACCAAAGTCAACCATTGCTTCCTCATTGACCTTTGCCATGGTGGGACTGAACTGGTTGCGATTGTTATCACCTTACTCATTTAATCCTTACCATCCTTTCCCAACTGTCTCTTGGACTCTGAATGTTCCAGGAATTGAAAATCCATTAACGTGAGGAAAAAAGAGATGCATTTCGCCTTCATCCAGCTGGTAGACCACTCAATATTTCCTCCAAATCTGGTGTGAGCCACTCTTATGCAGCAATGGACACTATGCAGTTACTTGGCAGCCAAGATATTTTGCATTTTCTGAGCAGTAGGGAAGCTGCTAACATGGTCAGAAGATCCTGCAGACTATGGAATCACAAGCATGTGCTCTCCTGTTTGAGTAGGGTGGTCTGATTACCATGGGGTCCCTCGTCTTCAAATTTACAAAAAAACGGGAGATAAAGTCTGAGGAACATAGAATAACCAGCTTGGTTTGGCAGCTTTGTTGCTATTTCTGAGAAATTGCCCTTTGGGGTGCAATTCATCCTAAAACCGCAGTAAGATTTATAACAGGAAGACAACGTGCAATAAAACGGCAACCAGTTAATCAGAATTATTTAAAAGTCAGCATTAGGGGCCACTGCTTTTTCAAATATGGAATATGTTCATGAAAGAAAATAGTTTGAGTTGTAACATATATCATTATAATGATTGTTTAAAAAGCAATGTAAAACTTAAAGTGTGCTCAGATTCACCAAATGTGAACAGATTTGAAGCTCTGGTAAAAGAAAACCCAGTCTTCCTTAAAGCGCTGGCTGCCACTGTCTTGGTGTCTGTAAGATATAGGTGGAGCTCCAGACCCACACAGCTTTGCATTACATATATTTATCCTGGCAGAAAGACTTTAGCATAAAGTACTTTGAATTTAACTATTTAGTACAGGTAGCGATTTCTTCTCAAAAAAAATAACTGTGTTCTCAAATGAAAATAACAGTGAAATAAAGCATTAACAGAAGAGGCTTGTAAGTGCAGGGAGAAGGCAGGAGGACAAATTGCTGGGCAGATCTGTGTGGAGAAGGCTGCTTTTAGCCAAGTGGCTCTCTGAAAAAAAGCACCTTCTCAACTTGCCTTCTGGCTGCCTCCCACCACGTTTCTGAGATTCACGTATTTTTGAGTTAGCAGTAGTCTTCAATACTTTTTTCTCTATTTTGCTTGAATCCATTCCTCTCATTTCAGCTTCTCATTTGACATCCATTGACTCCCTGATGAGAAGAATTGGAAAAAGTTTTCTTCCAGCTGCGTCTTTTCAAATTTGTACTAGAATTGTTCATCTTCAGTGTCCAGAAACTATTTTGTTGCAACCTTGACTGGGCCTAGCATAGAAAATTCCCCAGAGATCAATAGGCATCACTTGGCCCAAAATCCCCAACCTCTCAACACAAGGTTGGTGCTTCTGGTTATACCAGCCCCCATCCTAAAACTGCAGGGTGTGGCAAGCCCAACCTTGAGTCATTTTGTTATCAGGAACTATCAGGTGTGGTAGTAAGGCCCATGATGGACGACAAAGACCTTCCTACTACTTGGGAAATTCCAAGAGTTTAGAATTTAACTAGGGGGAAAGGCCAGACCTCTCTTCATTTGAGGCCAAATTCCTCACTACAAACTTAGAAACAATGAGTCCACCAAATTCTCATTGAGGTAGAAGGTGTGATGTGTTTGAGAGTGCACTAAATTTCCTTAATTTCAAATTTCTTGAATTCAGTCAAACTCTTGGTGAGGAAGTAATATGTTTCTATCCACTGTCTTGTCGGATTCATTTTTAACAGATTGACTTGTTTGCATAAAGCAGCAGTGTCTTTGTTCTTCGAGTGTTCTCCATCACGGTCCCAAAGTTAAGCATGCTAATGTGTGAGGAAGCCAGTCTTAGCTTTCATCTGGTTACTATTTAGTTCCCCCTCTCTGACATTAAGTGCTTCTTCTTCAATCTTTCTGTCTTAAAACCACATTAGAAATGTGACTTTTATTCACCCCTGTCCTATTTCTTCCTGACCCGTTCAATACAGTTTTGTTTACTGAATAAATACAAGAACTTAATGACAATGAATGGTTAAATGGATGTGAATGAGTTAATGAATCAAAACATCAAGTACAGATGCTGTAGAGGAGGAGTCCCGTACTGGCTTTAGGGTTCACAGAGGACTCTAGGAGATGGAGTTATTCGCTGCAATTCTTCACCCTCCCTGCACCCCTGCCCTCTGCCTGTAAATTTGCAGCACCTCCCAGGAGAGGCAGAATGGCCTTCCCTGACCCTTGGCTGTGGGCTGGGCTGTTTGATTTGCTTTAGCCAATGGAATGTTAGCAGGAAAGAAGCAGAGTAAAATGTGTTGGCCGGGTTGAACTTGCCCTCTTGTGCTTCTGTCATGGCTAAGAGAAGAACATGCCCCAGTAGTCCCCTGTGCCGAGAGGATACAGGGACGTGAAGATCAGACCCAGTGTGCACCTTGCAGTCAGGCCTCCTTCCCCCAGAGCGCATGCCTGAGTTCTTCCTGTACAAGGACACGTGCTTCTCTGAGTGCAGGCTCAGCCTAGCTCTGCCAACCACAGACACACGAGTGACAATGAGATTGGGGTGTTTTGTTACATAGCACTATTATGGCAATAGCTGACTAATAGAAGGGTAATTATAGAAAACAATTGGACTAGCCACCTATGACATCATAAGTTCATCTTCTCGAAACTGGTTTATGACTGTCCTGCTTCTGCAAGCTCTTCCCTTCAATTTTTCCCTCCAAAGAAGCATCATCCATACTTTCCTCATCTCCCAATTACATTTGAGAGGGCTGAGGTTGTTCATATTTACTGTGTTCACACCAGTGAGTGTTATCTATGGTGTGACAGGCTAACCACTCAGGTACAGCACACATACAGTCACCAGATTCCACCTGGAAGAAAGTCAATCACACAAACACAAACTCCACGGACAGGCGCTCCAGATGTGGTTGATGCTGTGTGCAAACGTTACATGTGTGTTTGAAAGAAGCCATGGGAGGCTGGCTCAGAGCACCCAGAAGCAAAAGTGGTTCCCATTTTATAGGACAATAAAACTCTTGAGGCTTTTAACAACATTTTTTCTAATTTGTTAAATTAAAACATTTTTCATTAAAAATCATATTAAATTAAATAAAAATCTTTTTCTACTTTAACCAAGAAAAAGAAAAAGAAAAAATGAAAATCAGGTGATAGAACAGGGAAATCAGAAGAAGATAACTAAACTAGATAGGAATTAACACGGGTTGTTTCCAAACAAACCGAATTCCCCAGGATGACCCCTGTCCCTTTCATGTCATTTCTGCAGACATGGTCTCTGACCACACTTCCTCAGGAGATCTGCTGGTTCATCTGGGTCGACAGCAGCAGCATTTTGTGTTCACAGCCCTGACTCCTTTGCCCCCACGTGGAAATCTTCTCCCCGGCTATGGGCTTCCCCAGTCGCTCTCTCCTCCCCACAGGGGCTTCTATGCAGAAGACGGCACCTGTGAACGCTGTAGCTTTCCTTGCAGAATGTGGAGGAAATGCCACCAACAGCCACTCTTGTGAAGGGGGCCTTGTCCTGGACCATGGGGCATGACATGAAACCTGCTCCCAGAGGCATATGTCCATGGAGGGGATGAACAAGTGTTGCTCAGAGATGTGTCAGGACTGCACACACGAGAAAACATGCAGAGGTAGCTGGGAGCATCCCAGGGGAGAGCATGGCTCTGCGGGACCTCCCCAACTGGGGACTGACTCTCTGAGGGTGGGGTGTCCGAGCAGAACTGGAGGAACCAGTCTCCCTTCCCTCACAGAAATGGGTCCACCACTGTGCACATCACTGAGGATACTGAGGAGGAGAGAAAGCCTTTCCATTGTGCACTCTGCAGGTTAAGACAGACAAGAACCCCTTTTTGCACGATTTCTTCCACACACGTGTATGGAGCACTTAGGGATGCCAAGCACTATCCCAAGTGCTGGGGGAAACTAAGACTCTGAGAATAGTGCTCTGGCTGGGAACTTTCTCTCTGGAATTATCTCCCAAGAAAGGATGGCTAATTTCCTCCCAAGGATAAGACTGACTCAATACTGGTGCTGTCCTATCCAAGGGATTCTCTTGGTCTAACCAAAGTGTTTTCTGGAATTCTCCCCCAAACAAGAGAATGAACACAAAGAAAATATACCTACAATGCGTTTTTCAGCTAATTAAACATGTATATTTCGGTGGTCTACCCTATCAGTGAATGAAAAATCAACTAACCTGAGAATTCTTAAATGGCTTTCCATATTAAATAGAGCCTAAGGGGCTCGATACAATTTAAAAAATCTGTTACTGCTTTCTGGGATTTCAGGACAATCTCTCCAGCATCTCAACCATCACTCATCTGCCACAGCACCACAATGTTTTGCATCTCCAAGGGGAAGAACATTTCAGGATGTAAACCCGTCACCATCCAATTGGACCACCATATGTGGTCTCCTCTCCCAAGGCAGGGCCTGTGCCACATGGAGGATGAACCCCAGCAGGGTGGGGATGGGGCAGACACCCGTATACTCAGGTCCGATGAGCCAAAGTGGTGGGGACAGGCCAGCCCTCTGCAGAAGGAATGGATTCCTTTCTCCTGTCCCCCTTGGGGTTGATTGCTGCTCTCCGCTTCCCCAGAGTGTGTGCCTGGGTCCTTCCTGTGCAGGCATATGTGCCATCAGTCCTGTCCTCACCAATTCTATGAAGATGCACGCCAGTGTGTCCCCTGGAGGGCAATGGTCCCTCAGCGGACGACTGCGACGTCTGTGCTGAGGCGTCCTCGGTTCTCTACGGTGCGGGGTCTTTAGATGAGTGTGCAGCGGGAACTCACTATGAAAAAGAGACCAAGGACTGCAAAGGGAAGACTTCCGGGTGCACAGCTGAGCGCCGCATCCCAAGGAGCCTGAGGGGATCACGGGATTCTGCTGAGACAGAGCAGGTTCTGGGGTTCGCACAGCTCCCACCCCTGAGCTGTCGTCCCAGCATTTCACTCTTGCTCACAGAAGCATGTTGTGACTCTGCCCTAATTCATTGTTTATTTTTAAAAGGCATCATTCTTTAGCTTTGATCATGTAGCTGTTATTACAATGGCTAACGCTGACCCTCCTCACAAAGGTGGCTGATCCAGAAGGACCCTCGTGTGAAGATTTACAACAGAGACGAGGAGCCTTCAAAAGTCACCCAAAATGGAAGATTTTTCCCAAAATTTTAAGCCATTACAGGTTCCAGCAGCCTAAGGAAAGCCAAGCCACAGAGGATTTTCTCGGCATCCCTTGTCCCCCTTCACCGTCGCCTCCCTAAAGCTCCCTCCGTCCTCCTCACCTTCAGCTCTGCTGCCCTGGGTCCCTGTTCCATCCCACTTGGCACCTCAGTCCCTACACAGTCAAGAGGGCTCTGCTCTTCTGGTACCTCCTCATGTTTGAACTGTGCATGAGTTCTTGCCTCTTACTAGGTATCAGGGAACAGAAAAATTAAACAAATTCCCATTACCAGAGGAATTCTCAAGCAAGTGACAGAAGCATCCTGGGGAAGGGAATTTTCTTAATTGGTCAATGTTTGGGTCTCTGGGTTCTTTGGAGTTGCCACTGCAGAATATAACTGAAATTTATCTCATCATAATTTGTCCCAAATCATCCTTAAACATCAACATAATGGAGCCCCCCTCGAACTTTCTGGTTGGTGAGGTGATAAGCGGGCCATCCCAGGTTAGTGACCATCAACCTGGGAAACATTAGAGCTGTTTCCCCTCTCTCCTTCTCTTCAAGAGCATTCGATAGGCAGGCTCCTCCAGGAAGTCAGCAACTCCACTGGGAGGTTCCAAAGACACGCATGACAGCCTCAGTGACAACACTTAATCAGCACACTTCGAGATCTTGGCTAAATTTTATTAACTGCTCGGTAATCAGCATGACTCACACACAGGGAAATTAGAAAAGATGTTCTAGCTCACAATGCGTGATGTGAGAGGCTCTGACAGTCAGTCAGTTCTCCTGGTTGGCCTCATTCCATTCACTTCTAACATCTTCTTCCTCTCTCCCTCCCTCCCTTGCCTTTTATTTCCTCCCTTCTCTCCCTGAGAGCCAGGCTGGCAGAGTTGGTTCTCTAGTCACACTTACCTTCAGACCCCAGCTGTGCCACCTACAGGTAGGGTAACCACAGATGCAGTAACTCTCAGAGTCCTGCTTTCCTTGTCTGTACAGTGAGAGAAAATGATACATCCCTTCCAGGACTGGTGTGAGGACTAAATGAGAGGATGTGTGGAAAGTGCACACACAGCGGCTCAGTAAATGGCCATTCCTTCTGCTTCCTTTCTCCTCTCTCCCAATATCGTCACTTCTTGCCATTCTACCCCATTTCTGAGGCTTTTGCTTTATTTTCCTCTCTTTTTCCTCTATTCCATAGCTGGAGTGACACCAGGAAGTATTGCCAATTTCTATGATGGACTCAAGTTAATAAGACTTTGAGCCTTGCTGCAGAGAAAACTAGGTTCAGTGGTAAGTAGATACAGATACAGATATAGCTACAGACATACATGATAGAGATAGAGATCAGTAGAGATGGAGATAAGGAGAAGTGATTTCCATCCTGCCATGCTGAGTGGCAGTTTTTTCCCTAGTTTGAGGAGAAACATCTGCCCTGATTTTCCAGTAGACTGACTGACTGACATATTTGTCCTGGGGGATCTGATTAGAGCTCAGTTAGCCTTGCCCAGAGCAATGCTAGTCAGGGGATTGTCACAAAAGTGGTCTGCATGACTCCTGACATGAGGGAGTCTTTCCCTGAAGGCCTTTTTAACCTGAGAAGTCCACTTAACCCAAGAGAGAAGGCAGCAGAGAGAGAAGCAACAAGTCTGTTGCCAACATCAGTCCTCAGTGATCATCAGGGAAATGCAAGTCAAAACCACAATGAGATCTCACCTCACACCTCTCAGAATGGCTCTTATCAAAAAGGCAAGAGATAACAAGTGCTGGCATGGATGTGGAGAAAAGGGAACCCTTGTGTGCTGTTGGTGGGGATGTGAACTGGTGCAGCCACTGTGGGAGACAGCATGGAGGCTCCTCAAAAAAATTAAAAATAGAACCACCATTGATCCAGCAGTGCCACTTCTGGGAATATAACTGAAGGAAGTGAAATTATCATAGATATGTGAGCACCCTTGTTCATTGCAGCATTATTTACAATAGCCAAGACATAGAAATAACCCACGTGTCATCAATTGATGAATGGACAAAGAAAATGTGTATATATAATGCAATGGAATATTATTCATCTATAAACAAGAAGGAAATCCTGCCATTTGTGAGAACATGGAGGACCCTTGAGGGCATTATGCTGGGTGAAATCAGCCAGTCAGAGAAAGACATATACTGTATTATCTCACCTATATGGGGAATCTAAAAAAACTTAACTCACAGAATCAGAGTGGATTGGTGGTTGCCAGGACTGGGGTGGGAGTGGGGTGGGTGGAGGTGGTCAGAGGGGACAAGCGTCCAGGTGTGAGATGCACAAGTTCTGGAGATGTACTTACAGCATGGTGACTACAGTTGACAACACTGTCTTGGATACTTGAAGTTGCTAAGAGAGTGGATCCTAAACGTCCTCACCACACATACAGAAAGTTAATTCTGGAGGGGATAGATGTAGACTGACCTTATTGTGTAATCATTTTGCAGTACACACGTCTATCAAATCATTGTGCTCTACATGTTAAACCTGAACATTGATATATATCAATTACATCTCAATGAAGTTAGAAGAAAAAAATGCTTACTTAATGGCTAAGAGCAGTTATCCAGATTAATAGCAAAATGATATTCACCGGACATTGAGCATCTTGAAAATCTTTAACATATGTCCAGGCCGTGGATTGATTTTCTTTTGATTTTACCCTTTTACGCTAAAATGTTGCATATTCTAAATATTAATTTTCATTAATTTTCTCATATTTGTGTAAAATATCATGTATATATCTACACATACACATGTATTTATAATTACGTGTATATCACATTCTGGCAATTTATTTTGCTGCTGAAACCTTGGTATAAAATTCTGTAATGTCCTCAGGCGTCCACTAGAGGGTGCTCTGTAGACAATGAACAGCAATTCCAGGTGGACAGTGGATAAGGTCAAGCTCAGACAGAGCTTTGTCATAAAAGACTTGATCTAGGTCACACAGCTGGAAAAGAACAGAGCCAGGATTTGAACTCAGGTGGGCCTAACTCTAAAGCCTACAACCACTAGAGAGACGTTTCAGTAATTAAGGTGGATTTTAAAATCGTTTGGTAGAGGCCAAAGCAGTGGTGTGCTGGTAAAACGGCTCTTCGGAAAAGAAAACAAAACAAAAATTTGATTTGTAGTGTTTGCCAATTCCTGTGGTCTAAATACTCCCAACATCGCTGGTTTCAAGCTGACAAAGCTTTAAATGATCCGCTTATGAAATTCCTGGACATGTAACAATCGGGGCACGGGGACACACACGACTCCTTCATACCACTGGGCGAAGTTTCAATTACTTACTTCCCCAGAGGCGTGTGTTTCTGCACTCGGAGTTCTGATTGGTTAATTAAGTAAAATGATATCCTCATTTCTAAGTTAAGTGAGGCAACTATAGACATCCACCAAGTCCTCCTAAAACGCAGGTTTTCGTGGCATCTTTACAGTTCTCTAAACTTCAGTTACTATCAGGCCACATATCTCCCCACTGCTGAGAATTTATTTTCCACATGTGAGTGGCTTTCAGTGTTTGAGACTGACTCGGGGATTCCAGTCATTCTCAGAGCATAGGAATTAAGATCAAAAGACAAGCTAATGATAAATTATAGGATGTGGTCAAAGAAAAAAGTTAATTCACAGAGTCTGCCCTTCGGAGATTAGACTATCCACAGACTGTGTAGTTAGAGCCTGCACAAACATGGTTTCAATCAGTGATGGAAATAGGTGGGTGGGGGAATGTGCAGGAATTATTCCTAGGACTTTCCAGCACTACCAGGGGGAACCCACTTGAGAAAATCCAAGTGATTGAACAGTAATCCAGTAAATGGTTTTCATTCCCAGCAGTGGTTTTGGGAAACCAGCTGGAGCCAATATCTTCGTTCAAGGCCCGTGGTCTGCCCCACTGAACATTTCCACCCGTGGTGGCTCAGTGTGATGCCCGAGTCCCTGCTGAGACCATCCCAGCCTGTTTAACACTGGTTCTGTCACTGCCATGTAGGGACACTGGATTAGTAATCGTCACAATATCTTAGTGACTGGGGCTGGGTCTGGGGATGGTCTGTACTTTTGTATGTGATGTGACTTTCTGGTGGTGGGAAGAACAGAGAAGTGAACAGCCATCTTTGGCGATTACTAGATCCTGGCTGGAGGATTTCCAGGCGTGGTCTGATGTGTAGGGAAATCTCTGTCCTGGACAGGGTAGGAGGAACTCCCACTCTACTGGTGGCTGACAGAATGGCGGCCTCTCATCATTGCCACCCTCCTGGTGATCAGCCACATTATTGGAAGAGGAGTCAATGAACTCTGGTTGGATTTTATTTCAAGAGTGTTTCCCCAGCACATGCTGGCTAGACTCACAGGGTGGGTCACGGTCTGCGGCTGCAGCGCCATCTTTTGTGCTGTACTTCACTGGGTGAAGGAATGGACCTCCCGTCTCACCTTTCCTACCTGGATCTGAATCTGTGTCGAAAGCAACAGCAACAAAGCCTTGCTGGTACCACCCAGGCAGCCACCTTCTCTCATGAACACTCAGTGGTTTTTCTGGGCCCCTCTAACTAGACCCAGGAGGACTGCAATCTGCTTTCCATCCTCTGCAGGGTGTAGCCCTTTAATCCTTGCTCTCTGGAACCTTCCACTCTCCTACCACACTCTCAACCTTGTTTTTAAGGAAAGAAGTCAGGAGAAAGAGGTGGGATGGCTCACATCCTCCCAGGGCCTTATGGAGCGTGAGTCCCATTCACTGTCCATGTCAGTGGTGCCTAAACTGTGCGGGGGAAGCTGAGCTATGGCCTTACCTTGCTCAGTGAAGCAACAGCCTGTTCTCTGTGTTAACAGCCTGTGTGTCTTGTTTCCTGGATCGCGGGAATGGAAAAGTGCATCCCCGTCATGGACTTGATTGCGTTTGTCCAGCCATGAGAAACATTCCCATCTGCTCCCAGAATCCCTTATTAGTGCAAAATCCCCAAATGGACTGCTCCTTCCTCTCTTCAAAAACATTATTTTTTTATTTACTTAATTAAATTTTATTGAGGTAACATAGGTTCATAACATTATATAAATTTCAATTGTACATCATTGTATTTCTACTTCTGTGTAGACTACACCGTGTTCACTGCTGAAAGCCTAATTGCCATCGGTCACCGAACACATGTGTCCTTTTACCCCATTCAGCCGCCCATTCCCCCTTGCCCTCTGGTAACCACCAGTCTGCTCTCTGTGTCTATGTGTGTGTCTGTTGTTTTTGATTTTTGAGAGCAGAAAATGTAGAGGGCGGGGTGTGGTGCTCTGACAAAGGGGAACAAACACAGTCTGATTTCTGCTTGCGATGTGCGGAGTGCAACTGAAAGGGACCTGTAATCACTTGGGAATCAAGTCTGCTCTGTCTCTTGGCTCCCTGGACCTTTTCATCATCTGGACACTAGATAAAATACACATGTTCTGAGCTAGAAACAGAGCGCCAGACCATTTTCCTCTTGGCTGCCCCTCAAATGCCTGAATGCCAGACAAACTCATTTCAGCATTTTGGTTCAGCCATAATTCACGGAAGTGTCCCAATCTGGATTGAATGACTTTCTTCCCTGCTATGTCTCTGAAGTCAGCCCCTTGTTCTCTGTGTGGTTTGGCTGCTGCGTCTGTGACCGTCTCTGAGCTGTTCTTCCTTTCAGTCGCACGTGCTACACTATCTCAGTGGACAGCAGCCATGACACCCTTCCTCTGAGACCCAGCAGGAGCCTTTTCTCCCACCCCAGATCTCTCTCTCTCCAGCCCTTAGAAGACTCCTCCTGAGCAGACCTCCTTTCAGCTGCCATGGCTTCTGCACTGAAATGACCTTTTCACAAATCCTTGCCTCAAAATTAAACAGAGAGAATCTCTTGTTTTCTTGAGCATCTTTGCATAGAATGTGAGTAAGATGAGGATGAGGATTTGTTTTTAACCATCTCAGACAAGGAGAGGACCCCGAAAGTTTGTAATTACCTTGCAACGAAGCCCCGATTTGAAGGACAGAGATTGGAAGGGTCTTGGTATCTAAAATACAAGGACCCTGAAAAAGGAGGTACCTTAGATGCTTTGACCATGACAGCTTTTCCCATGGGGTTGGTCCAGGATTATACCAAGGTTTGGTCACATTTCTAATAGTCTGAGTACTATAACAGCTCACTAAGTTTTGGCTGATAATTTGGATACCCCACTGATTTAAATACTTGCATAAATTTTTAAGGACTTGCCCAGAGTCTCAAAACTTAAATTATTGCAATGATCTGCAGGAGAAGCTGGTTCACACAGAAGGGCTGATATTTTGTTAGGTGCCAACCCTTCCATGTGATAATATGAGATGAGAGCTAAAATGTAAGGAACTCTCAAAGAAGCTCAGATTGGCTTCATTTATACTGAAGAGTAATTAACTGTTTCCAGAGCATTTCTTGGCAGCTAGTTTTGTTAGGAGAGAAGGTAGAAAGAAAGGCCAAGGGACTCTGAACATGAACTTGAAGTAGTTTGCTTCAGCATTTTGCTTACTGTAGCTGGTGTGCTATTGGTAGAATCTAGCCTTGCGTCCAGGTTAGTAGAGAATAAATCTGGATGAGAAATTAGAATGAATCTTCCCCAACAGAGGTGGAGATTTGCATTTACAAAAGGATTCGGACCTGAATCTTAACAAAATGACAATTAAGCAGGAGGGGAAATTCCTACTGATGGGAGAGGCGTATGTGTGTAGATGGGACTCCCTCGCCAGAGGATCCAGCCTTTGATTAAAGCCTGTTGATGTGGAACTGCCTCATTCAGTCGTCTTCTTTAGCGCTGTCTCCTGTACGATAGCTGTGCTAACACGTGACCTAGGGACATCGTGCTCTCAGGAGGAGAGAACCCTGCTAATCGGAGCTTCTCAGCAACATCCTCTCCAGGAAGCCTCCTCTGCTCACTACAGCTGAAAGCCATGTTTCCTCTCTGACCTGTGGGAGGATTCCCACCATCCATTTGGTCTTTAATATTTCTTGTTTTATAAAATGAGGACACACCCTCTGTGAGACTGTAAACTCCTTGAAGCAAGTTTCATGTTATCATTTATTGCATTTTCCATGGCAACTGTTTATAGAACTTGTACATGGGAGCGGCACACTAAAGTTTTTGAAGATAATGGATTAGAAGCATACATGCAAACAGAAAGTACAGAAGTGTCAAAGCATCTATGTGTAGATTGTCCAAGTAGCTGTAGGAGGCCTAGAACATTTTAGACATTTATTTAGCATTCAACCCACTCCTTAATTTTGTCCCGTGCATGAAGATTGAGTGTGTTTTAAATGTGAAAGAGATTTTAGATGCCGTCTTCTCTATGCTCCGCTTTCTACCAACAAGGAGAGACTCCAAGAGGCAAAGTGACTGGTTTGAAGCAGATAAACTTTGTCTACATAAAAAATACAAAGAAATAATTTTAATTTATACAAAGAAATGTATCTCCCATTTTTCTGCAAATGCATGATACTGTCAATTTGTTTTTCATTTTTCTGGGTTTTATTACAAGAAGAATAAAGGTAAATAGTTCTCCACCAGAAAAACCATGATGACGATTGTAACGGACAGCTTCAGGATCAGGGAGACAACTGGGAGAGGCAGGGACTGCGGAGAAATGGAGAGCAGCCGCCTACTGTCTCCAGTCAAACACTTGGGAAAGGTAGAGTCAGTAACAGATCCTCCAAGTCTTCAAGAGAAACAAAAACCCCAGTTTTTATTTGAAATTTCCCAATATGTAAATTTAGTTCAAATTTTAAAAGTACTGTGTACTTCAAATAAAATATGAATCTGTCCCACGTGAGGTCAAAGTGGGGGACAGACATATGAAGGGCTGCTGGAGAGGAGTCAAGGATCAAACCACAGAGGACCTTTGAGACCATGGAATATAATCTAATGGCAGCAGACACTTTCAGAGTTTCTAAAGGTGGGACAGGGCCAGCCTGGGGCCGTAGTGGGTAAGTTCACATGCTCTGCTTCAGCGTTCCAGGATTCAGGGGTTCAGATCCCAAGTGTGGACTTAGACTGCTCATCAAGCCACCCTGCAGCATTGTCCCACAAACAAAACAGAGGAAGCCTGGAACAATTGCTAACTCAGGGCCAATCTTCCTCAACAAAAACATAAATAAATAAAAACAAAAAAGTAAAAAATAAAACTGGAACAGAAAAGCTCATATTTGTGTTTTGACATGATTCTTTTGTTCCCACAGGGCTCTGACAACTTTTAAATGGCGTAGCTCAGGGTTATCAGCAAGCCTGCACTTTGCAGGGGAAGTGTCAACTCCAAGGGCTCTCGAAGGTAGAAGGAAGCCATATCCTGGAGCTCAGGCGCTATTTATAAACCTGGCCTGTGCATTGGCATGTAATCAACAAACTCTGGTTTTGAGGGTCATTTCTGTGGGTGTTACCACAGTCTCTCTTTTCTTACTATGTTTGCAATCACCTACAAGGGCACCACAGATGAGTCAGCATGTGGGCTCCTAAACCTTTGGTTTTAAACACGTACAATACATATCATAATGTCATTGTCAATATTGTCATAGTTTTGCTTCTCTTTTTCCCTTGCAAAGTAATCCCAAGAGAAAATGTGATTAATTAAGTTGTATCCAAGAATTTTTCTCAGAAAAATACAAAATGTTTGCGAAGTGCAAGAGTCAGATAGGTAATATGAGTAGATGGTTGAGCTGGGGGGCTGCACCCCCGGAGTTCCTAATTCAGTAGGTCCTGGGGGGAGAGAGCTGGGAATTTGTAGTTTTGACAAGTTCCTGGGTGATGCTCATGCTGCTGGTCCAGAGAACACACGTTGAGAACCACTGATCCATCTTCTGCGTACTGACAGTCTGGATTACTGTGGAATTCCCTAAATGATTCCTGAGTGATGCAGGTGGTGCCAAATTGGTGTCCCATAAACCTTCCTTAGAGTAGTAGTCGCTCTATTAGTTGAGAGATTAATTGAGACTTAGCACCCACGTTCCCCCGAGGGCATATGCTGGCATCCCACCTGGGATTGCTGAGGCCTGCAGACAAAGGCAGGGCTTCCTTCTCTCTCTCCCTCCTCTCTCCACTCAGGCCTGACATCACACGGAAGCCTAGGTGTGGGCTTTGAGCAGCTCGGTCCTGGGGTGCCCCTGGCCTCTCCTAACCTTACTGTTTCCATAGCTAGAGCCAGCCCGAACCTGGGGAGAGGCATCTCAGTCCCAGGTCTGGAGGAAGTGGGGTGGGGAAGGCGTCCTGGAGAGTGTGCTGCTTGCAGTCTTCCATCTCCTTCCCTCCTGAAAGTCTGTCATTTGCATCTGCTGGAGACAGAATGGGGTTAAAGCCAACAACATAAGACAGAAGGGCACCACATTCATGGAATCTCAGGCCCTCAGGTTCTGGTCACCACACCCAGTACCACTGGAGGGAACCATCCTGTTGGCCCCTGCAGAGCGTGGAGTCCCTGCCCTGACAGACATGCCCATCTGGCTGTCCTTCAAGACAGATCCCTGCACCGCTGCGGATAAGGAGGGAACTGTGCGTCCAGCCCGGACTTTTAGCTGATGGAGCTAATGCCAACTGGGAAAGTCCTGGCACCACCCTTGCTCTGGCTCCTGAGCTAGAAGATTTTTCAAGGGATAACTGGGATGTGGCTAATTAAAAAACACAAACAAAACAAAGACCTCCCTTTAAGAAAAACTGCATAAGAGCTTTCTGAAGTTTTTAAACAAGGAAGCTACCCAGTGCTCTGCTGAAAGGGAATGAGGCATGTTTATTTGTGTTTGTTAATTTCCTGGTAAATTCAGTTGAAAGGGGATTGAAAGTATGTCATCCTTTTGTCCTTAGAGAAAGAGATGGCAGACTGGTTTGGGGGGAGATTATTTCTCTCTCTCGAGGCGATCTGGAACTCTCAATGATGAGGACATTTAAAACCATCCAGAAACTTGGGGTGGGCGGGGACGAAGCAGCTGGTGTGATACAGCTCTGTTTCTGTCAGGAAGGGGCCGCCCTCCTTACTTGAGCGCCTTATTTTAAGAAAGTACAAGCACGTGATTGAGCTTGAAACCACCTCCCTCCACCTCTACCCTGAGGAAATCACAGGGGACATACCGTGTTTTCCTAAGAACATGATTCTTTCTAAAGATCGAAAGATAGGGAAAAGAGTCATGCTTAAGTGGAGGAAGTGAATTACTTCATCGCTTGCCCTCCCATCCTCCTCAAGAATAATTGCTAAGGAACTTGAAGAAAAGTACCATTTCAAGTGGCATGGATTTCCACCAACACCAACAAATCTTCCCCAGTGGAGGAGAACAGATGTCTTGCTCTGGCTCCTTGGGATGATGAAAGGTTTCTTTAAAGACAGTTCAAGCCATCTGGGCCCCTAGTCATCTAATTTGTGGATTTTGGAGACACTCAGACAAGCTAATCTCTACAGGGGAAGCACTTCTCTCCCCATTCACCCATGCTCTTGGCCTTTTCGTAAGCAGTGAACCATTCCAGGTCCAGTGGGGCTCATGACAAGGAAGAAGGTGCCAGAATCCAGTGCTAAAGAGCTGGGCAGGGGTGATGTTCTCAGCATTCTCACAGAATATTCCAGAAGACCCAGGATGTGTGTATGTGTGTGTGTGTGTGTTTGTGTGTGTGATGTGAACTAGAACAGAAGAGATGGCAAGGCAGGGTTAGCTGGTCCTCTGTGCTGATGGGTGGTTTGGTCCCCCTAAAGCCATCACAAGGGCACTCGATGTAATTTCTTGGTACTTTAATATTGTAACAGAATGAAATCTGGCAAAAAGTCTTTTTTGCCTGAATTCCTTGAAACAGATCACATAAAATATTTGAGGATGTGTCATAACAGAAGTAACTTTTTTTTTTGAGGAAGATCAGCCCTGAGCTAACTACTGCTAATCTTCCTCTTTTGGCGGAGGAAGACTGGCCCCAAGCTAGCATCCATGCCCATCTTCCTGTATTTTATATGTGGGACGCCTACCACAGCATGACTTTTGCCAAGCAGTGCCATGTCCACACCCGGGATCTGGGCCGGCAAACCCCGGGCCACCAAGAAGGGGAACGCGGGAACTTAACCGCTGTGCCACCCAGCCGGCCCCAGAACAGAGGTAACTTTTAAATGCTTTTAATTAGTTCACTGACTCGAACTCCTTCAGGACCCTGTTGGGGAATTAGCTTGGGCAGTGAGGACCATGGCGTTGCGGAGCACCACATGTTAAATGGCCGGGGCAAAGGGGCACTTGCTTCCTCCAGTTCAGTCCTCCTTAAGGAGCTAAACCCAAGGGTTTATGAAAATGCAAAAGGGAAATTAGAAGAGGAAGAGAGGGCTTTTAAATTTTGATTTCCTGTAAAACAACTTCAGAGTTGTTATTTTTTTACTTTTATTATGGAAGAATTTAAATATATAGAAAATAAACATTTATACAAGACATGGCAGTAGCCCCCTTCATATTCATCACTGAGCATCAACAATTATCAATATGTGGCCAATCTTATTTCATCTATATCCCCACAGATTTACTTCCTTCCCATATTGTTTTGAGGCAAACCTATAAGTTAAATGTTAACATTCTTCTCCCAGTAAATACTCCTTTAGGGATAATCTTTATTCTAGCAGGACAAGAAATATCCAAAAGCTTAAGAATAGGAAGAAACTTGGAAAGATCACTTTCCTGGTTATTGTCTGTCTCCCCTTACCCCTTACCCCGCCCCAGATCCATTTCCACCATTCTCTGTCCTGCTGGGTCCTGGCAGTGTGCCCACTTGGGGCCGCATCCCCAAGCTCACTTCCCTCCCTTGTAAGTGATGTTTCCCATTGGCCTGTAGTTAGTTTCAGACAAGGGGAAACACCTGCAGGAGGTCTGAGACTGGGAGGAGAGAGAGACTGGGGTGTTTATTCCTCCAGGAGCCACCACTCTTCTCCCTCCTTCCATGGTTCTGGACGGGCTGTGTCCCCATAGGTCCAGTTTCTGTCAGGTGTCCCCTCTTCCACGATTGAGGCTTGTGCTTCAGGCCTGGGGTGTTAAAGCTGCCCCACTGCTGCCTGTCCCTGAGCGCTTCACCATCCCTTGACTCTGACCTCCTGAGTCACTGTAAGAAGTCATGCACCCTGCACCTAACTCAGACTTGCCATAAAGCAGGTACTTAAGACTGTCTTGAATGGACCTGATCCCACCCAAGAAAATACTTAAGGAAAATAGTTTGCTGCCCTTTCATGAACAAATACGTCAACATTCCCATCTTTTCAAGTAGTTTCTTTCTCCCCATCTTCTCAACCCTGTTCCAGGAAAATGCAGATGAGAAAGAAAAGAAGTCACGTAATTCATTGCCACAATATGATGCCCTTTCTGGGACATATTTCTAAATAATGGACATCAAGGAAGAGAAATGGGGGGGGGGAGGGGAAATGGAGCACTCAGGCAGATGAGAAGAAATTGTCTATAAGCCATGCAAAGAATTCCCTTTCAGCTCACAGCACACGGAAGGCCACTGCAGTCTGATGTGGCCAGGTGGTCCCAGGAGGCCTTTCGTGTCTTCTCTCTACATGGTAGGCAGGATGGAAAGACTCACTGGAGCTGCCCTAAGAGGGTCACCTGAACTGAGCTGTCTAAACCTATAATGTTTGCCTGAGGCCAAATTCTGGCTGTGTGTATATGTGTGTGCATGTCTGGCCTCTGGGATGTGTGGTATTTATTTCCTCTTCCTCTCCCATCCTGGGCCAATTTGCCTTCTCTGGGTTAATTGCACGTCTTTGTCATTATTCTGGAAATTAGGCCATCCTGGCTGTCTCAGACAGAGCCCCCTCAGCTCTGAGTTGTCCCGGGATTGTTTTCCTCAGGGGCACGGAGGCAAACATCTTCAGAGGCATCTTGCTTCCTTAGACTTTCCAGTTGCGCTCTCTTATAGGATTGACAAATTCAGGTCTTTCCTGCTGTCTTAGAAACTGTGCCACTGTCACCTTGAAAAAGCAAATGGTACAACATGTACCGTGCGTGGCTCACAAGACCACCAGATCACCTTTGGGTCCCTGTCCCTTGTTCCTGGTGCTGGTGGCTGCCTGATGGTATGTGTACCTGAGAGGACCCCATCTGATGTCCCCTATGTAGCAGTGAACTCAGCAACCATAGCTCAACCAGCATCCTCTCTGCATGGGGTCGTTCTCACAAGGTCACTGGCCCCAGGATGGAGAGTGAAACTATAGTGGGGAGCTGGGGAGACAGGATCAAGGCCCCTGCTGTTGTCTGTGGCTGTGATAGTACCCAGCCCATGGGACTGCAGCTGAAGCGGGCGCTTAGATCAGGCTCCTCTGGGGAGGATTAAATTCGGTTCTCGTTTCTGGAGAAGTTGCACGTGTGAGCCCGGCATTGTCACTTTGACTAATGAGTGTTAAAAGAGAGATCAGAACCCTGGCTGATTTCCTGTGAAAAGCCCTTCAGGAAAAAGATTACACAGCACCCAGAGCTGACTGTACCGTCGTTTAGTCGCACCCAAGTCCCCAGGGCCTGCGAGCTCGCGCCAAGCTTCACTAATGCCTGTCGATGCCTTTGTTCGTGGAATCACCGTGATGGCGGTGATCCTCGCTCCTCCTTCCAGCTCTGAGCATTAAGCAAGTCTTGGCTTTGCTCCTGCCACTTACTTACTCTCCTCTGGCTCTTGGTCTCAGACTTGTCCAGTCTGTTCTTCCCTATTTACTTATGGTTTGGTTTGGGGGTCAGGATACTGGCTACAAAGGTTTAAAATCTGGAAAATAATTTGGGAAAGTAACACACCAAAGGTTACCTCTTGGTTGGTTGAATGAAACTCTTGTCCCCCTAATGCAGTAGGCAATGGTAGCATCACTAATGGTGGGTGACCAAGTGTTTCGTGTCCCTGATGTGGCATAACAGGAACTGTGCCACATCTCCTCTGACGGATTTAGCCAGGAAAGGATTGAAGCTAATCTTTCGGATCTGATTTCCAGTGTGCAGGGAGTGTGGGGATGTGAGAACAAGGTTAAAGACACATAATCTGAGGAAGGAACAAGGCAAATAAATCCAGAGGATGGACCACAACTAGCCTGCTCTCTGCAAGGACTCAATGATGTGCATAAGAGAAGAGATCTGGATTAAAACTTAACGAACATAACAACTCGATATAACGCATGGTCCTGGATTGGATGCTGGTTTAGATATACTAGCAACAACACACATTTTGGGGACAATGGTGGGATTTTAAAAGTATTAGATTAGGAGAAAATTTATTGACATGGACAGATGACTGATTATATCAGTATATATTCATATAACATATATATATGCGCAGAGGGAAAGTGTGGAAAGATATACACATAGATGTTAACTGTGGTAAACTTGGGGGATAAGAATATGATGTTTTAATTTTCCTTTTATTCCTTGCTGACATTTTGTAATTTTTTCCAGCTTTATTGAGATCTAATTAACACATAACATTGTGTAAGTTTAATGTGTACATTATGATTTGATACACATACAGATTGTAAAATGATCTAATTTTTTAGTGTTGAAAAGATATTGCTTTTGTAATCACAAAGGGTTGTTAATGAAAAAATAAAACAACAAGAAATACCTTTCCAGGCAGCAATAATGAAAAGGGACAGGGGGCCAGGTCAGCCCAGCTGCTCCTGAGCTGACACACAAGGCGGGCGAGCACCTCCCCTCCCTCCCAGCCTGGGACTCATCAGGAAGACCCCAGTGGGGACCATGAGTCTACAGCCACGCAGCCACATTTGTTTCATTCTTTTTTTCTTTTCATGGTGGTAACAATGATTTATAATATTATATAAATTTCAAGTGGACATCATTATATTTTGATTTCTGTGTGGATTACATGTTCACCACCCAAAGACTAATTATAATGCATCACCACACACCTGTTTCACACACTCTTTTGCCGTTCTCCCTGCCCCCTTTCCCTCTGGTAACCACCAATCCAATCTGTTTCTTTGTGTTTGTTTGTTGTTGTTTTTAATCTTCTACGTATGAGTGAGATCATGTGGTATTTGACTTTCTCCCTCTGACTTATTTAACTTAGCATAATTCCCTCAAGGTCCATCCATATTGTCATGAATGGCCAGATTTCATCATTTCTTATGGCTGAATAATATTCCATTGTGTCTATATACCACATCTTCTTTATCCATTTGTCCCTTGATAGGCACCTAGGTTGCTTCCAAGTCTTTGCTATTGTTGATAGTCCTGCAATGAACATAGGGGTGCATGTATCTTTATGCGTTTGTGTTTTCAAGTTCTTTGGGAAAATACCCAGCAGTGGGATAGCTGGATCATATGGTAGATCTATTCTTAATTTTCTGAGGATACTCCATACTGTTTTCCATAGTGGCTGCATCACTTTGCACTCCCATCAGCAGTGTATGAGGGTTCCCTTCTCTCTACACCCTCTCCAACACTTGATGTTTTCTGTCCTGTTCATTATGGCCATTCTGACAGGAGTGAGGTGATACCTCATTGTAGTTTTGATTTGCATTTCCCTTTTAGTTAATGATGTTGAACATCTTTTCATGCACCTGTTGGCCATTTGTATATCTTCTATGGAGAAATATCTATTCAAATTTTTTACCCATTTTTGAATTGGGTTGTTAGTTTTTTGTCGTTGGGCTGTATGAGTTCTTTTTATATTTTGGATATTAACCCCTTATCAGATATATGGTTTGCAAATATCTTCTCCTGATTGTTAGGTTGTCTTTTAGTTTTATTGATGATGGTTTCCTTTGCTGTGCAGAAGCTTTTTAGTTTGATGAAGTCCCAGTTGTTTATTTTTTCTATTGTTTCCCTTGCCCAGTCAGACATGTTTCTTGAAAATATGTCACTAAGATTGATGTCGAAGAGCCTATTGCCTATGTTTTCTTCTACAAGTTTCATGGTATCAGGTCTTACATTCAAGTTTTTAACCCGTTTTGAGTTAATTTTTGCGTATAGTATAAGATAATGGTCTATTTTCATTCTTTTGCTTGTGGCTGTCCAGTTTTCCCAGCACTGTTTACTGAAGAGACTTTCCTCTCTCCATTGTATGTTCTTGGCTCCCTTGTTGAAAAATAACCATCCAAAGATGTGTGGTTTTATTTCTGGGTTCTCAATTCTGTTTCATTGATCTGTGTGTCTGTTTTTGTGCCAGTGCCATGCTGTTTTGGTTACAATAGCTTTGTAGTATATTTTGAAATCAGGGAGTGTGACGCCTCCAGCTTTCTTCTTTTTTCTCGGGATTCCTTTGGCTATTTTGGGTCTTTTGTTGTTCCATATAAATTTTAGGATTCTTTGTTCTATTTCTGTGAAAAATGTCATTGGAACTTTGTTAGGGATTGCATTGAATCTATAAATTGCTTTAGGACGTATGGACATTTTAACTGTGTTAATTCTTCCAATCCAAGAGCACGGAATATCTTTCCATTTCTTTGTGTCTTCTTCAATTTCTTTCAACAATGTTTTGTAGTTTCCGGTGTACAGATCTTTCACCTCTTTGGTTAAGTTTATTCCTAGGTATTTTATTCTTTTTGTTGCAATTGTAAATGGGAATGTATTCTTAATTTCTCTTTCTGCTACTTCATTGTTAGAGTATAGAAATGCAACTGACTTTTGTATTTTGCTTCTGTATCCTGTAACTTTACCATATTCATTTATTGTTTCCAAAAGTTTTTTAGTGGATTCTTTAGGGTTTTCTATATACAAAATCATGTCCTCTGCAAGTAATGACAGTTTCACTACTTCCTTTACAATTTGCATCCCATTTATTTCTGTTTCTTGCCTGACTGCTCTGGCTAGGACTTCCAATGCTATGTTAAATAAGAGTGGTGAAAGTGGGCATCCTTATCTGGTTCCTGTCCTTAGAGGGATAGCTTTCAGTTTTTCTCCATTGAGAATGATATTAGCTGTGATTTTGTCATACATAGCCTTTGTTATGTTGAGGTACTTTCCTTCTATACTCATTTTATTCAGGGTTTGTGTCATAAATGGATGTTGGATCTTGTCAAATGCTTTCTCTGCATCTATTGAAATGATCATGTGAGTTTTATTCTTCATTATGTTAATGTGGTGTATCACGTTGATTGGTTTGCAGATGTTGAACCATCCCTGCACCCCTGGAATAAATCCTACTTGATCATGTTGTGTGATCTTTTTAATGTATTGTTGTATTCGATATGCTAGTATTTTTTTTTTTATTAATGTTATGATAGATTACAACCTTGTGAGATTTCAGTTGTACATTTTTGTTAGTCATGTTGTGGGTACACCACTTCCCCCTCCGTACCCTCTCCCCACCACCCCTTTTCCCTGGTAACCACCGATCAGATCTCCTTCTCAATATACTAATTTCCACCTATGAGTGGAGTCATATAGAGTTCGTCTTTCTCTGACTGACTTATTTCGCTTAACATAATGCCCTCGAGGTCCATCCACGTTGTTGTGAATGGGCCAATTTCGTCTTTTTTTATGGCTGAGTAGTATTCCATTGTGTATATATACCACATCTTCTTTATCCAATCATCAGTTTCTGGGCATGTAGGCTGGTTCCACGTCTTGGCTGTTGTAAATAATGCTGCGATGAACATAGGGGTGCAACGGACTCTTGAGATATCTGATATCAGGTTCTTAGGATAGATACCCAGTAATGGGATGGCTGGGTCATAGGGTATTTCTATTTTTAACTTTTTGAGAAATCTCCATACTGTTTTCCATAGTGGCTGTACCAGTTTGCATTCCCACCAACAGTGTATGAGGGTTCCTCTTTCTCCACAACCTCTCCAACATTTGTCGTTCTTGGTTTTGGATGTTTTTGCCAATCTAACGGGGGTAAGGTGATATCTTAGTGTAGTTTTGATTTGCGTTTCCCTGATGATTAGCGATGATGAACATCTTTTCATGTGTCTATTGGCCATATTCATATCTTCTTTTGAGAAATGTCTGTTCATGTCCTCTGCCCATTTTTTGATCGGGTTGTTTGTTTTTTTGTTGTTAAGCAGTGTGAGTTCTTTGTATATTATGGAGATTAACCCTTTGTCGGATAAGTGGCTTGTAAATATTTTTTCCCAATTAGTGAGCTGTTTTTTTGTTTCAATCCTGTTTTCCCTTGCCTTGAAGAAGCTCTTTAGTCTGATGAAGTCCCATTTGTTTATTCTTTCTATTGTTTCCCTCAACTGAGGAGTTACAGTGTCCGAAAAGATTCTTTTGAAACTGATGTCAAAGAGTGTACTGCCTATATTCTCTTCCAAAAGACTTATTGTCTCAGGCCTAATCTTTAGGTCTTTGATCCATTTTGAGTTTATTTTGGTGTGTGGTGAAAAAGAATGGTCAATTTTCAATCTTTTGCATGTGGCTGTCCAGTTTTCCCAGCACCATTTGTTGAAGAGACTTTCTTTTCTCCATTGTAGGCCCTCTGCTCCTTTGTCGAAGATTAGCTGTCCATAGATGTGTGGTTTTATCTCTGGGCTTTCAATTCTGTTCCATTGATCTGTTGACCTGGTTTTGTACCAGTACCATGCTGTTTTGATCACTGTAGCTTTGTAGTATGTTTTGAAATCAGGGATTGTGATTCCGCCGGCTTTGTTTTTCTTGCTCAGGATTGCTTTAGCAATTCACAGTCTTTTGTTCCCCCATATGAATTTTAGGATTGTTTGTTCAATTTCTGTGAAGAATGTTCTTGGGATTCTGATTGGGATAGCATTGAATCTGTATATTGCTTTAGGTAGTATGGACATTTTAACTACGTTTATTCTTCCAATCCATGTGCAAGGAATGTTTTTCCATCTCTTTATGTCATCGCCTATTTCTTTCAAGAAAGTCTTGTAGTTTTCATTGTATAGATCCTTCACTTCCTTGGTTAAGTTTATCCCAAGGTATTTTATTCTTTTCGTTGCGATTGTGAATGGGATGGAGTTCTTGAGTTCTTTTTCTGTTAGTTTATTGTTAGTGTATAGAAATGCTACTGATTTATGCACGTTAATTTTATACCCTGCTACTTTGCTGTAGTTGTTGATTATTTCTAATAGTTTTTCTGTGGATTCTTTGGGGTTTTCTATGTATAAGATCATGTCGTCTGCAAACAACGAGAGTTTTACTTCTTCGTTACCTATTTGGATTCCTTTTATTTCTTTTTCCTGCCGAATTGCTCTGGCCAGCACCTCCAGTACTATGTTGAATAGGAGTGGTGAAAGTGGGCACCCTTGTCTTGTTCCTGTCCTCAGAGGGATGGCTTTCAGCTGTTGTCCATTGAGTATGATGTTGGCTGTGGGTCTATCATATATGGCCTTTATTATGTTGAGGTACTTTCCTTCTATACCCATTTTACTGAGGGTTTTTTATCGTAAATGGGTGTTGGATCTTGTCGAATGCTTTCTCTGCATCTATTGAGATGATCATGTGGTTTTTGTTTTTCATTTTGTTGATGTAGTGTATCACGTTGATTGACTTGCGGATGTTGAACCATCCCTGTGTCCCTGCTATAAATCCCACTTGATCATGGTGTATAATCTTTTTGATGTATTGCTGTAATTGGTTTGCCAAAATTTTTGTTGAGGATTTTTGCATCTATGTTCATCAGTGATATCGGCCTGTAGTTCTCCTTCTTTGTGTTGTCCTTGTCAGGTTTGGGGATCAGAGTGATGTTGGCTTCATAGAATGTGTTAGGGAGTTCTCCATCTTTCTCAATTTTCTGGAACAGTTTGAGGAGAATAGGTATTAAGTCTTCTTTGAATGTTTGGTAGAATTCTCCAGAGAAGCCGTCTGGTCCTGGACTCTTGTTTTTGGGGAGGTTTTTGATTACCGTTTCTATTTCCTTACTTGTGATTGGTCTATTCAGATTCTCCATTTCTTCCTGATTCAGTTTGGGGAGATTGTAGGAGTCTAGGAATTTGTCCATTTCTTCCAGGTTGTTCAATTTGTTGGCATATAGTTTTTCATAGTATTCTCTTATGATCTCTTGTATTTCATTGGTATCTGTTGTGATTTCTCCTCTGTCATTCCTGATTTTATTAATTTGCGATTTCTCTCTTCTTTTCTTGGTGAGTCTGGCTAGGGGTTTGTCAATTTTGCTAATTCTTTCGAAGAACCAACTCTTTGTTTCATTGATCCTTTCTATCGTCTTTTTTGTTTCAATATCATTTATTTCTGCTCTTATTTTTATTATTTCCCTCCTTCTACTGACTCTGGGCTTTGTTCTTCTTTTTCTAGTTCTGTTAGGTGTCGTTTGAGGTTGCTTACATGAGCTTTTTCTTGTTTAGTGAGGTGAGCCTGTATTGCGATGAATTTCCCTCTTAGGACTGCTTTTGCTGCATCCCAAATGATTTGGTATGTCGTGTTCTCATTTTCATTTGTCTCCAGATAATATCTGATTTCTTCTTTAATTTCTTCAATGATCCATTGTTTGTTGAGAAGCGTGTTGTTTAGTCTCCACATTTTTGCACCTTTCTCTGCTTTTTTCTTGTAGTTGATTTCTAGTTTAATAGCGTTATGATCAGAAAAGATGCTTGATATAATTTCAACTCTCTTGTATTTATTGATGTTTGCTTTGGTTCCCAAAATATGGTCAATCCTTGAGAATGTTCCATGTGCACTTGAGAAGAATGTGTAACCTGCTGTTTTTGGATGAAGTGTTCTATATATATCTATTAAGTCCATCTGGTCTAATTTTTCATTTAATTCTATTATTTCCTTGTTGATTTTCTGTCTGGATGTTCTGTCCATTGGTGTTAATGGTGTGTTGAGGTCCCCTACTATTATTGTATTGTTGTTGATGTCTTCTTTTAGTTCTATTAAGAGTTGCTTTACAAATTTTGGTGCTCCTGTGTTGGGTGCGTATATATTTATAAGTGTTATGTCTTCTTGGTGGAGAGTCCCTTTTATCATTATATACTGTCCCTCTTTATCTTTCTTTATCTGTTTTGCTTTGAAATCTACCTTGTCTGATATTAGTATAGCGACACCTGCTTTCTTTTGTTCATTATTAGCTTGGAGTATTGTTCTCCATCCCTTCACTCTGAGTCTGTGTTTGTCTTTGGGGCTGAGGTGTGTTTCCTGGAGGCAGCATATTGTTGGATCTTGTTCTTTGATCCATCCTGCCACTCTGTGTCTTTTGATTGGGGAGTTCAATCCATTTACATTTAGAGTGATTATTGAGATGTGGGGGCCTACCACTACCATTTTGTGTCTTGTTTTCCGGTTTTCTTCAGTTTCCTTTGTTTCTCGTCCCATGGTTTAATCTGTTCTGATGTAGAGCTGCTACTCTCTGTTGTTGTCCTTCTACTTATCTCCTCTGCTCTTGGTTTTGTAGCCCCTTTCCTTTTTTGGATTTTTCAGGAATGAGGGTTTTCCTGAGGATTTCCTGAAGAGGAGGTTTTGTGGCAATGAACTCCCTTAATTTTTGTTTATCTGGGAAAGTTTTTATTTCTCCATCGTATTTGAAGAATATTTTCGCTGGGTAGAGAATTCTCGGCTGTAGATTTTTGTCCTTCAGATTTTTGAATATATCATTCCACTCTCTTCTAGCCTGTAAAGTTTCTGCTGAGAAATCTGCTGATAGCCTGATGGGGGTTCCTTTGTAGGTTAGTTTCTTTTGCCTGGCTGTCCTTAATATTTTCTCCTTGTCGTTGACTTTTGCTAGCTTCACTACTATATGCCGTGGAGTTGGTCTTCTTGCATTGATAAAGTTTGGAGATCTATTGGCTTCTGTCACCTGAAGATCCATCTCCCTCACCAGATTTGGGAAGTTCTGAGCCATTATTTCTTTGAATAGGTTTTCTGCCCCTTTCTCCTTCTCTTCTCCCTCTGGTATACCTATAATCCTTACGTTGCATCTCCTAATTGTGTCTGATAATTCTCGGAGAGTTTCTTCATTTCTTTTAAGTCTTGCTTCTCTCTCCTCCTCTGCCTGCAACAATTCTATATTGCCATCTTCCAAATTGCTAATTCTTTCCTCCATATTATCGGCCCTACTGTTCAGAGCATCTAGATTTTTCTTAATCTCCTCTATTGTGTTCTTCATTTCCAATATTTCTGTTTGGTTCTTCTTTATCGTATCAAACTCTTTTGTGACATAGCTCCCGAACTCGTTGAGTTGACGGTCAGAATTCTCTCTTAACTCATTGAGAATCTTAATGATGGCTGTTTTGAAGTCATCATCATTTAGGTTATATATATATATCTCATTTTCTTTGGGATTGTTTTCTGTGTATTTGTTACTTTCTTTCTGTTCTGGAGATTTAATGTATTTTTTCATATTGCTTGATGTTGTTGATTTGTGCCTCCACATGGAGATAGAGTTTAGTTGCTCCTTTCACTTGTTTCAGCTGCTGCGGTGGGGGGAGCAGCTGTTTATACTTCACCAACCAGGAACCCTGTCCGTAGTTGCTAACTGGGCCTGGGCCCCTCTTCGTAGCCACAGTGGCCCTTTGGATTCCCTCCTCTGCCGTGGGGGCCGTCACAGGGGGGCTTCAGGCTGCAGGTGCCTACTGTTGCAGCCCACCTAGATGTGCTCTCTCCTTGGGGTCTGCAACGGTGTTATGGGCTTTTCCAGCGGCCAGGGGTGGGATCACTTATATTTGTTGCTCCGTTGCTGTCGGCACCCACCGAATCTCACTTGTCCTCTATGGGTCGCAGGAGAGCTATTGGCATCTTCTACAGTCTGTGGTTAGTACACCTAGCTATGCTGCTTTTGCCCTGGGGTCTTCCAGCCTTGTGGCTGGCGGCTGGGTGCCTTCTACTGGTGCTGTGCAGAGGCTTTCCCTAAGGCTGCTGTGAGCCTGTAGGGTTTCCCCCTAGGCTACGAAGCTGGGTCTCTGGAACTCTTTCCAGCCCCAGTCCTCTCCGAGATCTCCGGCAATCCCTAGTCTCACGGGGCGGGCAACGGCAGCTGGGGGTCACCCCGCCCTCTGGGCTTCTCTCCGGGCCTCTCCCGGGAGCCCTGAATGCTGGGAGTGGCCCCTCTGCTAATGGCAGACAGAGAGTTTTGTCTGCTGCCTGGCAGAACTCCGGCGCTTCCCCTCTGGGTCGCAGAACCGGCCTTTGAAAGTTCCCCCCGCCCCGGTCCTCTCCGAGATCTCTGGCAATCTCTAGCCCCACGGGGCGGGCAACGGCAGCTGGGGGTCGCCCCACCCTCTGGGCTTCTCTCCGGGCCTCTCCCGGGAGCCCTGAATGCTGGGCGTGGCCCCTCTGCTAATGGCAGACAGAGAGTTTTGTCTGCTGCCTGGCGGAACTCTGGCGCTTCCCCTCCGGGTCGCAGAACCGGCCTTTGAAAGTTCCCCCAGCCCTGGTCCTCTCCGAGATCTCCGGCAATCCCTAGTCCCACGGGGCGGGCAACGGCAGCTGGGAGACCTCCGTACCCTCCGTGACTCTCTCTGGGACCCTCCGGGCGCCCCGAGCACCAGGCTGGGTCTCCCCGCCAATGGCGGGGAGAGACTCTCCCCGCGGGCTCAGGTGTGCAACTCCAAAGTTTCCCTCTGCGTTTAGGAGTAATTGCGGGGGGTTTAGGTAGGGTTCTGGTCACCTGTTTCCACCATCGCTCCTCTGTTGTGTTCTCGCTCCTGCCCTAGATGTGTGTGGATCCTCTGGGGGCGTCCGTTGGAAGAAAGCCGCTTGCGGGTACTAGGCTGCCTGTTGGGGTCGGAGAGTTTTCACCTATTTCCACATCCTCCCGGAGGAAAGTCTGTCCGGTTCCGATGTATAGTCGCGTGGGTGTCTCAGACGTCCTGAGATGCTGTCTGGATATCCTTTGTCAAGCGATAAGTGTCCAAATAATTGTAGACTCGAAGGGCGAGAGACAAAGAGGACTACTCACGGCGCCATCTTGGATCTTCTTCTCGATATGCTAGTATTTTGTTGAGGATTTTTGCATCAATGTTCATCACTGATATTAGCCTGTAGTTTTCTTTTTTTGTATTGTCCTTGTCTGGTTTTGGTATCAGGGTAATGTTGGCTTCATAGAATGAACTAGGAAGCTCTCCCTCCTCTTCAATTTTTTGGAAGAGTTTGAGAAGGATAGGTATTAAGTCTTGTTTGAATGTTTGGTAGAATTCTCTACAGAAGCAATCTGGTCTTTGACTTTTATTTCTTGGAAGGTTTTTAATTACTGTTTCAATCTCCTTACTAGTGATTAGTCTATTAAAATTATCTCTTTCTTCTTGATTATGTTTTTGAAGGTTGTATGATTCTAAGAATTTATACATTTCTTCTAGATTTTTCAATTTGTTGGTGTATAGCTTTTTGTAATATTCTCTTATAATTTGCATTTCTGAGGTGTCTGTTGTAATTTCTCTTCTTTCATTTCTGATTTTATTTATTTTAGCCTTCTCTCTTTTTTTTCTTGGTGAGTCTAGCTAAAGGTTTGTCAATTTTGTTTATCTTTTCAAAGAATCAGCTCTTGGTTTCATTGAATTTTTCTGCTGTTTTCTCAGTCTGTATTTCATTTATTTCTGCTCTGATTTTTATTATTTCCTTTCTTCTACTCATTTTGAGTTTTGTTTATTATTCTTTTTCTTGTTCCTTTAGGTGAACTTTTTGATTGTTTCTTTGAGATTTTTCTTGTTTGTTGACGTAGGCCTGTATTGCTCTAAACTTCCCTCTTGGAACCGCTTTTGCTGTATGCCATACATTTTGGCATGTCATTTTTCATTTTCATTTGTCTCCAGGTATTTTTTGATTTCTCCTTTGACTTCTTCATTGAATCAATAATTATCCAGTAGCATTTTGTTTAATCTCCATATATTTGTGGCTTTTCTAATTTTCTTCCCGTAGTTGATTTATAGTTTCATACTGTTGTGGTCAGAAAAGACACTTGGTATTATTTCAATCTTCTTAAATGTATTGAGACTTATTTTGTGGCCTAATATTTGATCAATCCTGGAGAATGCTCCATCCACATTTGAAAAGAATGTGTATTCTGTGGGTTTTGGATAGAATGTTCTGTATATATCTACTTGGTCCATCTGGTTTAATGTGTCATTTAAGCCTCATCTTTTCTTATTGATCTTTTGTTAGGACAATCTATCCATTGGTGTAAGTGGAATGTTAAAGTCCCCTACTATTATTGTGTTACTGTCTATTTTTCCTTTTATGTCTGTTAGTAATTACTTTATATATTTAGGTGCTCCAATGTTGGGTGCATAGATATTTACAAGTGTTGTATCCTCTAGTTGGATTATTCTTTTTATCATTTTGTAGTGTGATTCTTTGTCTCTTGTTACAGTTTTTGTTTTAAAGTCTGTTTTGTCTGATATAAGAATTGCTACTTCAGCTTTCTTTTCTTTTTTTCTTTTGAGGAAGATTAGCCCTGATCTAACTTCTGCCAATCCTCCGCTTTTTGCTGAGGAAGAACAGCCCTGAGCTAACATCTGTGATCATCTTCCTCTACTTTGTATGTGGGATGCCTACCACAGCATGGCATGCCAAGCTGTGCAATGTCCGCACCCAGGATCTGAACCAGCGAACCCCAGTCCACTGAGTTGGAACATGCACACTTAACCGCTGTGTCACTGGGCCAACCCCTTCAGCTTTCTTTTCATTGTCATTTGCATGGAGTATTTTTTTTATAGCCCTTCACTTTCAGTTTGTCACTGTCTTTAGGTCTTAAGTGTATCTCTTGTAGGCAGCATATATATGGGTCTTGTTTTTTTATCCAGTTGGTCTCCCTATGCCTTTGGATTGGAGCATTTAGTCCATTGATATTTAAAGTACCTATTGATAAGTATGGGCTTATTGCCATTTTGTTACTTTTTTCCCTAGGTGTGTTAGTAGTTCTTCTCTGTTCCTTTCTTGTCTTGCTCTCTTCCCCTGTGGTTTGATGGTTTTCTTTAGTATTACGTTTCGAAATCCTTTCTCTTAATTTTTTGTATATTAATTCTAGATTTTTGGTTTTTGATTACCATGAGGTTCATGTATAACAACCTATGTATATAGCAATCTATATTAAGTTGATGATCTGTTTAGTTTCACTTCTTGCTAAAAGCTCTTTTCTTTCATTCCCCTCATCCCACATTTTACGTTTTTGATATGATACCTAACGCCTTTTGTGTGTGTGTGCGTATCCATTACTCTCTTATCTTGGAAATAGATAATTTTAGTAATTTTGTCTTTTGACCTTCCTGTTATCTTCATAGGGGGTTGATCCACTACCTTTAATATGTTTTTGGCTTTATCAGTGATTTTATTGCTTTTGGGGGGGGATGATGTTCCTATTCCTATTTGTGCTCTTCTCTTTCCCACTTAAATAAGTTCCTTTAGCATTTCTTATAAAACTGGTTTCTTCGTGATAAATGCCTTTAATATTTGCTTGTTTAGGAAACTCTTTATCTCTCCTTCCACTCTGAATGACAACCTTGCCAGGTAGAGCTTTCTTTGCTGTAGGTCTTTTCCTTTCAGCACTTTAAATATATCATGCCGCTTTGTTCTCACCTGTAAGGTTTCTTCTGAGAAGTCGGCTGATAGCTTTACGGGGTTTCCTTTGTATGTTACTTGTTGCCTTTCTCTTACAGCTTTTAGCATTTTCTCTTCATCTTTAATTCTTGACATTTTACTGATAATGTGTTTTGGTGTGGGCCTCTTCCGATTTATCTTGTTTGATGATCTCTGTGCTTCCTGTAACTGGATATCTGTTTCCTTCCTTAGGTTAGGAAAGTTTTCAACTATTATTTCTTCAAATAGATTCTCTGCCCCTTTTTCCCTGTCTTCTCCTTCTTGGACACCTATAATACAAATGTCAGTGTGGTTGATGTCCTAGAGGTACTTTAGAGTGTCCTTGTTCTTTTTCTTTTCTCTGTTCAGCTTGGGTGATTTCCTCTAGTCATTTGTCAAGCTTGCTTATCCATTCTTCTCTATCATCTACTCTGCTACTGAGTCCCAATAGTGAATTTTTTATTTCCAATATTGTATTCTTCATTTCTGATTTGGTTCTTATTTGTTGAAGTCCTCACTGAGTTCATTATTCTTCTCCCAAGAGCAGTGAGCATCCTTAAGACTTTTTGTTTGAACTCTTTGTCAAGTAGGTTGCTCATCTCCATTTCATTTAGTTCTTTCTCTGGGATTTTGTCCTGTTTCCTCACTTGGAACATATCCTATTGCCTGCTCATTTTGCCTCTTTCTCTGTGCTTATATCTATGTATTAGGTAGGTCAGCTACATCTTCTGATCTTGAAGAGGTGGCCTATGTAAGAGATGCTTATGAGGCCCAGCAGCATGCATCCTTCTTATCACCAGTTCCAAATGTCCCAGGGCTGTGCTGTGTGTGGGCTACTTGTGTCCTTCTACTTTGACAGGGTTGCTCTTGCTACAGGTTCCCAGGGAGGCTAGGCTGTCCCCCTGGCTGGCTGGTGCAATGCTCAGCTCTGTGCGGCTGCTATGGACCCTTCAGTCACTTTCTCTGGCGTGGGAAGCCCCAGCACAGTTGGTTTCAAGATCTAACAGTACATTCCTGCTGCAGTGTTTTTGTTAAGTTATAGGCTCCCAGTGTGGCTGGTTGCTATGCTCAGGGGCTTACAATTGCTGTGGGCCTCCAGCCTGTAAGGCTGTTTTAAGCTGTCTCAGGATTATAGTTGTGTTGGACCCTGGTATGAGAGTACTCAATTATTTCAGGCTTTGGGAGATGGGGCTGATCCCTTATGTGGCTATTTGAGAAGAACAAGTCTGCTACAGCTGACGAGCCCCACAGCCCACAGGGCCACACACACCATCAACACACTCCTGTCCCATGTGTATGCCCTGCCCCCTTCAAGCAGACCTAGTGGCCCCATTCCAGAGTCCCCATACACTCCATCACTCCCCACACACTCCACCTGTTCCTCGTGCATACCCTGCCCCCCAGAGGTTCCAGGCACCACATCTATATGGGCCTACAATTTGCCTGAGGGCTTGCTGTTGTGTGAGGCCAGTCCCTAAGGCAGGCTGTCTGCCTGCTGATGTGGATCAAATCAGTGCTCTATTGAGTGGGACAGACCACCAGATAACAGGCCAGGAGCTGATCACCAATGGTGTCTGCTAACATCTATGTCAGCGTGCCTGTACTAGGTCACAATAATGACTGGAACCAATGTCTTAGTCCCTGGAGAGGTCTCACCTCTCACGGAGAGGCAACCAGAGGCTATCAGGTGAGTCTCTTTTCAAGAAAGGACTGTACGCCTTTCTTTATGGTGATTTTAGCTTGCTTTCTGAAACAGGTGGATTTTTGTGTGGGCCCTTGCAGAGCTGATTTTTTTCCAATTATGTCCAATGGCTTTTCTGGGTTTATTCCCCATTGTTGCTAATACCCAGCAATCCAGATATTATGAGACTCATTGCTGTTGTGCTGAGTCCAAAGGAAGCATATAGTAGTAACACTACTCCATTCTGGTCCCCTACTACTCCAGAGAAGGCAGTGTATCTTGGAATTGCTCCCAGCTGGCCGTGAAGCACTGCAGCTCATGAAGGTGGCTTTTTTTAATCTCCAGAATGAAATTTCCACCTCTTCTACCTCAATCAGGACTGTCCCTTGCCATGAGGGTTCTTTTGCTCCAGGTTTTAGTTCTTTCTCAGGGGTAATTGTTCCAAGAGTAGTTGTAGATTGGTTGTGTGCATGGGAGGAGGTGAGGTCAGAGTCTGCCTACATTGTCATCTTCATCTTCACACCAACACCCACGTGTTTCATGTTGAGGTGCAAGTGAAAGATTTAAAATTGGTCACAATATAATTGAACTTGCGGAGTGACTTCCTACTGATGATGACTTTTGAGGGGAGGGAACTGTTGGGATGGAGGCACAGGGCATGCTTCTGGGACGAGCAGATGTGGAAACAGTAGAACTGTCATGGAAGAAACTGACGTTTACCTCTTGTGAGGTCGTTCAGCATCATGTGCTGGGGCATTCTCTGACAACTCAGTACTGACCTTCAGGATCGTCCGACTCAGCATGGTGATAGCACTTAACACCGTGAACTCCTTTTCACCACCGTGCTAAAATAGTAAGATGTCAAATGTGTTAGCTTGAACCATATGATTTTTGTAGGTCGAATATGGTCAAATGGCAGCAATTAGACTCAACCTAATAAGTGGTCTTTCCCTTAGAGGGGTTAGACATGAGTTGGGAGACAGAACAGTAACTCATCAATAGATGTAAAATGATTAAGACCTGCAATTAAGAAGCCTTTATTTTGAAGTCAATAATGCACAAGTTAGGAATTCCTTAAGATTTTTCGTGACTGACTACATGGCAGTGAATCTGTTCCTCTAGATGAACCACGTGGTCCAATTTATAAGCTATAGGGGAAATCGACCTACTGACTATATGCAACTCAGTTTCATCCCAGAATATTATTATCTGCCTTAACCACCCACCTTATTGCTGAGGGTTGATGCTGGAGGCTTTCCAGAAAAAATTCTACCATCAAGTGACCAAGATCTACACTCATGGTCGATATTTGGCAGAACATGCTGAAGCTCTGAAGGCTAGTCCTGGAGAAGAGTGAACGGTGGAGCTGCTGCAGCATCTCGGACGAACAGGCAACTTCCCGAAGTGGCTGCTTTGCAGCACACGGGGCTCACTGGGATATGTGAGCTCTGGTTGTGTCTCCTTTAAAATCAGTCACCTTACGTGACAGTCACACCTTGTGAAATGGCCCTCAGGGTCTCCAAAGTCCCGGGAGAGGTATGTTGTTCTTGTGCCTGAGTCTTATTCAGTCTCTTATCCAAGCTGAGCAGCTGTGACCTGCCAGGTTCTTTTCCAGGTTTTGTAGAGACTTCTCCTGGATCATCTGTTATGGTTTTTATTTTTTATTTCTGGGCTTTACTTTTAGTAATCACAGTCCTTTTCAGGCAGTTTTTGTCCTAACTACTACTGAATCTCTCATGCAGAGCCAGCAGAGCTGCTGGAGTCACACGGCACGGTACTGGACTGGTATTTCTCTCCTAGTTAGTGGGTTTACTATTCAATAGGGTAGGGGAAAATCATGACTTTCTGGACAGTGAATAAAACATCAAAATTAGTCCAAATTATCCTGAAAGTCAGATAGCAAAAGTTCGGGTCTCAGTTCTGAACTGATTCTCCGTGTTACCCTGGGCAAGTTCATTAACTCCTGGCAATACTAATTTCTTCTTCGGGAAAATGAGGGCATGAAAGTAGCTGATCTCCCATTACCATTGACCCTAAAACAATATATGTCCATGGAAAACCCTTTATATCATTAGGCAATTATTTAGATTACTCTATAATCCTTAAACATTCACTGTTGTAGAGAGTGAAAGAGAGAAGATAGCTCAGAAACACTTAGGTTGGTAGGAAAATCGAGGTTTTAAAATGTTGATCATAATTGAGTTATATAGAAATAATTTAGATTTCACCTTTTTTAAAGATATTTTTATTTTTATAAGAAAAAATTGTAATAAGAGGGTTCAGGGGATTCTGGAGTGTTGCTCCCCAAAGTTTCTCAATTCCTTTATACATTTGAAATTGGGATTCATGCAAACAGAAGTAGTCATTTGTGTTGGAATAAGTTTGTGATCACCTTGCAGTTGCTTTTTGTGTGTGAAGATTGAGGAGGTGCCCATTTCCCTGTCTTGAATAAAAGACAGAGAGCTTTAGGCAGAGAAATGGCATCTGCAGAACTTTGGGCACTAACTGAGGTTTAGGGTTGATGTTGGTTGGAATGTTTCAGTTGGTCTTGGGCATCAGACGTCATCAGCACCCCAGCCTGATTTGCTCCAGCATGAGGTTTGGGCTTGAGCATCCTTGCTGGGGACCTCCTGCACCTTTGTGGCCAGTTTGGGCTTCAGCATTGTGCATTGTCTCTAGGTGCACAGGCCACCCTAGGCTGAGTCTTGGCGGAGACGCAATATGTGGCAGGCATTTCCAGGCTTCAGGAGTCCAAGCACAGTTCTGTGGGTTCTGTTCATTATTTATAGAGTCTTCTATTGATCATCAAATGTTTCTGTTGCACCCCAGCCGCAAAGGAGAGTCAGTAATCCTCTCATTCTTTCAGAGCGCTCTCCTGCAGAGGGGCTGGCAGAAATGGGAAAGGTTAAGTGCTGGGAATGTCCGATCTTGGTTCTGCTCCTAAATCAATTCTTGCCTCAGGTAAGGCCCAGGTTCTTCCTGGGTCTGCAGATTAAACTGTTCGTCCTTGGGAAGATCGACTCACCCCTCTGTCCTCAACTGACTGCTACAGCATTTTACCTGGGTTACCACATGTCTGTCACCGCTTATCACTGCATCCGGATGTGGTAGGTACTATTTTTATCCTCATTTTATAGATTTCCTGAAGTTCAGAGACATTAAGTAATTAATCCAAGGTCACTCAGGTGATACATGGTAGAACTGAGACCCAAACTAAGTAACTTGACTTCCCCGGTAACCCCTCTGCCCTGTGTCTGTGAAATGAAGTAAAAACACCTCCTCTACTGCACACAAAGCAGATGCAAGATCAAAGGAGAAGATAATGCAACTGGAAGAATTGATAATGAAAAAGATCCTACTCAGATGTTGGTTGACATTCTTTTTTTTTTTTTTTTATTAATGTTATGATAGATTACAACCTTGTGAGATTTCAGTTGTACATTTTTGTTAGTCATGTTGTGGGTACACCACTTCCCCCTCTGTGCCCTCCCCCCACCCCCCCTTTTCCCTGGTAACCACCGATCAGATCTCCATATCAATATACTAAATTCCACCTATGAGTGGAGTGGTTGACATTCTTTTAAATTACCATTGTGGCTATCATTATGCATGCTGTTGAGATTATTGCCAGTGGCAGGCCAAAATTTTCTATTTCCTAAATGGAAGAGAAGAGCAACTTCTTGGAGAGACATATCCAGATTGATTTAAGGGTTATTTTCAGTTGTTAATTAATGATGCTCTCTAATCTTCTCATTTTCCCATTTTCTGCACAGTTTCAAATGCAGCTGATCCTAATTAGAGATCCTATTTGTGCATATATATGGAATTTGTGAATTCCATATATAAATGAAAAGGTGGCTTTGGACCACTGGGGGACAACAACTAGATCAGGGTGATAAAGTTTTGAGACTTTGGTGTGTAGTTAGTTAAATTTAATTTAAATTAAAGGGAGAAGAAAAGGTGTTCAGTGATTCTCTCTGAGGGATAAAGAGGACTTCATTTTGTGTCCAGTGTCGTGAGATTTGAGTCACTTGGAATGACTGGGTCTCCCGAAGGCATATCCTCATCTGTATCTCACAATGTAAGTGCAGTATTTTAATCATGAAAATAAGGAATGCCTGGGATAAAACCCAGCCAAACAAAAAACAACGTATCCTTCTTTTGTCAAAGCCAATATTGGGTTTTACAGAAGTATACTTTAATAAAACCTAGCTGTAACATATAAGGGACCATGTGGGATGCAAATATGTAATCCTCTGGCCTAGGTTTTGCATACTCACCACCCATTTCCATGCATGGAGCTCACAAATTGTTCCTTCAACAAGGTAAATCCAGAAAGAGACACGGGTTTGACTGGCAGGTCTTTGGAGGCCTGCTGAAACGCCGTAGAATCAATGGCACAGACATGGGGATCTATCTGTAAGCATCTCACTAGGGATTCTGAAAAAGTATCCTGTGGCTTCAGGGGTGCTGGCCTTGCTGCCCCAGCACAGGAATGCTGTGCTGGAAACCACTGTGATTTCCTCTGTGACGTATAAATCCCTGACATTCACCACTTGGTGTTCACAGTTGGGACACATGACCCATAGGTTCAATATTTACATTTTTGTTCCCTGTGTTTTATAGGTAAATGATGGCCATACATAGTTGAATTTTATTCGCTGTCTACCTGTATTGTATATTCGGAGATAAGTAAGGACTAGAATTGGAAAAATCACACATTGAATTCCTCCCCCAGTATGTACACATACACACAACACACACACACAGCTTTAATAGGTTTGAAATAACTTACAAAATTTAAATTCAGATAACTTCAAGGATGTATTGAAGGAGAAAACAAGTCACAAAAAGAAAGGTTGAATGGGCTGGTGAAAGGGAGAATGGGTGAATTCAGCTAATTTCTCGTGGATGGTGTTGGTGCTGGTGGTAGACAACTTGGATATGGTTCAGTGTATAACAATTTGGCTTTTTAAACTACCTTCTTATTCTTGAACCTTTTGCCTCTCTAAGTCCTGCCTAGCTAGTGTGTCTGAGGATGGGAAAGGAAGCAGTCAATCTAGTGGACCACAGCCATGGATCACTTAACGACGGGGATATGTTCTGAGAAATGTGTCGTTAGGTGATTTTGTTGTCATGAGAATGTCATAGAGTGTACTTACACAAACCTAGATGGTACAGCTTACTACACACCTCAGCCATATGGTACTAATATTATGGAGCTAACACTGTACATATGGTCCATCGTTGACTGAAATGTTGTGCAGTGCATGACTGTAATTGTATGCACTGTATTTTCATATGACTGCCAGTGTGGTAATTTGTTTACACCAGCGTCACCACAAACACGTGAGTAATGTGTTGCACCATGATGTTATGACAGCTATGATGTCACTAGGTGATAGGAAGTTTTCAGCTGCATTAAAATCTTATGGGATCACCATTGTATATGAGGTTTGTTGTCGACCTAAACGTGGTTATGCAGCTCACGACTGTACGTTACACTGGTAGGCAGGGCAATTTCAGATTATGGACACTCCCATTTTCCTGGCCTATATTGAAGAACATCATGAAATACATTGTACTGTAAGAATTTGTTGCATTTGTTTTAAATTACATTACATCATGGATGTCCTCTTTATGAAGACTCAGGATAAATTAATTTGTTCTTAGCATCAGGAACAGTTGTGTTTCTCCTGGGCAATTAAGAAAATAAACTTTATGACAATGAGAATTGTGTCCTTAAATTTTTACTGTAGCATTAACCACTAGAATGCTTGAAGCAAAATTTGCGACTTATTCATAGCAAATGTATGACTTTGTGGTATATATTTTTGTGTTAAATTTATTTCTGACTCTGTATGTTTCCATCTTTTGTTTTCTCATTTATGTTAGTAGTAGGGATTAGATTTGGCTATGAGGAGTGGAAAACCCAAAATACCAGTGGCTTAAATAAGATAGAGGCTTCATTTTCTCTCAGGTAAAATTCTAGGTAGGTGGTCCCAGCTTGGGATGGCAGCTCCATGGCCATCAGGAACCCAGACTTCTAATGTGCTGTTCTGCCATCCTCAACACACAGCTTTCAACTCATGGTACAAGATGGCTGCTTGAGCTCTCCCCATCATGTCTGTATCCAGTCAGCAGGAAGGAGAATGGGAGAAAAGAGGGACACACTCAAGCCTCCCTTTGAAAATTACTTCTTAGAAGTTGCACACACAACTTCCATTTACATCCCATTGACCAGGCCTTAGTCACATGTCTATACCTAGCTATAAGCATGGCTCAGAAATGTGGGTAGCTATGTATTTTAGCTAAAAATGAGGAGTCTTAATACTGTAGAGGAAGAGGAGATGGGCCATTGAAAAACAAGTAGCAGGCTGTGGTACATCTATTTGTAATTTTGCTTATTTCATGAATCTTTGTGAACTATTTTAAATTCTGTCCATACTGGGGGAGGGGCTATTATAAGTAAATGAAGGAATAAATAAGTTTATATTCTTCGAAGGAGGATGGCTCTTGTTATTGTTTCTGTCTAACACGAGTCCAAATCTCAGAACGGGCTCTGAGGCCACGGAGGCCTTAACCGTTCCCACCTTGGGATGCTCAGAGGTGGTCCTGCTGAGCTCGAGCTCTGCATCTCTGAAGCCTGAGGAGCAACATACACTCACCGGGGTGGAGGCTGTGTGGGCGGATCCACTTTCCTTGATTTGAAGTGAATTTTCTATCAATGCAACATCTTAACACTGCTTCTCTCTGCCAATCAGTTGGGGATTACATAAATTTTTGATAAAAAGGGGAAAATCATTATTATTCAATGAAGGCAATTTGCTTGGTAGACAAATCTCTCTCAAAGAATGCAGCTCTTGAGGTGCCACAGGATGGAAGGATGTGACTAAAAGACCCAGAATAGTGAGAAGGCTGGGAGGTACTGGCTAAAACGGTTTGTCAGGAGACTTTATAGTTCTATAGCTCCACTAGAGCTGTACTTTCAAACTTCAGTTTGCCCAGGACCTTAGGGAGGTGGTTAAAACTGCAGTGACCTGGGCTCCACCCCCCAGATTTTGCTTCCCTAGCTCAGGGAACAGCATTTTGACAGATACTGGACTAGAGGATGCTGATTGCCCAAAGATAAACATTTCAAAATGGAGTTAAACTTTCTTTCGAAAAAGAACATGAACAAGTCATTTCAAAAAACCTACAGAGTTTGCTTTAAATACTTAATTTTCCAGGTTTCGGAGTGTCCAACACTCTCTTTTGTGGAGCAGGACCTCTGACCAATAGCGCACAGCTGCCTTCCTGCCTAAATGTTAACGATTTGAGGAGGCCTTTTAGCTCTCTGGCAGCTCAGAGCACCTGACCCACCAGGCACCAGGGGCCTGGAAAAACCACCCTTAGGTCCCCGCTCACCATGACAACCAGCTCACACTGTCCCCATCTGTCAGTGTGCAGGCTGGCCCCTCTACAGGGTCACCTGTGTCATAGCGACAGGAGAAGCTGTGGTTGTCTTCCATGTTCCAAGTGCCTGGAAACAGGGTTCAGTCCCAGGCCCCGACTTCTCTCTCTGCGTTTTTCTGGGTGGGAAGCTGTTTGGACCCTGGGAGTTGGGGCCTGAGAGAAAGAGGATGAGCGGGGGCTCCTGGGACATGAGTGATGTTGGTGGCACATGTGTGTCAGTTGGAGCTGTCAGCTGGACCAGCAGGAAATAAGAAGCACGGATCTGAGGGGAGGGGAGTGAATCCCAGTCACAAAGACAGCTTGATATTTAGGCCTGGAGGGGAGTTACAAGTTCTTCACTCTACAGAAATATCAAGACAGGAAAATCCATCCTCCTTCATCTTTGAGGGTTTATGGGGGTTATGGTAAAATGAGGATTAGAAGGAGAGAGAGCTGGTAGCCTTCAATTTTTCCCAAAATTTTACTATGAAAAATTTTTCAAATATACCTGAAAGAAACACACTGCTTAGATTCTACTGTCAACATTTTATTTTATCTACTTTATCACATGCTGTCCATCTGTGTGTCCCTCTGTCCCTCCACCAATACGTCTCATTTTTTTGGATAGCTTTGGTTTTAATATTCTTATTGTTATTTCCCTCTTTCTTTCCTTCCAATTCTGGTGTTTATTACCCTCCTTTTATTTGTCCTCAGCCAATCATAGCCATCATCTTTAATGATTACAACAAAGAATGTAGTGATGATAACAATGAGAGTAGCTAACGTTTAGAACACACATTATCTCACAGGCACAGTGCTGGCCACTGTTGTGATGGTACCATCTCGTTACTTGTCAAAAGGAGAAGGAGGCATGATTATCCCTCTTCTGATGAGAAGGAAACAGAGGCTCAGAGACAAGCGGCTAAACTGGAGTTCAAGTCTGGTCTCATCTGACATTTCGCCTCCGCAGGCCAGTTTCAGGGGAATGACAGCCCAGAAATTCCCTTTCAAACTGGCTTAGTGAAAAATTCACTAAGATTGTCTCAAACCCATTATGAAAATCATTGAGAACATCACTTTCTGCATGTGGAGAAGTCTTTACTTCAGAGGGTAATGGAGAGGCTATTCCTTGAAGTGTCATTATCTTTAACCCTCTGGGTACCTGCATTTCTTTGCACAAGAGTGAAGTAGGCAGTATTCTCCTTCTCTTCATCATAATTGGTGAAATTTATGGGCCAAACATTCCACATTCATCCTCTTTGTTTTGTAACCCCTTTCCTTCTTTTGATTTTTCAGGTATGAGGGTCTTCTTGAGCATTTCTTTTAGGGGAGGTCTGATGGCAATGAACTCCCCTAACTTTTGTTTATCTAGGAAAGTTTTTATTTCTACATCATATTTGAAGGTTATTTTTGCTGGATAGAATATTCTTGGCTGCAAGTTTTTGTCCTTGAGAGTTTTGAATATATCATTTCACCTCTTCTAGCCTGTAAGGTATCTGCTGAGAAATATGCTGACATCCTCATGGGGTTCCTTTGTAGGTTACTTTCTTCTGCCTTGCTGCCTTTAGTATTTTCTCTTTGTCATTGACTTTTGCAAGCTTCACTACTATATGCCTTGGGGTTGGTCTTTTTACATTGATAAAGTTTGGAGATCTATTAGCTTCTATCACATGGAGTTTCATCTCTCTCCCCAGGCTTGGGAAGTTCTCAGCCATTATTTCTTTGAACAGGCTTTCTGCCCCCTTCTGCTTCTCTTCTCCCTCTGGGGTACCTATAATCCTTATGTTGCATTTCCTAATTGAGTCAGATATTTTTTGGAGAATTTCTTCACTTCTTTTTAGTCTTAGTTCTCTCTCCTCCTCTATCTGCAGCATTTCTACATTCCTATCCACCAAATTCCTAGTTCTATCTTCTATATTATTGAGCCTACTGTTCAGAGAGTCCAGATTTTTCTTAATCTCCTCTATTGTGTTCTTCATCTCCTACATTTCTGATTGGTTCTTCTTTGTAGTATCAAGCTCTTTTGTGACATAGCTCCTGAACTCTTTTGAGTTGTCTGTCTGTATTCTCTTTTAACTCATTGAGTTTTTTAATGATGGCTATCTTGAATTGATTGTCATTTAGGTTATAGATTTCAGTGTCTTTGGGAATTTTTTCTGGGTACTTGTCACTTTCCTTCTGTTCTGGAGATTTAATATATTTTGAATACTGCTTGATGGTGTGGATTTGTGCCTCTGCACAGACATAGAGTTTAGTTACTGATTCCACTTGCTTCTACTGGAGTGTGGGTGGAGCAGCTGTATTATCTGCACTGACCAGGATCCCTGTCAGCTGTTGCTGACTGGACCTGGGACCCTCCTCGTGGTCACAGTGGCCCTGTGGGGTCTCTCATCAGCTGTGGGGACAATTGCAAGGAGGCCTCAGGTTGCTGGTGCCTACTGTCACAGACCACCTAGACGCTCTCCATCCTTAGGGTCTGCAGTGGTGTTATGGGCTTTCACAGTGGCCAGGAGCCTGTTCACCTAGACTCACAGTTCTGCCACTGTCAGGGCCCACAAGATCTCACTTGTCCACTATGGGCCACAGCAGAGCTATGTGTATCCACTGCAGTCTGTGGTTAGCTCACCCAGCTGTGCTCCTTCTGCCCCAGGGCCTTCCAGCCTTGTGATTGCCAGGCAGGGCCTCTCAGCTAAGGCTGAGTAGAGGCTTTCCCTGCGGCTACTGTGGGACTGTGGATTTTCCCCCTGGACCATGGAGCAGGCTCACTGGTGCTCCAACCTGCCACCGCCTAGTCACTGGCTCTCCCTTGCCCCCTCTGGGCCCCAGCAGGATTTTGTGTGTTAGAGGCGGCTGGGGGGTTGCTGCACCGGGTAGAGCTCCACCTGCCCCGGGGCATCCCCGCATTCTGAATGCTGGGTGGGGCCTCTCCTCTAAGCCTGAGTAGAGGCATTCCCTGTGGCTGCTGTGTGACCATGGATTTTCCCCCTGGACCACCGTGCAGGCTTGCTGGGACTCCAACCTACCACTACCCCACTCCCACGGTCCCTCTGGGTCTTGCTTGTCCCCTCTGGGGCACAGCAGGACTTTGTGTGTCAGAGGCAGCTGGCAGGTTGTTGCAACTCTTGGGTTCCACTGCCCCAGGGTCTCCCAGCATTCTGAATGCTGGGTGGGGACTCTCCACTAAGGCCAAGTAGAGGCTTTCCCTGTGGATGCTGTGAGACTGTGGATTTTCCCACTGGGCTAAGGAGCAATTATGGGGGGCTTAAGTAGGGCTGTAGTCACCTGTTTCCACCGTTGCTAAACTGATGCATGCACATGCCCACCCTTGGTGCCGTGGTGATGCTATGAGCGTGTGAGCTGGTAGAAAGTCACTTGCAGGTACTAGGCTGTCCAGGGGTGGGAGAGTTTTCACCTATCTCCACCTCCTCCCAGAGGGCAGCCCATCCACCTTCCAATGTATAGCAGCATGGGTCTCTCAGGCATCCTGAGATGCTGTGTGGATATGATTTGTTGACCGATGAATGTCCAATTAGTTGTAGTTCGAAGGGGGAGAGACAAACAAAACTGCTCACTCCGCCATGTTGCTGACATCACTGCCCTTCAGTAGCTTTTAAGAAAACTTTCTTGAGGGTCCAGCTGCAGCCTCTGGGACCACATTGTGCTTGTCTGAGGATTTTGGACTGTATTGTTATGAAAACAAGTCAGACTGTGACAGGAGGACTTTCCTGAATCCCCCAAAACATACTGTTTCATTCTGTTTAGTTCTATTTGGTTTAAGTAGATGCAGAAACCCTCACTTTATGGATACTGTGTTTTCCACAGCTAGACATAGATGAATGGATGATCAAAGAGAGCAAATTACTTTCAATTGTTTGAGATGTCCCTCTCAGAAAGGGCAGGTTGAATTTTGATGGGTGAACTCTGATGAAAATTAGGATCTCTGCTACTAGACACAAGTGCTTTTAAGAACTGGACAACCTTTCCTGTAAATGGGATTAAATTTATTGTAGCTCCTAAGCAACAAAGTTCCCAGCGGACAGATGCTTCTATACCTTGCAAGTCTGTTATGATCAGAGCTCACCTTGCATGCGCATCATGCTTTCCTATGCTGCTTTCAAATTAAAAAGAGATTTTTTATATTTCTTGTATTTTTTAAATTCATATTCCTGCTCTATAGCGCCATGGGGTCAAATGCTAATGTAACTCTTAATTTATTGGAGACTTAGAAAAGCCAAGTGATTTTCTCAGAACATAGCATGAGGAAGGGCCCTTTTGCAGCATCTGGGAGCAAGCCTATCAATGTGCTAGTCAACCAAGAGCGGTGTCATGGTGCTCCAGCTTCCCTGGTGTTCCCTTTGAGGTTCCAGTGTCACTGATCTTCAGGTTTGTGGCCTGAAGCCAATGAATGATCTTGAAAATCCCTGTGAAGAACAATATGTAAGTGAAGAGACTTGGCTAGATGATGAGGGAGAGAAAGGGGGATAAGTAGCAGCCCCCATGAGGGCACCATGCCTTCTTCACGTTCCAGTTTACATTTCCAAAGGTCAAAATATTCTGAAACACCCAAACAATGGCAGCAAATAGAAGCTTCTTTCAAAGGCAAACATTCTGCAAAAACTAACACTCTCTAAAAGTCCTTCAAGAGTAGAATGGATTCATAAATGGTGATTTCTTCATACAATGGGATAATACTCAGCAATATAAACAGAACGACCTACTGGATAAAACTTAAACACTTTGTACTGAGTGAGAAGATAGTGAGACAAAAGAGCACGTGTGACTCCATTTCTATAAAGTTTTCTCCGAACCATTTATCTGAACTGATCTCTGGGGGAAAGAAAGTCAATCAGGCTTACGTGGGAGGATGGGGGTGAGATAGCCTGGGAAGGGCGCAGGGGACTTCCTAAAATGATGGGAATGTGCTGCATCTTGGTTGGGGTGATGGTGACATAGGTGTATACATTTGTCAAAACTGATCAAGCTGTATACTTAAAATCTGTGCATTTACTGTGTATAAATTTTACCTCAATGAAGAGTACACATTACAGCCTTTCTCTGTGAGGCGTTCTAAGTGCTCTGCATGATTTAACTTATTTAATTCTCACAGAAATATAGGAGAGGAGATATGTTTATTTGCATTTTACAAATGGGGAGACTGAGGCACAGAGAGGTTACCTAAATATCTAAGGTGATGGAGCTGGTGTTTAGGGCGAGAATTTGAACATTAACAGTTCAGCTCCAGAGCTGGACTCTTAGCTGCTGAGTTATACTTCCACACATGCCAGAAGTAGCCACCAGCTTGTGGTTTCCTGTTTCCTGTTAAGAGCTTTCCCAAATGTTATGAGACAATTGCCCATATAAGCATAAAATTCTGGTTATTTAAAATACACCTATTTATGTCGGATGTGGGATGCTTTTAAAGATTCTATTTAGCTTTGATATAGACAACACTACTAAACTGCAGGCTGGCTTCATAGACGATCAGGAAGGCCAGTCTCCTGAACTGTGTTTGCTGATCACTGTATAACACAGTTAATGTTATAGACAAGCAAAATCACATGGCTGAGGTTGCCAAGAAATGGAAGGAGGAAGTGATTGAGACATTGGGCTGGACAAAAGACTCATCCACTCCAGCTTGATAGTTGTAGCTTACTGTGTTGTTTATAAGATGTACAGAAAAATTAGTAGTGACACCAAAGTGTTAACAGTGGCCAACTACGGGGAATGAGATTGACGAGCAAGGAAGTTTCCAAATTCTCAATTATTTGCTTGCATATTATTTGCAATTTTTATTATGTGTATGCATTTTAGATGAGAGTTTTAAAAAGTTTTTAACAGTGCACTAAGTAACTGTTCCTGCTTGTGTGAAGGTTGGCCAGATTGCAATATTCACTCATTCATTCACGGAGTAATCATTTACTGAATGTCCACCAGATGCCAGATCCTAGGTACTGGAGACAGATAGCAGTTAGTAGTCTAGTGGTGAGACAGACATATGGACAATTACGGAAGGAGGCAGGCACTCTGCAGTTGAAGGGATTCCGATTAGACCCAGGGACTCTGCCCCAGCTCTGCTGTTAGCCATGGGTTTGGTGGCTCTACATGACTGGGTGTTGAGAGGAGCTGAAGCATTTCTGAATGACCTAGGTTTCTGCCATCCTTTTATTTCATGAGTATTCCAGAAGCATGCCCAGAGCACGGAAGATGTAAGGCTGATTCTCCATGTTGACATAGCTTGTAAGTCATCAGTTTTTTTCCTTATCCTAGTTTCTCATTGTGAAGCAGTTGGTTATCACCTAAAATCAGTCACTGTCTTCGCATTTTGCAAAAGGCATAATGTGTAAGAGGGCTTTGTGCAGACTCTGTTTACTTTCTAGAGTCTCTTGAAATGAAATTGCCAAGTAGCCCACCAACAACCAGGATTGAAAGCAGTCCCCCTACATCCAGGGGGCAGTCACACTGCATTTGTAATGTAAATGAAAGGATAATTATTATCATAAGCTCCTGCTGTCTTTAGAGCCGGAAGAAGAATGGGTAAATGTGTACTTTTCTTCCTGCTCTAGCATAAAACAAGGTTTGTTTTTTTTTTAACTTTTATTTTTTTAATTAAGTAACAGTGGCAAAAAGTAGCTTCTCTCAGGACCATATGGGTCATTAGCTCCTCTTGGTGCCCCGTACCAGGTGTTTCTTCCTTAAGTCCTGCGCTCCTGCCTGTTTGAACGTGCGTGGTTGCCTCCCTTCCCCTGCTCTGGTGCACTCGGGTAGTTTACCCCTTCCCGGCACACTGTCCTGCAGCACCTTCCTCATGAGCGTGCCTGATTCTGAATTACTCCGTATTTGTATGTCGCCCTCACTGCACGTGTTAAGCTCTTCACAGTGGCCTACCAGCCTAGTTAGACTACAGAAATAGAGGAGCAATTAGTTGGAGGCATTTGCAAAATGAATGCATGTTAGTGATGTGTGTAGTTACAGAGACCTTCTCACAGAGATCTAACTGTGTGGATGTGCTGATTTGACCAATAGAAAAAAAATCAAAGAAAATTCTCCACATCCCATGACTCAAGTCTATTCTTGGCTGAGACTTAGAGTCCCTACAGGGTCAGAGAATTTGTGTATAACTATGGTTTCTGGATTTGGGAGAGAAACGCCACTTCTGCCTCCTTCTCCTTTTGCAAACCAGTGGAGAACAACAAGGAGAACAGAGGCAGTAAAGAAACTTCCTTCTTCATTGAAATTTGGAAAACATTGCATCTAGACCCATAATACTATGTTTGAAAAAGGGTTTTCAGATTAGTGGAAACTGTACCAGTGTGAATATAGACACAGAGAGAAGGCTGGGGGCTTCAAATGTCATGGGCAGACTAGACACATTACAGAATTCTTCAAAATAGATGTCACAACCTTGCCTTTAAACAAGGTCGGGGTGCATAGATGGACAGCAACCTGCTGTCAGCCCTGACGACCTCAGACAACAACCAAGCAAACACACAGGAAACACACACACACTCCATCTTTGCCATCCTAGGAGATGATGGCACATGGGTGGAGGATGAACTTGGGGGAGGAAACAGCCCTCCACCTTCTATGTCTGCTAGAGAAGAGTGAAGACATCACCACCACCAAAAACCTCTATCAGGTGGTTTCACTGGGAAGAGGGAAACTTCTAGCCAGCCCAGAGCCACTCACAACATTCACAGGGGATTGAGAAGGTTCTGGAGGCCACAAGCCCAACGTGTTCACCAGCTCACTCACTTGGTCCTTACCCTTACTATCTTTTCATATATGGCTCAGGAATAGTAACACCATCCTCGGCTCAAGGATGGACAAAACTAAAAAAAGAAATCAGCATGGGACTTAGGTGATCATTTTGCATTAAAAATATCAGACATACACACAGAGGTACGTGAATAAAACACATCAGAAAGGTTATACCAGGAAGCAGATGAAAATTAAGACAACATATTTTTCTAAGAAGCAATCTGACAACATGTATTAATATGAAATATCTACACAGACATCAATTCACCTAGGAAATCATGCTGTAGAATTTCACCGCCCAATATGGTAGCCACTAATACTTGAAATATGGATCTATTTCATATATGGAACTAAGGACCCCAAATTTTAACCTAAAAGTGATACTCATTTTAGTTGGAAATGGAAGTTTCCAGTGGAAAACTTTTAAGTATGTTTGGAACAACTGGGATATGTAAATTTATTTTTCGACTGTAAATTTTATGAAATCTAAATAAAAATCAAGTATTGCCAATGAAAAGTTAGTCTCAACACATGCTTTGTATAAAATATGTTAGGTTTTATAGACTTAATAAATAGAATGTAAAATATCTTATTGAAATGATATCTTGGATATATTGAGTTAAATATACTGTTAAAATTAACTCTACCAGTTTCTTTGTACTTTTTAATGAGGCTACTAGAAAATTTTAAATTGCATGCGACTTGCAACATATTTTGATCAGACAGCACTGCTAAATAAAATCAAAGCAGCAGTATGTACAGTAAATGGACAAACTGTTCAAAGTAGCCAAAAAACAAAAACAAACTGGAAACAAAGTGGATCCTTGTGCACAAAGGACCGGCTCACACATATACATACACCACATGGGCTGTTATGAAGACTTTGAAAAGAAGAAAGTTTTGCCAGCAGACTTGACTATCCACACAGTATTATTATAGAAGAAAAGTAAACTGCACAGAAATGTGAGTAATCCCAGGACAGATGGTGCCCTCCAACTGAACGATGGTTCGAATTGTGATTTTTTGGCTTTATGATGGTGTGAAACTGATAGGCATTCAGTAGAAACCGTACTTTGAATCTTAATCTTTTCCCAGGCAAGTGATACTCTATGTGGTACGACACTCTCTTGTGATGCTGGGCAGCTGCAGCTCCCAGTCAGCCCTGCGATCACGAGGATAAACCACCGATACACATACAACCGTTCTGTGTGCATAAACCACTCTGTCTCACTTTCAGTACAGTATTCAACAAATTACACGAGATATTCAATACTTTATTATAAAATAGGCCTTGTGCTAGGTGATTTTTCCTAACTGTAGGCTAACGTAATTGTTCTGAGCATGTTTAAGGTAGGCTAGGCTGTTATAATGTTCTGTAGGTTAGGAGCATTAAATGCATTTTTGACATGATATTTGAAACTTACAAGGGGTTTATCAGGATGTAACACCATTGTGAATTGGGGTAGATCTGTATTGTAAAACTACCATCCCAATCCACAATAGATCGACATGTGTGTAAAATACCACCTGAACACCAAAAAGTAAAGAAAAAAAGTGCAATGACTTTAAAAAACATCAAGTTATTTAACCTGGGTTACCTGTGTGGTGGGCCAGAGGCAGGAGAGAGGAAGAGGGAAGCAAGTAGAAGGACAATAAAATGTCTATCTCCCTCCATCCCCAGCTTGTATATTGTCTCATTTATGTAGAATTGCACACGCGCACACACACACACACACACACACTCTCTAGGAGGAAGGGAAGGATAGAGCTAGAACTATATATAACGACTTATAGGAATTCCAAAGTGTAATGCCAAGTGAAAAAAAGTTGAAGGTGGTACATAAAGAGGCTCATTCTATTTGTGTAGAAACAACAAATTCCTCATATTCTTACATAAGTTTGGAGAAAGATGCACCTGCTAATTAATAATAATAATCTAGGGGTGTGTGGTACTAGAAAGAACTGAGGTGAACAGGGTAGGGAGAAAGGTGTGTGTGTAAAACATTGTTACTTTTTATTAAAAAGGGACATTACTTTTTGATGAAAAAGAAGAAAATAGTAAAAAAAAAAAGGGGGGGGCAGTAATTAAGTTTTCCTTGGGAAAAAAAAAGAAACAAAGAGCTCAGAGCAGAGCTACAAACATCCAAGGAACAGTAATGGCAACAGACAGAATTTGAAAATTAATTGGCCAGAGAGGCCCACTAGAAACAGCAAAGAGATTTTCTCAGAAAGAGAGTTTTAGGAATAAAACAGAGTAGAAAAAAGCAAAGAGTTAAAATGAGAAAAAAAGAGTTAGAAAAATAACAATGATAAAAGACAAAGGAGATCCAATATGTGAATAACTGGCATCCCTGACACACTCTGCCACAGGCTTTAATGAAGGCTGACGCCAGAGCACTGAGAACAGAGGGAAAGACAGGTAAATATATTTTCCTAAAACAAAGTCTAAATACTGAAAGAACACATTGAGTTCCAAGAAAACTTTGATACAAATGATCAATAAGTAGAAATATCCTAGTACAATGTACTTCCGAGATTTAGCTAAATCTTTGGGCCTTAGCTTCCTCCTTCACTACCACCACCACCATCACAAAACAGAAATCAACTATTTACACATGGATTTAAAAAAATTACTGTTGTGCATGAACAAAAGTGAAAAATATAAATAAATTACTTAAGAGTTTCCAAAACCTTTCTCACATGCATTCTTTTGTGTGAATCACCTTTTAACCCAGTCATTACTGTATGTGTTTTCTCACAAAATATGCTCTTTATGCTTTTAAGGGCATTGATGATGAGCATTAAAGGGCATCCCACCATTGTTTCTGGAACTTTCTTCCAAAACACACTAAGTCTCATAACCCGTTAAGGTTCTTCTTTGATACCCATTAAGCAAGTTGATGCTGATGCTCTTCTGGAGGTAGCAATGGAAAGTTTTCTTCTTCAAGTGGTCCTTACATGGCTTCTTGACTAATGAGTAGCACCATTTTCCAGTCTTGTCACCAGGAACGTAACCAAATTCCCGCATGAATAGGCTTACAGTTATGCTGTATACCAGGTTGACTTCTCAAAGGCAGACATGGATATTATGTACGCATGTGGAATGTCATATTATTTCTTCAAAATATTCTCTATCCCTCCCCACGACAGTATAAATCATCTGTGGACGTTGACTCACGCTTGTCACATGACTATCCTTGGGTAATGTAATGTAGTGGAAGTGAAGGGTGTCACTTCCTAGCAGAAGTTTTAAGAACCATAAGGTGGTCCTCATTTTTCTTTTCCCTCTCCCATAAGACCAACATGCCCCACATAGGGGCTGCTCCTTTAGCCTGGGTCTTGGAAATGAAGACAACATGGAATATGGCCAAAATTAGGCTTCAATAAACACATACTATGAATAAAAAATAAACTTGTAAACCACCAAGATTTTTGAATCATTTGTTACTGCAGCATAGTTCAGCTTAAGGTGACTGGTATAACCTAAGCAAACGGCATTTAAAACCTAGCTTTGGAATGGTCTAGGCGCTCTCCTGAAGGACTCCTGATTTCTGTGGGACTTCCTCAGGGCAGGTGATGAGTGGGTGATATGTGACTGGTCCTCCTCCACCTGAGATTAACGTTAAGGCTATTTCAGCTCAGCCAGGGTGAAAGCAGAGACCTCACCTGAGATGTTCTTAAAGTGGGTCACTCTGGATTACTCAGAGACTCACACTGAGTATGGCAGAGTCACAGCCCAGTTGTTGTCAGCTGTCATTTGTACCTGCATTCTGGTTAAATGTCCTGAAATTCTAAGGTCAGAAGACACTTGCGGGACTGGAGACAACACCTCACTTTGGGACACTATAGTAGTTCTCAAGCGGGGACAGGGCTGAGGAGGGGAGGAAGATGCTCTAGATCTGAAGGGTGCACTCCTGTGTTTCTTCTTTCCAGTTAAAGCTGACTCCATGATGGAAGTACCAATCTGTGGACAATAGCATTTATTTTTCTCCCAGAAGCAGAAAGTTCAGCATCTGTACTTAGAGTTCTGTTGGAGAAGTGGCTGAGCTCAGAGTTCGTCAGGGATCCAAGTGCAGTTCAGTGTTGATGGCTTCAACAATTCACAGCAGTTCTTCAAAGAAGACAGGCTGTGGTTCCCTCCTGGGATGACCTCCCCGGGACCCACGGCAACAGTGCTGGTAGAAAGTAGAATGAAACAGTTAGCTGAGCCTTAGAAGATGGAAACAGTAGATGAGCAGAAGATGACATATTAAAAATAGCATAGGACAGGGAGCTGACTTCCCCCCTCACATTCTGGCTAGCGTGGGTTAAGGACAGAGGCCCTAGTGAAATAGTTTTGACTCTCAAACCCTCTTGGCCTCAAGGACTCTCCCTATATACTCCAGAATAAACAAATAAAGCTAGAACTAATCCTTATAAAACCCTTGCATGTTAAGAAGGGCAGATGGGCTAGGGGTATTGATTTTGCAAATAGAAACTGTACAGGGAGGGGGTGGCCAGCATGCGGCACTGGCAGCCCCTCATCCACCATGACCCATCACCATCACTGTGTTGTCAGGACAGCCTGAATTGCTTGATCCCCTTGAAAGGGAGGCAGCACCTAGTAACTAGTACTAGAGTACTACAGTACTAGTTAAGGGAATGGGCTCTGTGAGCAAAAAGACCCAGATTTTCTTGGGTCTTTCGGTCTTGACTGTGCTTGAGCTCATTTTGCTTGGGTCAGTGACATAGCCTCCCCAAGCCCTGATCTTATATAATGCTTAAAAAAGCAACAGTACCTAACTTACACTGTATCTGCAAGGTGTGAGCGAGCTAATTCACACCAAGTGCCCAACACACAGTGGGGTCCTGTGAAATGCTTGAGTGATACTAGATGGCTATGGGTCCTAGTCTCAGCTGAGAAACGTCAAAATGAAAGGTGGTTAGATTGCCACAGAGGTTCTCATATTTAAATAAAGTAAGAGTTATGAAGTTTAAAAATAAGTAGAAGGGGTCTTTAGGTCTAATTTTTAAATTAATGATGGATACAAAGAAGTTATGATCAAGAATATAATACCTGCTCAGTAGGCTCTGGCAACACGACACCACATCAGTTGTGTTTTGAGATAAGCCAGAGGCAAAGGTGTTCTCGAAAATGTGATGGCAGGTGATGTCTACAGGAGTGCTGGAGAGGATGCCTAGAAGTGGAACAGAGTGCCATGGATTTTATTAATTCACGAGGTCACTGAAGTCTCTTTCTGTTCTTAGCCACGCCACCATGCTCCACACATTTCACTTCATGACATGCTTAACACGGCTCTGCCTCTCAGCTCTCTGCACGGCATATGCTGCATGTGCAGGTTAGAGGCACCGCCCCCCTGAGAGCTGTGGGCACAGGGACACAGGACACAAAGAACAGAAGAAGTACCTGCGATGCAGGCGGTCATGAAGCAGGCGATGGTCCCTGCAATCAGAGCTCTCACTGCCCCTGCGGCGATGTCACGCTTCCTGGAAGGAGCCATGGATGCTGGAAACATGGAAGCAGATATGAGGTTAATGTTGAGGCTTATTGATTAGAATTCCAAATTCCCCACCTCTGAGAACTATTCTGGGACTAGATTCTCAGAGCAGCTGACTTTTCTTTTTTTAAACTTAGCTCAGAAATTCATGATTCAAGAGGTTAGTGATGAGTTTCATGTCCAGAGAAGTCCTCTGGTGTGGGAGGAAAAGAAGATTGTCCACACTGAAAGGCCCAGAGGCTTCCATTCTCCACAGAAGAAACAAGTCCTAAGTTTCATCCAAAGGGTGCACACAGCATATTGAGGGCACAGCAAGGCAAATGCAACACAAGGGAGGATCCCAAACATCTGCAACTCATCTGCCATCCACATCTGTGCCTATGGCAGGCATCACTCACTAATCACAGCGTTTTCCCTCTTAACTTCCATTGGACTTCAGAATCCTTCTCCACGTGGCTGTTATAAGTCTACTGGAATTGGCATGTGAAGTGAAAGCTATGTGTCATCCCTGGCTGGAGAAGCACCTGTGCATTTGGGCAAATTCTTCCCGATGTTAGCTTGGGTCTACACAGGGAACTACATTGCAGAGCAGGGATAACAAATAGACCCCAAAGGATTTACTGTTCTTGCAGGACTTTCTTTTCCTGACATGAATATTGGTACAGAGGAACATGGAGATCTGAAGCATGTTCACATCACATTTGTTGTTGAAGAATATTCTTTTTACTTACTGAGAGTGCTGATTGCTAATCCTAGGGAACTGACACTGCCAAAGCCACAGAGAGCGTAAGTGGCAATTGTCTCAGAACGAATCTGTAAATAAACATAAACACACAGATGAATACATGGTATGACCAGCTTAGTAAATCTGACATCCTAACCTGTTTTTCTATTCTGATGACAGAATCAATAGGGAAAAATAAGTGCTAAGTGCATGGTGTCAAAGACCTGTTGCTTCCTAGACCCTTTTTTCTGTTTTCCCTTGAATTTAGATGGAGAGGGAGGGGCTGTGTGGATTCAGAGACTCTATAAAGGACTTGGAATTGGTAATCTTGGCCTTTACAAATGCTACTTTCTGCTCAATGACAATTTTTAATCTTCAATGTGACCTGGACACCTGCTACAATGTGCCAGGCACAGGACCAGCTGCTGAAGACACAAAATTGGCCCCAGAAAATATTCATATTTATTTCACAAAGGACTTATTCAAAATGCAAGAAGAACTGTTGTAACTCAATAATAAGAAAAGTGCCTAATAAACAAATAAAAAGATTTCACAAAGGACACGCAAATAGCCATTAAGCACGTGAGTAGATATCTGTTCAATAATATTAGTCACCAGGGAAATGCAGGTTAAAACAATGAGATCCCACTACACATCCAATAAAATGGCTGAAAACATGGACAATACTAAGTGTTGGTGAGGATGTGGAGCAACTGGAACTCTCATACATTGTTGGTGAGAATGTAACCTGACAGCCTGTTTGCAAAATACATACATACTTGACAGTTTCTTATCAAGTCAACATCCACTGCATGCATGACCCAGCAGTCCCACTCCTAATGAATTTTCCCAGGAGAAATAAAGACCTATGCCCACAAGAAGACTGTACATGAATATTTATTCCCAACAGTCCCAAGCTGGAAACAACCCAAATGTTCTTCAACAGACAAATGGATAAACAAATTGTGGATAACCATAAAATAGAATACTACTCTGCAATAAAAAGGAAAAGAACTAATACATGCAACAACATGAATGCTAAGTGAGTCCATTCATAGGAAATTCTAGAAGAAGCAAAGGTAATCTATCGTGAAAGAAAGATCAGTGGCCGCCTGGGACTGGGTTGGGGTAGGGGTAGGGGCTGTTGACAACAACTGGCCCTGAGGAAGATTTTCTAGGTGAGATGGAAATGTTCTACATCTTGATTGTGGTCGTGGTTACACAGGTGACACATTCGTCAAAACTCACATGTACATCAAAAATGGGCTGTTTTCTATGTAAATTATACTTCAGTAAAAATGATGTAATGTAAAAGGAATGCTATCAGTAGAAAGGATTCTACAGCTATCACAGGAGTCCCTTCCATCTGGCTGTGCTTGCCTTTCTTTGCTCCTCAGCTCTGAGCAGCCCATAGGAACATGAGGTACCCCTTGGAAGTAGGAAAACAGACTGTCCTCTCACAGGGCCTCGAGAGGATGGAAGGTGAATTCGTCCAAATGTGAGCACGGCCCTCCGTCTCTATTCTGAAGGCAAGAGGTGCTGCTCAGGCCAGATGGTTCTTTCTCAGGGTGAAGGACTGACTCCAGAGGCTTGGAAGAGCCAGGGCACTTCACTATTCACCGGAGGCACAGCCAATCTGGCAAAGGCACCCTCACAACTGAGGCAATAAGTATTTTCCCCCAAATCCTGAAAAATCTATGATTTGGCTCAAAAGATAAACCAGGCCAATGCTACATGCAAAACTGGTGGTGTCTTTTTTTTCTTTCATTAACTGGATTTTTTAAAGCTGTCATTCAAGACTCAAGTGGTCATAGTAAGTTTTTGTTGGTAAGGGCCCTCGTATTTTCATGGTTTCTGAGAACTCCTTTGTTGATGTTTTCAATCAGCATGCATATAGCAGGCAGGGAAAAAAAAAATCTTTCAAGCATCTGAGCAGTCCACTGTTTCTGGAAAAGCTCATCCTCGTCCCCTGCTCTGTCTAGTGCTTTTCATTTAGTTCAATTGGCTTCAAAAACAGGCAACTTTTTAGGGGACCATCGGGAGGGAGAGGGCATGAAGTGCTTGAGAGTCCTCTTTCTCCTTTCTGGGGATCTGCGGAGGGGGGCACACAGATGGGGCCACGTAGGGTTTTATAAGAAGAGGAAAAGGAGGCTGGGATGATTCCACTTTGTCTTTGCCCATAAACGTGCAAGACTACGTGATGGAAAGAACTGCACTAGGAGATTAATAGTACATCCTACAGCTCTCCTGCACATGAGCAAAGATGCCATATGTACAGGGACAGTCATTGTAGCACTACTTCCAATAGAAAAAAATTAATGAGTGTTCATCAACATGAGACTGGCTAAAATAAATTATGGCGTGCTTGTACATAGAATACGATGTCTCAGGCACTGATACGGAAAGGCATTTGAGCTATGTTGTTAAGAGTAAACAGCAAGGCTAAGAATAGTGAGCATAATATGGCACAGGGAGAAGAGCTAAGTGCCAGAGAAATAGGGAGGATGACTCACTTTTCTCTCTATACGTTTTTGTACATTTTGATTTCTGTGCCATGAAATATATTACATATAAACAAATGAGCAAACATGCAACGTATTATCTTAACTCTAAGAGAGAAAGAGAAAATTGGAGTAATAAAGTGTGACATATACAATCTGACCCTTACATCAGATGGAGTCAGCATTGAGCATAATTTAATGGATAACACGGGGTTTTTGCCTCATGGATCCAGATCTTAGACTTCAGTCATGTGGTACCTTTTCCAGGAGACTACGGGGACACCCCCACCAAATCTTGGTTGATAAACAGAAATTGCAGGGACTCATCTCCATTTTGTTGATTAGAAATAAAAATGTGGACAAACAAAATGCTTTTCTATTGTAAGCCATCAATGACAGAAGCCATTGAGCTCATATTCCTAAATGTCCTCTGTGCACCTGCCCCTGGTCGGGCTCACCCCCAACCCAAATCAGCTCTTGGCCTGTCTCTCTCCTCTTACTAACCTGCTCACAAATCTGCTCAGCATTGCCAGACCTGTGAGCCTGCTTTGCTTGTTAACAAAACTACTTTCTCCTGGCAACCAGCAGTTGGGAATGAAAAACATTTCACTTAATTGAACCTACAGTTTACTTTTGGCAGGGAAGCAATCTGCTTTGTGGTGGCATCCAGACAATGAGGACATTCGGCCAAACCCCGTTGTGTGGTCAGCTGAAGAATGAACACTTGAGAAAAAGGAGACCTACAGAGCCACTGTGCACATCAGATGCATGGGGCAAATGCCCTGATTAGAACATACAAATCAGCACTGTCCTTGGGTATGCTGTTATTTTGTGTAACACGTGGGAGTAAATGTGCATGTTTGGTTTTTGGGAGGCTGGAGAGAGGGGGCTGTTCATAGGTGGGCCGTCTCAGGTAGAAGCGTGGGCAGCATGCTTTCCCTCCCCTTTCCTTTTAAAGCCCAATATGTGCCTAGGACATTAATTCCAAATGGATTGTCTCCAGGAATAATGGTGGCGGTCAGAAATGTTCACCATTTCCCTGGGAGTTTCCCTGTGTGCCAATTCTGTTCTTTAGGAAAATAGAAGTTGGAGACTCAGCTGCAAATATGGCCCTAGGAAGAGCCTCACCTGAGCTCCCTTATCCCATCCAAGGCCAAGGGGACATGAGCATCTCCTTGCAGGCTATTGACCTGAAGTCCTGACATAGTTCTAGGGTGCTTGTCTCAAAGGTTCAGCCCACAGATCCTGCGCTGTTTCTCTTCCCTCATCTTTGTGGAGAGCAGCGATTGTGTCTCACTACTTTGTTAGGATGTTCGGGCATTAGGTTGCCTTTAGGCAGTTTCTCAGAGTCCATCGAATTCCTTAAGCTGAAAGGGAGAGAGCTTCCTGATCATTAGACTCTGAGCCCCACGAGGGCAGAGACCTCATCACTTGTTCAATGCTGTGGCCTCAGTTCCTAGTGCATTGCACACAGAAGGCACTAGATAATTGTTGATGGATTGATTCCAGTCCCAGTTCACATGACTTTGGCTTTGGATCCGGGGTGCTCAACAGTAAATGATTGCAGTGGTAAAGATTAGCTGTGCTTCTACACACACACACACACACACACACACAATGATTAATTCAATATAATTGAAAATTATGAGGTTCTATGTTTATTATGAGCTCCAGGTTTTGGGGTCTGTTTTGTTCTTTGATTTATCCTAAGCGCCTGGCCTCACACAGAGGCACCAGTAACTATTTGATGAGTATGTGTATGTGATAAAGAAGGGCACTGAAAAATCAAAATATTTACTCACCGACATATATTGCTGCACACCATCCACAAATTTGGGTCCAGCCTCTTTCCTTAAATCCACCAATTTTGAGAGGCGCTCATAGGCCACAAATTCAGTGAAGAATGTCTTATAACCTATGAGTTTGGCAACCATAAAACTGTCTTGCCAGTCTACGCCCATCATGAAGGAAAACGGCATGAAGATGTAGGAACATATTAGCTACAAAAACCAAAAATAGATACTTTATTAAAGTAGTGATTTGCTCCCATTCTTCTGCCTCACCCTCCTGACGAGATTGTTCCCACCCCCTCTGTGTGTCCTGCAGGCATTGAAATCCCTTCACATGCCCTTGTCCATCTTCGTTCATTAGGAGTCAAGGTTGGAATTAGTCATATGATTTAACCTGGATTTTCGGGATGGAGAGAATGACTGTACATTGGGGGAAGCAGGGTGACAGGAGACAGAGAAAGAGCTGTAGGAAGATAGGGGACACATGTTAGGTTTGTGCTGGTGTAAGAGTGCACTAGAGGCAGTTAGGGAAGGTGATTCACAAATCTATTTTATGAATTTTAAAATTTACTTTTGGTGAGGAAGATTGGCCCTGAACTCACATCTGTTGCCAATCTTCCTCTTTTTTTTTGCTTGAGGAAGGTTGTCACTGAACTAACGTCTGTACCAGTCTTCCTCTATTTTGTATGTGGGATGCTGCCACAGCATGGCTTCTTGAGTGGTGTGTAGGTCCATGCCTGGGATTTGAACCCACAAATCTTGGGCCACTAAAGCAGAGCATGTTAACTTAAACAGTATGCTCCCAGGAACACCCAAACCTAATTTGTTTTTAAACAAAGATGAACAGAAACAAGATGGAGAAAAAATGTGATAGAATATACCTCAAAACTCAGTTGTGGATAGTCAAACATGTTTCCAAACCAGGACAGAGCTGCATTGACAAAAGACAACAGGGCCAGGAAGGCAATCATATTCACAGCGATGTTTGCCACCAGGGAGATGGATGACGATGTTCCATATGATGCAGCTTCTAGGAGATTCCTCGAATCACTTTATCAAAAAATAGCAATGGCAGAATTACCAAGGAGCTGTCAGCAGATGGACATCACAGGTGCAGATATGGGGTAATCAGAGCTCATTCGGATGGAGAGACAAACTCTCAGGCCCACGCTTTGGTCAAAGCCCTCACCTGGATTCCATGAAATCATGACGGGATGTATAATTACTGAGTGTAGGTGATAGGCTTCTGGGTATATAACTGTTTTACTACTCTTTTAATTTGGGGGCACTTATAGTTAAAAAGTTGGGGAAAGATAAAATATTATAGGTTTTTAAAATTATATTTAATTAAAAGTAGCTACCAGAGAATATTTATAAAATATTCATGGTATAAGCTCTAATAATTCAAGGAAGGCCTGAACATCCATCACCTAAGAAATGGAAGGTCACCCTCACCTTTGGGCCCCCTCCCCCTCAGTGCCCTTCCTTAATCTCATCCTCTTTAATCTGAGGTAACTGGCTCCCTAGAAGTTGCTTCTCATTCCCTTTCTTTTCAATTTCCCTACATGTCTGCATCCATACATAATATGTCATGTAGGTTCACATATTTGCTAACTTTATAAGCGGAATCATACATATTCCACATATATATATATATATTCTTTGACAACTTGCTTTTTCATTCATGGTTATGACTTTACCCACATATAAACAAGAGGTGAATCTCAGAAACATGTTTGTTGATGGCTTCTGTTATTTAAGGAAACACTTTTGAACATCCTAAATCCCTTAGTCTTTTCCACCCTTCTTCTTTCTTCTGCACAGGGCAAAAGAAAATGAACTAAAGAGGGATTAAGTATACCTATATCACACCTTATTTCTCTATCATATAAGACACTTCCAGAAATAGTCATCCAATGGTTTTGCAACAGTCTTAAATCAAGGCTAAATGAACACCACCCTATATTTAAAATAAAATATCTCAGTGAAGTCCAGGAAATGTAATGACATTCAGGTATTTAGAAAGGTTTTCAGCCAAAGCAATCTTTTGAAAGAAGAATAAAGCTGGGGGCATCACATTCCCCAATTTCAAACAATACTACAAATCTATAGTAATCAAAACAGTATGGAACTGGCACAAAAACAGACACAGAGATCAATGGAACAGAATAGAGAGCACAGACATAAAGCCCTGCTTACATGGTCAATTAATCTATGACAAAGTAGACAAGAATATACAATGGGGAAAATACAATCTCTTCAACAAATGGTGTTGAGCAAACTAGACAACTACACACAAAAGACTGAAATGAGGCCACTTTCTTACATCATACACAAAAATAAATTCAGAATGAATTAAAGACTTGAATGTAAGACCTGAAGCCATAAAACTCCTCAAAGAAAACTTGGGCAGTCAGCTCTTAGACATTGGTCTTAGCAATATTTTTATGTATCATCCGTCTCCTCAGGCAAAGGTAATAATAACAAAAATAAACAAATGGAACTACATAAAACTAAAAAGCTTTTGCACAATGAAGGAAGCCATCAACAAAACCAAAAGGCAACATAGTGAATGTGAGAAGATATATGCAAATGATATATCCAATTCAGGGTTAACATCCAAAACACATAAAGAACTCCTACAGTTCAATAGGATACAAACAAAAAATCCAATTAAAAACTTGGCAGAGAACCTGAATAGACATTTTTCCAAAGCAGACATACAGAGGGTCAACAGATAGGGAAAAAGATGCTCAACGTCACTAATCATCAGGGAAATGCAAATCAAAACTATAATGAGTTATCACCTCACACCTGTCAGAATGGCTATTATCAAAAAGACAAGACATAACTGTGGGCGAGGATGTGAACACTTGTACCCTGTTGTTGGGAATATAAATTGGTGCAGTCACTATGGAAAACAGTATTGAGATTCCACAAAAAATTAAAAATAGAAGAACTATCCAATTCAACAATTCTAGTTCTAGGTGTTTATTCAAAGAAAGTGAAAACAGTAATTCAAAAAGATATATGCAACCCTATGTTCCTTATAGTATTAGTTACAATAGCCATGATATGGAAGCAACCTAAGTGCCCATTGATAGATGAATGGATAAAAATGATGTGTAATATTATTCTGCCTTAAGAAATGAAATCTTGCCATTTGCAACAACATGGATGGACCTAGAGGGTGTTATGCAAAGTGAAATGTCAGACAGAGAAAAACAAATACTGTATGATTTCATTTGTATGTAGCATCTAAAAAACAAATGAGTAAACAGCAAAACAGAAATAAACTCATAGATATATAGAACAAAGTGATAGTCACTAGAGGGGAGGGGGTGGGCAAAACAGGTGAAGGGTATTAAGAGGTATAGTCTTCTAGTTATAAAATGAATGTCATGGGGATGCAATGTACAGCATAAGGAATACAGTCAGTAATATGGTAATAACTGTATGGTGACAGACGGTTACTAGACTCGCTATAGTCATCATTTAATAATGTATATAAAGGTCCATCACCATGTTGTACACCGGAAAATAGCACTGTATATCAGCTATATTTCAATAAAAAATGGTTTTCAAGGGTTGAAACAAGATTTTTTGGGGTGAAGTCTAATAGTCAGTGGGAATTAAATTCACTGTAATACCATAATTCACTGTGCTCTTTGTCAATTCTTTGCTGTTCTTTGAAGTTGGACCTGTTCCCCACCCCCCTCAGCTTGTATAGTCATTAATGAGGTGAATGTGTCTCACTTACCCCATTTCCATTTTCATGGCATCCTTCAGGGTTGTTTTAGGTGTTTCTGTCTCAGGCCAAAAGAGTTTAGCCACAGCCAATGACGCAGGCGCTGACATAACTGAAGCAGTTAATAAGTGGGCAGGTGAAATCTGTGATTTTAGGAGAAAGAAGGCCAACTTAGGTTTAGCTTTTCTGTTGTGTTCAGGAAGAATGGCCCAAAAGCCTCACTAGGGAAGAGAAGGGCAGGAACTGCGTCTATGCCAGAAAACACTGTTTCTTTGGAGGCTTGGAGGAGCTCAGGGAGCCAAGCTGGCATCACCATGAGACTCAGAGGGAGGAGGTAGGAATCTGTGAATTGACCACATCCTTGGGGAGAAGCACAAAACCAAAGTCAGATCATGTCAGAAGAGGATCCTTTGCTGTAGGAGCTTTCACAGATCCCTCCACCTCTCTGTGGTCCTTTGGAATGTTCAAACAGTCCATAGAGCCCGTATTTCATCACATCATTGATTTAGACGGGGATGTCTGGGGCTGCAGGCATGGATACAACCCTCTCCGTCTTCCTTGTGCTCTGCTGAAAGTTTGTGCCTTTATGTAACACTCATTTACGCAGAGTCCCTGTGATCTGTGAGCATCTCTGCTCTCCTCACTGCAGGTCCTCCTCACCCCACACCCTTATTGGTTCTGGATCCTCTTTCCTATCTTTTCAGAATTCCAGAATCAGCACCCCCTCCCCACGCCCATTCCACCCAGCCCATTTCTGCAGGTGGTGTTCCCACAGTGGTGGCAGAGTGGATCATCTGGGGATCCAGTGACAGTGCTGTTCCTGAGGTCTCCTTCACCCTTTTCCTTCTTCCCTCTTCCTGATCATCAACGTCCGAGGCCCAGGTGAAGTCCTGGAGTCAAACTCGCCTATCCTGTAAGAATGCCCAGTCGCCTGGGTCACCCGGCTGCTACTGATCTCATTTCTCCCATGGGGGTTACATCTATGTGTGGCTTGTTGTCTCTGTGCTTGGGGCACATGCACCAGTTACCATAGGCTCTCCATCCCTATGCTATTGACCACCAGCTCTCAACGGTCTGTACATTGGAATCTGAGGAGCTTTAAAAAAATGCTGACGCCTGGGTCTCACCCCAAGTGATTCTGGGTTAATTACTCTGGGGGATGGGCCTGGGTATTTGGGCTTTTAAAGGCTCCCAGGTGATTCTAATGTGCAGTAAGATTTGAGAACCACTGCTGTAGATCAGGGTCAGAAAACATTTACTGTAAAAGAGCAGAGAGTAAATATTTTTGGGTTTTTGGCTTACATTTACTCAACTTTGTAGCATGAAAACTGCCATAGAGAAACAAATAGGAGTAGCCGGTTTTCAGTGTAACTTCAGTTATAAGAAAAGAGGAATTATCTGGAATTGGCCCATGAGCCATACTTTGCTGATCTCTGGTTTAGATTACCTTTACTAGAGTAATAGGTTGTTTCTTTGCAGATATATATTTTCAGCCAAAGTAGCCTCACAATGTGATTGTATTCTGCTGTGGTCGGATAGGATTCACATTTAGGTGGCAGGGATATAAAAGTGAAGCCCCAAAGCTCCTTTGGGCACTCCATTCAAATGCCAAAGGAACGGTGACCAACCATATAGCAAAAAGGACACTCTTTTGGCCTCCTTATCCAGCAGCAATGGTAAAGAAAAAAAATGACAATAGCAAAGAAAGAAGAGGTTGTATTTCCCATAAATTGGTACCAAAACATTCTCACCCCAAAAGAAATGTATGGGCCTAAGACATTTCCAGCGATGGTAGCGAACCCAGCAGTCATGATTGCATGGAGTTCAGACCTGGTGGCATGTTGTATATACGGTTGGACCAGCAGTGGAGACTCCGTCTGGAAACACAGAGTGACCAGATTAAGCATTCCCTTTTAAGTCTTAGGAGGGTATGCCAATCTATTCAAAATTCCACCCTCTAAAGCAGTATTTCTAAGAGAAGACCTGAGACCAGCTCCATCAGCATCACCTGGGAACTCCTTAGACATGCAAATTCTCAGACTTACTGAATCAGAAACTCTGGGGGTGGGGCCAGCAATCCTGTTTTAACAGCCTTCCAGGTGGTTCTGGTGCATGCTGGAGTTTGAAAGCCTACACCCTAGCTGTCCCTGTCATTTGAACTCTAGGTGAGTGTGTGTGCAGAATCATGCATAAAGTTTGCAGAGTGTGCAAGGCCGATTCACACAAGGCCCCCACTTAGCCTGGGACTGGACTCTGTTGGCTGGGGACACTTTTCTAAGGTTGGAACACCATTGGCCAGGTAACTCTGCCCAGTGGCCTGGCCTTGAGAACTGGGGATTCCCAAGCCTCTGTGATGTCCTGTCTTCCAGCTTCATCTCCACAGACCTTAAACCTCTTTGCTGACACCACAGGGAAATAGAGACATGAGCAGAAAAAGCAAACAAGGACAGGTGTCCAGAGGCCTTTTCCTAACTGAGACTCACTCTTCCCCTTTGAGTGTAAAGGAATCAGGTAGAGTGCTGTTCTAAAGGCTTGAGTCCCCTCAAGTAGGGCAGGCGGCCTGCAGCCTGGGGCTCTTCATAAATAATAGCTGAACTTTAGCATATTAGGTATCAAATTGAGCATGTGTGCAATTTTACAATTTTCCCCTATTATTTCTAATTGTTCTACAAGAGTGAATGTGTTGAGCGTCAATTTTTGGACTGAATAGAAATTCAGTACTTGAGCCCTCTTATCCCACAGGTAGGAGGAATCAACTCAAGATTCTGCCCTAATTAGCCTGGAGAGATCTTACGACGGTAATTACAACAATTTGAACTCCTACAGAAGGAAGCATGGTCCCTGCTCTGAAGCCCGTGCTCCAGGTTAGCAAGCTGGGCTGGCCGATAAGAAGGCTCAGCTGTCTGGAGCCAGTCGTAAGCCTGGGATCTGGGGCCATGTGTTTTTCGGGGCGACTATTTTTGCTTCAAATCCAATTTCCTTGGGCAGCCATGCTAGCGAGCCGTCACACTTGGTTTCCTTGGTACGTGACTCCATTCTGCATGAAGCTCCATGTGCGGAGTGATGAGGATGATTATGACTATTTCTCACTCATCTGCCCCTTAGGAATGCGGCTGTTTTGAGAGACACCCCTTTTGCATCACATTTCTTTGCTTAAATGGACTTCAGGCAAAAGAGCATCTAACCATGGGATGGATCAGGGAGTGAAAATGCTTTTGCTCGTCAGCATTGTTCTTCAGGCTCAGCAAAGACAGACTGTTGGCCAGTTCAGACAAGTTGAGAATGAACTCAGGTATCTATCTATACAGCTGCACGGTCATCGGTGGGAGCCTTTCCTGGTCTCTTTCATCGCCCCAGCCTTACACTACAGCAGGTGAGGCTGCCTGCTACGGGTTTGCAGGCTCGAGATAGTGGTGAGCTCCATGTGAGTGAATGAGCTGCTCGCCTCTGAAGGGTGGGCCAGAGGCCTCAACAAGTCTATAAGCTCAGAAAGGATTGGTTGAGCATCTATGCATAAGTCCGATACTTTGACAAAATGACTCAATCTTTCGTCCTCTCCATCAAATTTCCAGAACCCCAATGCCGCGTTCTTGCACTGAGACTCTTGGAAGGGATCTCTCTTTCTCTATTTTTCTCTGGAATCTGGACTTTGTCAATCCTGAGGGCTCCTTATTTTGCCATACTGTCCTCTACACTAAAAGAAATAAAACCATCATACATTTTTATTCTACTTTGAGGAAAGAGAGTCCATTTCAGAGCTGTTTTGTTTTGTTTTTTTTTCTTGATATTACAACTTACATATCCGACGAATATATTGCCAGCAGCAACTACAGATTCAACAGGAGATGATCCCATAGTAACCAGCATGAGCCATCCAATCTAGACGGGGACAAGGGACAAAGTCAGTGAAGAGCTATTTATATACACAAAACATCACAGTAGGGACAAAATCTTTGCAGGAAAACGCTGAGGCTTCAATAACTGTGGGCACGCCAGCAATGTGCTAACTGTGAGGACATCTTACCTAGTCCTTAGAGCAGGCCAATCACACCCTCCTATGGGAGGGCTAAGTCTGAGTCATTGTACGTACTCTCAACATCATGCAAATGAATTTATATTGAAACGTTGTGGATGAGTTATAGTTTATAATAATTGCCAACAGTCACAGCAGGCTTATTGCATTCCAGGCAGTTTTGAGACCTTGATCTGAGTAATGCTTTAATCCGCACAGTAACTTTCTTTGAGGGAGGTCCTATAATTATACCCATTTGATAGAAGAGGAAACCAAGGCACAGAAGTTTAGTTGTTTTGTCAAAAAACACCCAGCTAATAAGTAGTGGGGTGTAGTTGGCATTTGGCCTTTTCTACTTAACACTCACTCGAACATGGTTTATGGTCCCACTTTTGCAGTGGCCCCTCCAACCGGAGACTGTGGTGCCCACCTCAGGATGGGGACTTCCTGTGACATTCCCTCTCCTTAGACATGAGCACAGTAATTCTGAATGTTTAAACAGACAATTGGAAAATTATGGGCCCTGGTGCTCTTGCTGAAACTGTGAATTCCACCAGTCTTCTGTTCTTTCTCTCTCTCTCTCCATTTTCTTTATTGACAGGGATCAAAAGATGTTCCCAAACCCTGTGTGCACTGTATTGCTCTCACGCGCATTCAAATTAGCTTAAAAATTTAATAGGTTTCTGATCTAATATATGACTGTAGGACTGATGGTTGCTGCAGCAGAAGAAATGATTTTGGCTTTTTAGACATTTAAAAAGAACTTAGTTTGCTTATAAAACTCCCTCAGGGGAGAAAAGCAGCTTCCCCTTGTTGCTCTGATTCTCTAGCAGCATCCAGACCAGAGTGCCCCCTTTTGGAACCTCCTGTGGAAAAGAGTGACTCTGCATAAGGCACAGGGTGCTCCCAAGGTTAAGGACAATGCTGTTTTCCCCGGCAGGTGTGGGACCTGTGGGAGTCAATTCTGTGGCTAAAGAAGCAATTGCTAAGGTTTCATAAAGATGTAAGTGGGTTGCAAGTCAAAGCCCTGTCAGAAGTCCCTGAGATAGACTTCCTTCTAGGGACACATGTAGGATTTTTGGGTATGAATCCAGTAACTTGGGGGAGGATGGTGAGTCTTGGTACGAAGATAAGGCACTTTGGAAAACCCTGAATAAAAGGTATTTAGGACTTTGTCCCTGAAATAATCAGCTCTACAGCTGTCACCCATCCCTCTGGTCCCGTACCTTTCTAATGATCCACTGCATCAGTCCAAGGTAGTATAGCATGGACGTGACGGCACTGAAGAAAACCAGCATTGGCAGGAACTGGAGGGGGAGATGAAAGCAATCATGGGCTACCGTTGGCCTCAGGAGTATTAGTAGGTTTCAGATCAGTCTCCTTCTTTCTACCTCCTTTTCCCCTCTGAAACTTCATAAAAGTACTAGAAACTCCTCTGGAACTAAACAACACTTTATCAGGCAGCTGTTGCATCTACAGTCTCTTACTCTAATTTGCTCTGGATAAGCTTGAGTATATTTCATCAGAAATGACATTTTTTCCCCCTCTGCTATAATCATCTTTTCTTCCTTTAGTGTCTCAGAGAAGGAGTGAAGGTTTGGAGGAATTTGTAGTAATTAGGCTTATTAAACTGAAGGCCACTGGCAGATGTTCTTGTTCTGATATTAAACAGCCATTAGCTTCACCACTTATCCTTTCCTAGATACTATTTTCCTGATGCTCTTTGGGTGCCTTCAATGCAGGCTATGTGTCTACAGGGAGCCGTGTCTCCCCTGCAGAAACCACACAGAGCTGTGGTCTCAGTCCCTCCCCACCCCTACCTCTCCACACCCCTTCCCCTCTGCTCCCCAGCTAAATGGCCAGGGACAAGCTGCCACCAGAGACTCAGAATGACGGAGGACAATTTGTACAGGATCCAATTTAGGAAACTCTATTAGCACTATATGTGAAAAGACTTTCTGCGCCATCATTCAGAGCTCATGCACTTACGTGCTTTTCTTGGCTTTAATAGGCAGGCGGAGCCTTCCTGAAAGTATCAGGGAGTCAAAGGGGCTCATCTCTCGAATGTGCCCACAGGGATTCTGTGCTGGCAGAGAGGATGGAGGCTACTGCCCTGGGGGGAGTGGGAGGGGGGTCTGAAGACACTGGTGGAATCTGGGCAGCAAGTCACGCCTTCTTTGTGACTTTAGTTTTTTCCAATTCAGGATTCAGATCACAATATGAGCATATTTCCAGGTCAATATGTAAACACTTGACCTTTCAGAGATGGCTTAGTTATCTCAGCACCAAGGCATCAAAACAGCAGTTTAAGAAAATATCCAGCCTATCAGTTGGCCTAACTGAAACTGGGGTAATTTGGAGGTAAATTGGGAGTACCTAGGTGGGAAGACAGTTTAGAAGTGTAGGAACAATAATACACCTCAAAAAGGAAAGCTGAAGAACAAGCCAAATGCATCTTTCTGACTCATCGACCGGCATCTGTAGGGACTTCCCAGAGGACAGTGACTTCCTGGGGTTTGTGGGATCCTCAGGGGGGCAATTGATGAGGCCCAGGCACGGGGCAAGTTTGGCTTTCCTCTGCAAAATAACATCCCTCTTTGGCTGGGAGAAGGTCCAGCCCCCAGGCCTCCCTAGGCAAAGGCTGTGCTGAAGGAAAATGGGAATGGTTTAGCACGAGGATGGTTCTGGAAGAACAGAGGCTGATGTGGGTGACCAGCTGTCCTGGCTGGCCTGAGATTGAGGGTTTCCTGAGTGCAGACCTGTCACCGATCCTGGACCTGGAAGCCATTATTGGCCATATGCCTGTTCATGGCCAGGTATCTAACGTTCTTTTCCCTGAAATCTCAGATACTGTTGCCCCATATGACTTTTCATAAGTATCTCATACAGCACTAAAGCCCTCCAAAGGTATTTGAATATTTCAAACTCCTCCACATGTTTCCCTTAATCCTATAGTAACAAAGCAATATGTTTGCAATCCACCGACTTCAGATAAAATTGCAATGAGAACGGACAGTGGTGTGCTGTGCACCTATCACATGCCTAGCAGCTATACGCCTGGTTTCTGGTTGTTGGGTTCCATCCGAACATCCATGAAGACTGAGAAGTTACTGAAAAGGACGTGACTCCATAGAAAAGGGTTTGGCTTTACCTTAAATGCCAAGTAGTGGTCTGTGTAGTTCTCGCCAAAGACAAAGGAAGCACCAGCGTCAGTGTGCTCCAAGAAGGTCTGACATAAAGGAAGGGCAAGAGGAGACCATTATAACCCCTGAAGCGGTGGTTAATGTCCCCAGGACCCATCAGGCTCTACAGAGAGTGAGGACCCAGCAAACTTGTTGGATAGCCTTGGAGATTTAATTTTCTCAGCTTTTCTCCCTCCAGTGGGTGGCCTGGAAGTGTATTTTTGAACTAGAACTGTGCACAGATTTCCCGGCATTTCTAACATTTAATGTGACTCCAGGTTGCTAAAGAATAAGCTGGGTGTGGTGATTTGCACCAGAAGCAATAGGTGGCACATGGGTGTCACTGCTGACCACTGGATGCAAAGAGAGCTTGTGTCTCTGTTTGTGGAACCTCCTTAGAAGTGTGCCACCCTTGGGCAGGATGAAGGGGGCAACTGGGATGGGGGAGTGATGCAGTGGATGGTATGGGTGAGGGGCAACAATAATATTAATAAACTGGACAGATTAACATTTTTCACATAAAATTGTTTGTCTAACTCATGCCATGATATTAAAATTTGAGTCAACTCAAGCAGACATACAAACCTATTTCCAACATATATTGAGGATTATATTCAAATGTTGAAAGCACTATAAAAGTAAGATGTTCTTTTGAACCCAACTTACGTGAACTTGTTTGCCCAACCACTGAGAAGCCCTAAGTCCAGGGCCAGTCCTTAGTATTAAGAGCCCAAGAAGAAACTGTAACCCAATTCCCCAAAAGACAGGCCTCCAGTGTACCTATGGAGAAAGATGGAGAGAGACGTATCTTGTTAGAGGATGAATGCTGACCTGAGCATAAACGCCCAGAGCCTCACTGTTTCCTTGGAAGCTTCTCACACGTGGCCTTTGACCCCCCTTATCTGGGAGGCCCAAGCAGTCTTGATCAGAGAGTCCCTTGATAGATTCATATGCAGAAATCTCAGGGTTGTATTCCCTCTTTCTAAACCTGAGTTTGAAGCCATCACTCTCAGGGGAGTATGGAACCATTATGTAAAATGACTCAGACCCAAAGAGTAGTCTTAGCAGGGCCATAAGCAGGAAGGATCTAGCCTTGATGGTCATGCTGTAAATATTTGATACATATAATTATTTGCCCTTCTGGAAGATGGAGAGGCAAAATATGACTTCTCTGTGCATCCTAGGTTTGTTGATCTGACAAAATGTAAGTGAATCAAGTGAAAGAAATTCCACCCTGTCGAGGGGTTCTCATTTCACTGTAAAAGCAACCAATTATCTATAACACATACCCAGGAAGAGCAGAGTCATGGACAATCAGCTTCTTTCATTTTTGGTGCAGAGAGGAGCCTGCTGCAAAGAACTATGGGATTGGAGGCATAGAACACAGCGGAGATCTTCACAGGGCAAAGAATTTGGATCACATTAGGTGACTTTGGTCTCTGACTAATCCTTGTTTCGAGGGGTGAAGCTTTCAGCCAGTAAGTCTTCCAGGATTTGTCATTATGATTCATATGTGAACAATCAATGTCTCAGAATTTTGCCCATGTATTGGGTTACTGACTGACAGAACAAGGATGAGAAGGGAATTTAATGTGAACAAAACTGTTTAAGGACAAAGTTTTGGAGTAAAACAGCCAAAATTGCAAAAGGAAATTTGATAAACTGAAGGATCCAATGGTAGAATATTAGATTATTTGCTGGTGGGGGAAATCTGGACGAAAATGGGTGAGTTTTCTTTGAATGTGTATTTGACGGGGAGAGGAGGGTACAGGAGCAGAAATTGGACTTGGCGGACAGAACATCTCACTGAACGTGTGACTGGAAAATTACTGAGAATGAACAATAAGAAAGTGACAATTCTATGAAAGTTCAGGAAGAAGGGCCCCCTAGCCACTCAAAATATCACAGCAAGGTAAGAAAAATACTGAATAACAATTAAATTCTCTCACACTCATTATTTAGAGCAATTTACACATGAGAAAAAAGGGGGAAAAAACCCAAAAATATCAATTTGATACTTACTTTGGTTGGGTGCTTGGAAAATAGAAATAGCAGGATAACGTACACTATGAGTCCACCGAAGGACACCAGCTGCCATTTCCCCAATTTGGCGGTGTCAAAGATCAGCCAGAAAACAACTCCCAGGATCAGAGAGCTCCAAATCACCCTGAGAGAACCAGAAAGGGGGTATCATTTGTTGTATTTGTGGCAACATTTGTCACATTCAAGTACTAGCTTGAAAATCATAATCAGGTTTCAACTAACAAGCAAAAAATATTACGAGTAACAGACTCTGGCACCAGGAGGTTATGCTTCTAGAAATTGCAAGAGACCCTCTTTTGTTGCGGCTATAAAGGCAAATAGCCAAAACATTAAGCAATGTGTCCCCCTCATTCCACAACCCTTGGGCCCTTCAAGGACATCTAAAGGGGTCAGAGAGAAGAACGGATGTTTGGAAAGAAGTCTGATGATTTCTTTGAGAAATCTATGGAGAGTCCTCATCTCCAGTTTGGAAGATGGGTGAGGCGTTACTTTCTTCCCTTTAAGGGAGAGCTTGAAATGCATTCTCTGCAGTTGGGGGACCTCACCTGAGCCCCAGAGAGTCAAGTGGGTCTTTAGATTGGATTCAACTCCCTGAGGAATCAGGTGGGCATGACAAGGCTGATTCACAGCTTGGATGGCAGAACCAGAAAGGGTGCTGTGTTGGGATGGCACAACCCTGGTTTATTAGGCCAAGGATGTGTGAAGTTTCCTGGTAGATCCCAGTTGGGCAATGCTGGGGAGAATGGGTCCTGGGTCCTACCCAGCAGGGCCACCTGGAAGGAGAGGAGGTCCCACAGACAGAAACTGCTAGAAAGCCCTGAGTGGTCACCTGCAGGCCACAGGCTCCTGTAGGAGAGGGTTGACTTTAGTAATTCACAGACCTTTCCTCCCAAGGAAGCCAGCTTTGTGCCTAGAGCAGAGGGTTACCTCCCCAAGTGAGAACCATCCCATCCTTTGGAGAAGATCTTATAATTTAGCGGCACTTGAAATTAAGGCAGTTTGTAGGGACATTTGAACATAGCTCCAATGAGTAATTACCTTATTGAGGCCTTGATTCCTGTTTGCAAAATGAAGGCATTTTAGCAGATTATTCCCTAGGTTGTCTCTAGCTTCAATATCCCACAAATGAGGAAGCAATTTCAGAACACAGTTTTGGAAGAGAGTTCAAAAAGTCAAAGATCCCTCTCAACGGCAGTAAGAGAACCAACTGCATTTACCACTTCAGCCAGAACCAATGGCTGTCCAGAAACCTTCTGCCAGGAGACAGGAGCTCTTCAATTCGATGATCGTATTTGGCCATAAAGTGATCCCAGACCACAAAGAAGATGGCAGCCACAGTGATCACGAAGAGAGGAAGGGCTCGGTGAAAGTTGAGCCCACACGCAGCGATCACCATAGCCAGGTAACCTGCCAGGAAGCAGACACAGGTGGGGACCATCAGCACCAGCTGGAGACCAGCCACAGCACCAATCGGCTCCGCCAAGGGGAGGTTCAGTCAAGGGAGCATTGATGGCGGGAGAGCTCATGATAGGGCTATGGGCTCCTCTGACTATAAGTAGTGGATTTTGGGGGCTTCTGTTGTTTTTCCAAGCAAGTCCCTCACAGTGTCACCATGAACGCTAGGAGGACAGCATGCTAGGTCTTTTTCTCTCATAGAAACTTCTGAGTTCTCGAATCCTGACACTTCATCACCGGGCCTCTCACTCAGCACTAACCACTTTTTTCTGGCATTCAGACTCGGCAGGCGAGCTTCCGTCAGAGAAAGGCCAGGATTTGAAGCAACCACTGACTAGAGGTATTGATTCTCCTGGTTTGCAGCTCAGGTTTGGCCTAAGCTTGAGTAGGAAAACAGGCCCACCAACAATCTCTAAGTGTCCCGGTATCTCTACAGGAAAGGGAACGGGGTGGGGCAACTACCAAGGGGGCTGCTTTTGAAGAGGAGGTTGTAGGATAAGAACAACAAGGTTTCCTGTTAAAGGTCAGCAATAATGGTCCGAGGTTAAATCTGGCTGCCACATGCTTTATAGGTGGCAAGTACAGCTGTATTTGCATGTTTGTATCTGTCTTCTACAAATAAAGTCTCATGGGGACACAGCCACACTGTCTGTGTGCTTTTGTCCCATAAGGTAGAGTTATGTGGGTTTCACCATATTGCGTGCAAAGCCTGAGACACCATCTGGCCTGGGACACAGATAGTTTATGGCTGATCCCTGTTCGTGCAGTGTGAGCACCAGCAGTCCCACTGACCTCAGGGAGCAGCGGTCTTGGGTTAACATCTCTGGACTTGGGTGGGAGGGTCCCACCTTATAGACATGAGTGCTCTTTAAAATGGGCTGCAGATCCCTTTGCTTGGGAGGGAGAAAAACTGGGGACCTGTTCATCTGTGAGGACAGTACAGTCCTGCCTTCAGGCAAGAGGAGTGGGCTCCCTGGGCCCAGGCTCCCCCTCGTGTTGTGTTTGCGTAGAGCATTAATTGCTTATATTTCCCCTACTCTTAGGTTTCTGCCTTGTCATTATCACCATGTTTTCCACTTACCTGGATGTGATGAACCAGCCCTCAAATCCACACCACAGTCACAAAGGCCACAGCAGTAGAGAACCTAAAAAGTTAGCTGCTGGTACAAAAGCTGGATAGGGAACCCCTCTGAACAGGTGTCCCATGCTGAGACGCCCCCCCACCCCACCCCACCGCCCCCGAGGGGCTTCCTGATTGATTCTCTCCCTCTCTAGATGATTCCATGAAGTCCAGGGCAGTGGGAAGACTTATTTTTCTTTCCACAGAAAGCTCTTATTTTGGGAATCCTTGAAAAGAGACACTCGATCCCATCCCCTTTGCTACTTACCAGCTAATAAGGTGCCCCAGAGGATGTACCGAAGGGTGGTTTTGTGTTTTTGACAAAAATCCCGAACTGTACCATAATTCCTTTCCAGATACCTGAAAGAAGACAAAAGCAAAAAGGCAGGCAGAAGTCAACACCAAAATCATGAAATAAACTGGCAGCTAAGGCTGGATGGGGCGTTGTACATCAAGCAAGCAAACGACCAAAGTCATGAAGTGCGTGTCCTACAATATAGAAATGGGAAACTCATTTCAGTTTAGACTAAAATCAGCCATGTATTGGATCCGTCTTTGCTGAATGGATGTGATTTGGTGAATTGCATGTGCCAGCCCTTGAGGGGTTACAGAGATGAGAAAACGTGCTCTGTGAAATGGAGCAGGGAGATGGAGAACTAACCAAAAGCTGAAAGCAAATTATAGGACAAGGGTGTTTCTCACTGGACTATGAGGGCCTCCATTAGCTTTTAAGACACTGTTATTAAATGTTGATTTAAAAAAAAAAGTAAAAATCCAATGAACTATCATCTCTTCTGTTTCCACAAAGTTCGAGTAAGCTGGTGGTTCCCTGTCCTCGCTCACCATACTTTTTAGCGGGAGGCTGACAGACTTCACTAGGTACTTGAAACATAAAGTAGAATTTCATGGCTATGAGAACTATTAACTAGTAGGTTGTAACATAGCTTTCCCAGAAAGTTCTAGAATTGTTAGCATGTCTTTGTTTCTGTGCAGAGTTTTGTTATGGGGTGGTGGGTATGTTACTGGACAAAACATGTGTCCCCTTCTTGGCAAGTTAATCAACCTACACCAGAAGTAGTTGTCACACAAAGCAGAAATTTTGTTTGTGGCATGCAGGAAAGAAAATGGAGACCATAGGGAATAACTCACAAAAGTTATGATTCCCTGAGTATGGGGAGGTGGGTACTTTTATTTGGCGTAGGGGATGAATATTCAAAGGGGAAGTTTTATCATCACATGTAGAGGTGGGCAGAAGCTTACACATGCGTGGTTTGAAATCTTGCTTTTACATGCATCGCATGATCTCAAAATGGCTGCTTTGCCCCTCCCAGAGGAGAATTTACAATATAAATGAGAGCAGGTTACTTTAGTACAACTCTTCGCCTCTTGGCATAGGTGGAATTCCTGTGCTTGCGGTCTCCGCCGGTCTGGTCCAGTTCAAAGTGGTTGGGTCCAGGGTGGTTGTCATTTAGAGCTTCTTCCTCGTGCATAGCTGAAACCACATATGCTCAAGACCCCAAAGTTCTTGGAGAGAAGAATGTCTGTAACTTTCAAGATGACAAAAGAATCAGGTCAAACACAAAAGATTAGAGTTTAGGCAGGACAAGAAAAGCGGGTTCGAGTCCGTGGCTGGTGACAGAATCCCTCCTCTACTTTTACCCTGCTCCTCACTCTTGAGGGCATGGGTCAAAGGTCCGTATTCTGTAATTACTTCCTCCTGAGCATGGGCGTTGTCATAGGGGCTGGTAGAGGAGTAGAATTTTTCCCGCTGGTCTAAGGTAATTCTGTGGGTCACCAGCATGGCTCTAAGTTGTTCATATCCCTGACTAACAGAGAGGTGGCAGTCACAGCTCTCAGGCATGGAGGCTGTCTTTTTGCCACGGTCTCTAGCTGCTTTGAGAAACAGGCTATCACTCTCTTTAAGGGTCCCAATGTTTGTGCTAATCCTCCCAGAGTTATCCCTTGTCTTTCATGAAGGTACAAGTCAGATGGTTTGCTCAGGTCTGGAAAGACCAGTGCAGGTGCTTCTATTAGTAAGTTTCTAAGCTTATTGAAAGCTTGGTCACATAGCTCATCCCATTCAGAGGGGTCCGTTTCTGGCCCCTGTAATTTGTCATAGAGAGGCTTAGCAATCAACCCCAAATTAGGGATCCATGTGTGGCAGAACCCAGCCATCTCACGAATTCTTATAGGTGACTACATGTTCTTGGTAGAGAAGTTGATATATTACCATTTGCCTCTCTGAGGAAGGTGGTACTGCCCCTTCAAAATAATAAACCCCAAATACTTTACAGTCTCTTGAGATACCAGAGTTTTTCCCTTAGACACTTGATATCCCTTACTGGCTAAGAAGTTCAAAATGATCACCGTGTTCTCATCAGAGATTTTCTTAGAAGGACTAGCTGCTAGGATGCCATCCACATACTGTAAGACAGTGCTTTGTTTTAATTTTAATTCCCTTAAATCTTGGCCCAGGATTTCCTCAAAAATTGTAAAGGAATTTTTAAATCCTTGGGCTAAGACAGCCCAGCAGTATTGTTGATTCTGGTGGGAGTCTGGGTCCTCCCATTCAAAGGCAAAAATCTCTTTGGACTCAGGGTCCAATGGGACATAAAATAAAGCATCTTTTAAATCTAGCGCTGTATGAAACATGCTGTCCCAGGGAGATTAGCCAGCAGGTATAAGGATTAGGTCCTACAGGATGTGGGTCTTGGACTGTTTTGTTGACAGCCCTAAGGTCTTGAACAAATCTGTACTTCCCTTTTCCTGGCTTTTTAATGGGTAAAATGTGAGTGTTACATGGGTAGCTACATGGCCCGATTATTCCTTGTTTTAGAAGTTTCTCAATTATAGGAATTATATGGCTTCTGACGTTAGGGGGCATTGTTATGTGAGAGGCCAGTGGTCTATCTACTTTTAGTCCACCCCTACAGGTATGGCACCAGCTGCCTGTCCCATTTGTCCTTGTGTCCATACCTCTGAGTTGACTCAGCTTAGAATGTTTGGGGAATTTCTTCCTTTTCAGGTACTGGTGCGTTTTCTAACGAGGCCATGAGCTCGACCTCCCGATTTTTGGGAACTTGGATTTCTATTTTGACTTGTTCCGAGTTTATTGAGGCCCCTAGTTTTGATAATGTGTCCCTCCGAGGAGAGGAACAGGGCATTCTGGCAGATATAGAAAAGCACGTCCTAATGTTTTGGATCCTATTTCACAGGTCAAGGGCTCCAGAAACCTTCTGGTCTCTCCTCTACTGATACTCCTTTTATATCACACTTTCTTTTTTGAAAGGGTTCCTTTGTTGGGTGTTTAACACCAGGAGTGTGGCCCCAGTATAGAGCGAAAATTCAACATGCTCTCCTCCCACTGCTAAGGTTACCCAGGGCCCTTCTGGGAAGCTGAGGACTGGTTGCCTGGAGCCAACTGGGGAGCCCCATGGCCCCATCACATATCATCTGTAGTCATGGGAAGTTGCCATGGCTTGGTCTTGTCTGATCCCTTCCCTCTCTTGGGTTGGTTCGGACAATCCCCATGTCCCTCCTGTCTGCACTTGCCACTGATTAGGCCCCAACTTCATTGCTGGCCTTCTGGTCCCATGGTAGGGGCTAGGGTCACTCACCAGTAGCATCTTCTTCTTCTCCTTCAGGTGACCTCCAGCAGACTGGAGGGTCAACCAAAGCAGAGTAGCTTGCCTCTGCATCTCTTGGTCATCTTTCATTTCTTCTATCATATTTCTGGTGTTGGGCACCCTGAGGGCCACCTCCACTAACTGCACAGAACTGGTATCAGGCCCTATTGTCAGTTTTTGGAGTTTCCTACAGATAAATCTGGAGCACTTTGAGAAGTGAACAGGTATCAAGAACTACTTATATCAGTGACATTTACCCACATAATATAACCTATAAAGGTTTATTATTATTTATTTGATAATTTTGCAAGTAATTTAATACACGCAATAAGCCTAACTAGTCTAAAATCTCCCACTTTATAGAAAGAACAAATTCTTTGAGAAGTCTCAGAGTCCCACTGAAACCCCCAAAAAGACTTTACTTAGGATTTGAACCTTGGGGAAATTAGCCAAAAAAACATCAAGAGGTTTTAAAACACTTGGTCACATTGGAAATAATGTTTAGTTATCCATTTAATCAGGGTGATAACAGAAATTGTCACAGACAGAGTGGAACAGTCTAAAAAGAAGACTCTAAAATAGGGAATTCAGCCTCCTTAAGCGTAGGAAATTATTTTAACGAAACATAGATTTTCTGTCTTGTGAGTAGACTCACTCAAAGATAAACAAAAAAAAAAACCTTTCATAATCTCTTTGTCAAGAGTAGACCAAAACTTTCAGAAGATTATCCTTTTAAGAGAGAGAAAGCCAAATGTTTAATTGTTTTAACTTACTTTTGATATAGAAACTCGTTTATTTAATCAAATTTATTTTAATCTTAGTCGTCTTAACTATGTATAAAACTCTTTTATCCTAGTTTTTACTTTCACAAACTTTCTGTCACTTGCTTCTTAGATTTAGAATTTGTTTTATGTCTCCCTTCGTTTTTTTTCCAGTACTGTAGAACAAATTTATCTTTTTTAACAAAACAAATAAAAATATCTCTAGTCTTTATGTCTTCTTTACTGAAAACATACATTTTACTTTCCTTGAATACAAAGAAGTTTCCTTAGTAACTTTTAGTAGCTTTTTCTTTTTTTGGCCAAGGAAGATTTGCCCTGAGCTAACATCTGTGCCAATGTTTCTCTATATTCTCATATGAGGGACACCTCCACAGTGTGGCTGGTGAGCAAAATAGGTCTGCCCCTGGGATCTGAACCCATGAACCTGCACCAGCAAAGTGGAGTTTGTGGAACTCTAACAACTCAGCCACAAAGCTGGGCCCAAATTTAATCATATGTATTAATAGAACTTTTAGCAATTATGGACTTTGACTGTGTTTGCAAAAACTAAGAAGTAAGTAATTATATACTATCTTTTACATTAGTATTCTGTAGGTCGGCATATTTATAAATACTTTTTATAAGATTTAGGAACATGATACTTCATAGTATAATCTTTTATAACATAAGACGTGTTTACTAATAGACCTGAAGATCTTTTAGTTGTTTTGTAATAAGAAGGCAAAAGTAGATTAACCTTTATCTGACATTTTATCTCTTTTAGAAATTATCTTGCTATTTAATGAATTTTTTATCATTTAATTTAATCGAGTAAAACTTCAAAGTTTTAACTTACAAAAAAGATTTTGGAACTATTCTAAATACATATGTTATAAAATATAATTATTATTAAAATTCTATCCATAAACTCTTACCTCACTTACATTTAAGCCATTTGTTTTTAACAATCATGTCCAGATTACTCACAAAGTCTCTATGTGACACCAGAGCAGTTCGCCATCATTTTAAGTTGTTGTATGTACGTATATTAAATCACCATTATTGTTAAAAGTTCTCCCCAAAGCTTTTACCATTTTACATCTATTTATTTTACCTGTTTCCAATGAATATTTAGATTGCCTATAAAAACCTTATGAATTAGACAAAATTAGCTATTATTTTAAGTTATTAGTTTTGTTGACAAATTCTGTAAGAGAGACAACATGAGTTTCTTTGACTCATAAAGGATGTATGTTTATATGACATCCTATGTTGATAACTTGTGGACATGTCTCTTTTAATGAAACCAATAGACTTAAACAAGTTTTTATTTACCAAAGATCATTTTAGATCATGTTAACTGGAAAGACATCTGGGCTAGTTTTTATCACATTTAGAAATAATTTACGTAAGTGCTTATTTTAAGTCAATTAAATACACCTCCTTTAGAAATGACACAATCCAGACACACAGACAGAGACATTTGGACAATCAGAAACAGAACTTTAAAAATTTCAGCCATGTCTCAGGAACAAAATATAAAAAATGCTGGATCCAAATTGTGACCTCTTCAGATGGCTAAAGATTTGTCTTAAAGATTTTTTTCTTTTTGCTCTAAGGATCCTTTTTTACAGCTGGTTTTAAGGTCATTTTCTCTTTTAGCAGCTTCTGTGTATTAATCAAAGAATGCATGCCATTGTAAGAGGTTTGGAATCCTCGCTTTTAATTTCTGGAATTTTCTGGAACAAAATTTTCCCAAAATAGCCATTACAATTTTAAAATATTTTAAAAGTTTACCTATTTTCACTGCTTAGTTTCAGATATGGAATTTTGCGGAAGTTGAAGTTGGGGGGCCCAGCAAGAGAGGAGGGAGGAGCAGCAGATTGGGTCTTCTTTCCCCAGCACATTTGTTTATTTACTTTTGCTTAAAGAGGCAGCATGGGATTTTTTTTCTTGTTTAGAAGCCTCAAAAATCAAAATAGGCACGGCCAGCCTGGTGGCATAGTGGTTAAGGTCACATGCTCCCCTTTAGTGGCCAGGGGTTTGAGAGTGTAGATCCCCTGTGTGGACCTACACACTGCTTATTAAGCCATGCTGTGGTGGCATCCTGCATATGAAATAGAGGAAGACTGGCACAGATATTAGCTCAGGGACAATCTCCCTCACCAAAAAAAAACAATTTAAATAGACTTCCCATTGGTTGTTTAATTTTTCATGGCCCGCTTTGTTTCTAATTACATATGCAAATACACCAGCTTCAGTCAAATGAGCTTGCCCCATTTTGGCCAATATAAGGTGAGGTCTCTCTTACCATGGTTAATTAGCATTGCCTGATGGGTGGATTTATATGTGCTCACAATCCCCACAGTCTAATTTAAAATATAATTAGGCAAAAGAAATGTAATCATTTTAAATAAAGCTCATCATTTTTAGCAGGTCCTGTTGGAAAAGGTTAGTGCAAAGCAAAAAACAACAAAAAAACCCTGACAGATCCAATATCCAGTAAAAGAAAAACCGGACCAAGTGCTAGGAGGGCAAGTACCTTGGCCCCTGTCATGCACGAGTTCCGTGACTCACCACAGACGTCTTCTCAAGTTCCAAGCCTTGTTTCCTCCACCAGCAAAAGCCAAGCTGCCCTCTCGAGGAGGACGGTTAAGGAGACTAAGGACCCCAGGAAGGTCCAACCTGGGAGAGGAGAGGCCGACAGAACCTCTCCAGCAGGAAGTGAGGGGGAAAGAAGAACAGGGGCATCGAGCTTCCCCAAGGACGGCTGGTAAGGAAACTGAGACAGAGAGATCCCAGAGGCCTGGAAGCCTGTCTGTTGAGGAAACAGAGGGTTATGAGGATCCTCTGCTGGGTGTGGCCAGCTACTTTGTTCCACACAGCTCAAAGGTTAACATTCAGACTGTAAGGACCTAACTCCGCCTTGTTCCAGTTACAAGATAAGACTCAGTGAGTCTAGAGACCAACTCCTTCTGTCACTCACAAAATACAAAACACCAAAGGGCCCTCAAAGGGGCTTCAAGTCCCAGCAGTGACAAACTCAAATGGGCTTCAAGCCCTCACTGCCCAGTGACTAGTTAGCAGGGATGGCTCCTGTTGGCCAGAGCTGAGCATCGGTTCTTCCGGGGTGGCCAAGTTGCACAATCCTTCCAACCACTTTGGGACTCCACTTTCCTGAGCCAGGCCACCTCCAGACAAGGACCTGAACCCAGAAGCCAGGCTCCAACACACAAACCTTGGGACTCGAACCCAAGGCTGAGGCTGCTTTTAACCCAAGGTTGAGGCAGCTGACTTTGTGAGACAACTTAAAGAAATAATGCTTATAGTTGTGCTGTGGGGTTGGTGCCACTGACCTCCATCAAGAGATTCTCGGAGCAAAATGCTCAGAGTGGCTGCTGGGTCTCCTGATGGGGAAGCAATGGCAGGCTGGCAGCACCAACACAAAGAGGAGAGTCCCTCCCACTGAGGCTCAACCTCCAGGATCGTGAACATGTTCTCCATCTGTTGGAAAACGGATGTTTGCAAGAACAGGGGGACAGAGGTCCCATCTGGGTCGCCAATTTGTACAGGTAGTGTGGGAGCAATGTTTGCGTCTGATCATTTCTTCCGGGAAGAAAGGTGTCCACCAGTAAGTGAGTATGGAGAGGCCACAGGGCTGTACCCACAACGATTGTCCTCTATTTCTCTTGGGATGCTCCTCGTCCCCTCCACACCTGCTCTGAGACCTGGCTTCCCTGCAGGTGCCTCTTTGCTCAATGACACATCTAACAGAAGCCTCTCCTTCTCCTGCTAGAGGCTGGATGGAAGGAGTTTACTTGCACATTTAACCATTGCCACTTCCAGGCCACTGGACAGCATTTATAAAACAAGCACTTCTCATCCCATATAGAAGATTCTCAATCTGCAGGACCTCACAGGACCCTGGCCCTAGCTCAGACCACCCCTGCCCTTGGTTAAGGCCTCCGGTCCCCTCCTTCCCACAGTCATGCCCACATGTCCAGGTCTTAGCTCCCTTCAGGTTTCAGGGCACAGCTCAGTTCTTGCTTTCTATGACGCCTTCTTGCATCTGCTCAGGCGGAGGCATCTTCTGCACTTTCTTCCTACTGTCTTCTCTGATTGCGTTTTGTTATGGAGACTTTACTGACTACAACTTCCTGGAAAATGGATGTGTGTGAACCCTACAGCACCAGCACGTGGAACACTGAGGATGCTTGACAGGCATTTGTCGAATTACTGGATAAATGCAATGGGAGTATACATTGCTTTTCTGGAACAGTATTTTACAGCTGTCGGTTAGGACCCCTTAGTGGGTTATGAAGTTACTCAGGGCATGATAACCCTCATTAAAAGGGAGAAGAGGACATCTCAGAGGGTATCACACAGAGTGATGGAAGGTATACTTCATGAAACTTTTGTCATTATCGTGTGTGAATCTGTACTGAGAATTAGAAACACTATTCTAGAAGATATTGAAGGAATATTAGTGTAATAAAGACTAAGTTTTTCATGGTCTAATTGAGGAAAGGCTGGTGATGCATTATCCTCAGTCGTGGACATAGTGTTAACAAGTAGCAGTGGTGAGGGCAACATTTAATAGGGCGCTTTAGGGTGGATGTATGGGATTTCTTAATTGCAGGGAGTGTGTGTAGTCCAATACAGCAAGCTGACACTGCATAAAATAAAGTAGGCAGAAATAGACACTTGGCCATTTGGTTTTCTAGGCTGAACACCTCCCAATCCCGTGGGGGTTGTTTCCATCCCATTGACATTGGTGAAACCTGAGTGCCTCTGGACACCCAAGAGAATCTCTCAGGCCCCAGCGTTAGAGACTCAGAAAGTCAAGTGAAGGATGAAACTAAGCTCAGGTTTCTGAGGTGGTAAGTATTCTTGATGGTGTATATGTGATAGGAGAGTTCAATCCTAATTCTGACCAACTGCAGAGATATCTTCTGATACATGAAAACAAAGTTCCTCAGACTTAGGAATTAAATCAAATTTAAATAGGAATTTAGAATATTGGCAAATACTTTGGTGTTATGGTAGAGTACCAGACAATCTTGCACTAGGAATCAGAAGCTGAATTGTAAGTTAGCTTTGTTCCACTCTAGCTGAGGAAACTTGGGCAAGTCGCTTCTCTGAGCTTCATTTTCTGGTCCAAAAAATAAAGACAATAATTTTGCCTCTCCCACTTAATGAGTGATAAGGACCTGGAATACCTTCAGGGTACTACAAGGGAAGAGCAAGTTTGTCGGGATTTAAAATGGACTGGGCTTCGAGAAATTACTTGCTTGTTGATTGACACTGATAAGATGAATTAACTACTTTGTATGGACTGGGGCAACTAGTTGTTACTTTATATCTTGTACCCTTTGACCAAGTTCACCCATTCCCCAACCTCCCACCCCACCCTCAATCCTGGCAACCACCAATCTATTCTGAATCTATGAGTTAGTTTTTTTTTTAGATTCCACAAATAAGTGAGATCATGCAGTATTTGTCTTACTCTGTCTGACTTATTTCCCCTAGCATAATGCCTTTAACCCTCCTCCAGGTTGTCACAAATGACAGGATTTCATTTTATTCATAGCTGGATAATATTCCATTGCATTGAATATACACATTTTCTTTATCCATTCATCCATCAATGGACACTTAGGTTATTTCCATGAGGTGGCTCTTGTAAATAATGCTTCAGTTAGCATGGGGGCTCAGATATCCACAGATATATTCCCAGATGTGACACTGCTGGATTAATGGTATTTCTGTTTTTAATTTTTTGAGGAACCTCCATAATGTTTTCCATAGTGGCTGCAGCAGTTTACCTTCCAGCCAACAGAGCACAAGTGTTCCCTTTTCTCCACATCCACGCCAGCACGTATTATCTCTTGCTTTTTGATAATAGCCATTCAGAGAGGTATGAGGTGAGGTCTTATTGTGGTTTTGACTTGCATTTCCCTGGTGATTAGTGAGGACTGATGTTGGCAACAGACTTGTTGCTTAGCTCTCTGCTGCCTTCTCTCTTGGGTTAAGTGGACTTCTCAGGTTTAAAAGGCCTTCAGGGAAGGACTCCCTCATGTCAGGTGTCATGCAGACCACTTTTGTGACAATCCCCTGACTAGCATTGCTCTGCCAAGGCTAACTGTGTTTGTATCATATCCCCCAGGATGAATACATCAGTCAGTCAGTCTACAGGATAACAAGAGAAGATTTTTCTCTCTAAACTAGGAAGAAAACTGCCACCCAGCACGGCAGGATGGACAATCACTTCTCTCTATGTCCATCTCTACTCATCTCTATCACTATCATCGAGATCTAGGTCTACCTCCCTCTGAATCTAGTTTTCTCTGCAGCAAGGCTCAAAGGCTTATTAACTTGAGCGCCATCACAGAAACCAGGCAATACTTCCTGGTGTCACTCCAGGTGTGGAACAGAGAGAAAAGAGAGTGGAAAATAAAGCAAAAGCCTCAGAAATGGGGTAGAATGGCAACAAGTGAGGAAATTGGGAGAGCAGAGAAAGGAAGCAGAAGGAATGGCCATTTACTGAGCCACTGTGTGTGCACTTTACACACATCCTCTCATTTAGTCTTCACACCAGTCCCATAAGGGATGAATCATTTTCTCTCACTGTAGAGACATGGAAAGCAGGACTCTGAGAGTTACTGTATCTGTGGTTACCCTACCTATAAGCAGCACAGCTGGGGTCTGAAGGCAGGTCTGACTAGCAAGCCAACTCTGCCAGCCTGACTCTCAGGGAGAGAAGGGAGGAAATGAAAGGCAAGGGAGGAAGGAGGTATTAGAAGAGAATGGTAAGATGCCAACAAAGATAACTGACTGAGTGTCAGGGTCATTCGTATCACACATTCTGAGCTACATCTTTTCTAATTTTCCCTTGTGTGAGTCATACTGATTCGGAGCAATTAATAAAATTTAGTTAAGATCTCAATGTGTATTGATTAAGTGATGTCACTGAGGCTGTTATGTGTGTCTTTGGAAGCTTCCCGTGGAGTTGCTGACTTCCTGGAAAAGTCTACCCATCGAATGCTCTTGAAGAGAAAGAGAGAGGGGAAACAGCTCTAATATTTCCCAGGTTGATAATCACTAACCTGGGATGGCCTGCTTATCACCTGAAGAATAAGAAAGTTCAAGGGTAGCTCCATTATGTTGATGTTTAAGGATGATTTGGGACAAATTAAGATGAGATAAATTTCAGTTGTATTCCACAGTACCTACTCTGAAGAACCCAGAGACCAAAACATTGACCAATTATAAAATCTAGTTCCAAAGGACACAAAAAAGAAGATATGTTTCTTCACAAAAGACACAATGAATTCTCAGTCATCATTTTGGAGGGAAGAGAAGTGGTCATCTGAGAATCTTGGGAAATAAGTGTTCATTTTTGATGTGAAAATTCTTCCATCCATGCATACACACAAGCACACAAACACTCACTCACACATTTTTATTTATTTATTTAAAGAATTTTTTTTTCCTTTTTCTCCCCAAAGCCCTCTGCACCCCTGGTACATAGTTATATATTTATTTATTTATTAAAGATTGGCACCTGAGCTAACAACTGTTGCAAACCTTCTTTTTCATTTCCTGCTTTTTCTCTTGAAATCCCCCAGTATATAGTTGTACATAATTTTTTAGTTGTGGGTCCTTCTAGTTGTGGCATGTGGGACGCTGCCTCAACATGGCCTGATGAGCAGTGCCATGTCCATGCGCAGGATCTGAACCAGTGAAATCCTGGGCCACTGAAGTGGAGAATGTGAACTTAACCACTCGGGCACGGGGCCGGCCCCCACTCGCACATTTTTAATCTATGAAAGATGTAAGATTTGTTAGAGAACATATCCCCCTAGTATTTCAAGCTATCTTGTCAATAGAAGTTTGCAAAGAAAGTCTTGATAATCAACTGTAAATGAAGAAGTAAGAGAAAAAAATAAATGAATGAAGTGCACACAGTAGGCAATGAGTGGGTGCCAACATTTAGCTAATGTAAAATTATAGAGATTCTATTTTGAGCAGGAAGGGAGCCCAGATTACCCATGAGACCTTATCCAACACTGTAATACCATGAACCACTTCAAAGGAGACTGATTTGTTGTGTCTTTCCCTACACAGGCATTTTGGGAAAACACCAGCCTTGTCATTCTTCTTGTAAAACCAGCAATGGACCTACAACCCTGTGAAATACATGTCCAAAAAGTTTGTTGGGAGCATGACAGGAGGTGGCCGAGGCCAAACCAATGCATTGTGTCATGTATATGAGCACCTTCACTTAAGGTGTTTGTAAGAATTGATCTAGTCCCATCACGTGTTCCTATCACAGTGGCCACACTCTGGAGAAACACAGAGACCCAAATACTGACCTATAATAAAAATGGGCTTTCAAGAGACCAAAACAAAAAAGAAAAGAAATATTTCTTATCTAAAAGTATGATGAAATTACCAATTGACTTGGCCACAGAATAAGTTAGGGTCTCTGGGTACCTGACATTTCTAGAGGTTCCATTGTTCTTTTAAAGTGCATTAGCTGAAACAAGAGAACTTAAGGTAGAGAATTTAAGTGTGGATAAACAGTCTACCTGTTACTTCCTTCTTCATTTCTGGTACTAAATTTAGGGGAGAAAAAACCCATGAGCAACAACTTAACAGCTCAACAAATTAATTGCTTTATTGTCTATAAAACAAAACATCAGAAATAGCAACTTTCTTGAATTAGAGGGATATTTTATTAACATGTTACATTAACATAAGAACTAAGAATGTTATACTCTTTCTACAATAAGATGTTAAGGCTGTTATATATGAACCTTGTGGTAGCCACTGACCAAAACTCTAATAAATACACAAAATAAAGAGGAAGGAATCCAAACATAATGCTGAAGAAACTTATTAAATCACAATGGAAAAGGGCAAGAGAAGAAAGGAACAGCAAAGAACTACAAAAACTTCCAGAAATCTATTAAAAAAAAAGTCAATAGGAACATATCTTATTACTTAAAATGTAAATAGATGAAAAAGTCCATTGAAAAGACATAGGGTTGCTGAATGGATAAAAAAAAATGCTGCCTATAAGAGACACATTTCAGATCTAAAGACATTCAGAGATTGAAAGTGAATGGATGGAAAAGACATTCCATGCATAAGTAAACAAAAAGAAAGCTAAGGTAGCAATACTTACTTTAGTCAAAATAGACTAAAACAAAAACTGTAACAAGAGACAAAGAAAGGTATTACACAATGATAAAGAAAAAAATCCAACTAGAGGAAAAAAAACTGGCAAATATCTATGTGCCCAACATAGAAGCACCTACATACATAAAGCAAATATTAACAGACACATAGAGAGAAATCGACAGTAACACAAACATAGTAGAGGACATTAAAACTCCATTTACATCAAGGGATCATCCAGACAAAATCAACAAGGAAACATTGCCCTTAAATGACACATTAGACCAAGAGATTTCATAGATATATATAGAACATTCCACCCAAAAACCTCAGAATACACATTCTTTTTGAATGCACATGGAACATCCTCCAGGACAGATAACATGTTAGGCTGCAAAACAAGTCTCAGTAAATTTAAGAAGGCTGAAATCATATCCACCATCCTTTCCAACCACAATGGCATGAAACTAGAACTCAATTACAAGAAGCAAATTGGAGAAAACACAAAACATGTGGAGACTAAACCACATGCTACTGAAGAACCAATAAGTCAAGGAGGAAGTCAAAAAATACTTTGAGACAGACGAAAACAGAAACACTATCGCCCAAAATCTATGAGATAAAACAACATCACTTCTAAGAGGGAAGTTTATAGTGATACAGGCCTATCTCAAGAAGCAAGAAAAATCTCAAATACCCAATCTAACTTTATACCTGAAGGAAGTAGAAAAAGAACAAAGACCAAAGTTAGCAGAAGGAAGGAAATAATAAAGAGCAAAGAGGAAATAAAAGAAATAGAAACTAAAAAAAAAAATCAGAGAAGATCAATGAAACTAAAATTTGATTCTTTGAAAAGATAAACAATATAGGTAAACTATTAGCCAGACTCATCCAGAAAAAAGAGAGGGCTCAAATTAACAAAATCAGAAATGAAAGAGGAGAAATCACAACCAATACGACAGAAATACAGAGGACCATAAGAGATTACTACAAACAATTATACGCCAACAAATTGAACAACCTAGAAGAAATGGATAAATTCCTAGAAAAATTCAATTTTCCACAACTGAATCATGAAAAAATAGAAAATTTGAAGAGACTTATTATGAGTAATGAAATTGAAACAGCAATCAAAAAACTCCCAACAAACAACTGGCCAGGACCAGATGGCTTCACAGGTGAATTCTACCAAATATTTAAAAAAGAGTTAATACCCATCTTTCTCAAATTGTTCTAAAAAATTGAAAAGGGTCACTCCCAAACTCATTCTATGAGGCCAGCATGACCCTGATACCAAAACTAGACAAAGACATTCCAAAATAAGAAAACTACAGCCCAATATCCCTGATGAACACAGATCCAAAAATCTTCAATAAAATATTAGCAAATCAAATTCAACAATACAATAAAAGGATCATACACCATGATCAAGTGAGATTAATTCCAGGGATGCAAGGATGGTTCAATATATACAAATCAATCAACATGATACACATTAACAAAACAAAGGATAAGAATCATATGATCATCTCCATAGATACAGAAAAGTCATTTGATAAAATTATATATCAATTTCTGATAAAAATCCTCAACAAATTGAGTATAGAGGGAACATACTTCAACATGATAAATGCCATATATGACACATCCACAGCTAACATCATACTCAGTGGTGAAAACCTGAAAGCATTTCCTCTAAGAACAGGAAAAAGACAAGGAGGCTCATTCTTGTCACTCTTCTTCAACATAGTGTTGGAAGTCCTAGCTACAGTAATCAGGAAAGAATAAGAAATAAAACGCATCCAAATTGCAAAGGAAGGAGTAAAACAGTCATTGTTTGCAGATGACACCATACTAAATATAGAAAATCCTAAAGACTCCACCAAAAGATTATTAGATCTAGCTAATAACTGAATTCAGTTATTTGAAGGGTACAAAATAAATATACAGAAATTGCTTGCATTTCTTTGCACTAACAATGAACCATCAGAAAGAAAAATTAAGAAAACAATCCTGTTTATAATTACACCAAAAAGAATAAGATTCCTAGGAATAAATTTAACTAAGGAGGTGGAAGACCTGTACATTGGAAACTATAACACATTGAGGAAAGAAAGTGAAGCGGACACAGATAAATAGAAAGATATACTGTGCTCATGGAGTGCAAGAATTAATATTGTTAAAATGGCCATACTACCCAAAGCAATCTACAGATTCAATGCAATGCCAATCAGAATCCCAATGACATTCTTCACAGAAATAGAGCAAGGAATACTAAAATTCATAGGGGGCAATCAAAGACCCCGAATTGCTAAGGCAATCCTGAGAAAAAAGAACAAAGCTGGAGGTATCACAATCCCTGACTTCAAAATGTACTACAAACCCAGAGAGATCAAAACAGCATGGTACTGGTACAAAAACAGGCACACAGATCAATGGAACAGAACTGAAAGTCAAATTCATTTTAAGAGATTGGTTGGACAAAGTAGCAATGTCTTTGTTCTTCAAGTGATCTCCATCGTGGTCCCAAAGCTAAGGATGCCATTGTGTGAGGAAGCTTGGTCTTAGCTTTCATCTGGTTACTATTCAGTTCCCCCTCTTCGACCTAAACTGCTTCTTCCTCAATTTTCCTTTCTTAAAATGACATTAGAAATATGACTTTTATTCACCCCTGTCCTATTTCTTCCTGACGCATCCAATACATTTTTGTTTACTGAATAAACACAAGAAATTAATGACTGAAATAGCGGTTAAATGGATGTGAATGAGTTGATTAAAACATCAAGTACAGATGCCGTAGAGGAGGAGCCCCGTACTGGCTCTAGGATTCACAGAGGACTCTAGGAGATTGAGTTATTCCTTGCAATTCTTCACCCCTCCCTGCAGCCCTGCCCTCTGCCTGTAACTTTGCAGCACCTCCCAGGAGAGGTGGAATGGCCTTCCCTGACCCTTGGCTGTGGGCTGGGCTGTTTGATTTGCTTTAGCCAATGGGATGTTAGCAGGAGAGAAGCAGATTAAAATGTGTTGGCCATGTTGAACTTGCCCTCTTGTGCTTCTGTCACAGCTAAGAGAAGAACATGCCCCAGTGGTCCTCTGTGCCGAGAGGATACAGGGACGTGAAGATCAGACCCAGTGTGCAGCTTGCAGTCAGGCCTCCTTCCCCAGAGCGCATGCCTGAGTTCTTCCTGTACAAGGACGTGTGCCTCTCTGAGTGCAGGCTCAGCCTAGTTCTGCCTACCCACAGATACATGAGTGAGAATGAGTTTGGGGTGTTTTCTTGCACAGCACTCTTATGGCAACAGCTGAGAAATACAAGGAGAATGATAGAAAACATTTGGACTAGGTACCTATGATATCCGAAGTCCATCTTCTCTAAACTGGTTTATGACTGTCCTGCTTCAAACAAGCTCTTCTCTTCAGTTTTCCCTCCAAAGAAACATCGTCTGTATGTCCCTCATCTTTCAATTACATTTGAGAGGGCTGGGCTTTTTCATATTTACTGTGTTCACACAGCAGGGAGTGTTATCTATAGTGTGACAGGTCAATACACATACAGTCCCCACATTCCACCTGGAAGAAAGTCAGTCACACAAATACAAACTCCACTGACAGGTGCTCCAGATGTGGTTGATGCTGTGTGTAAACATTACATGTGTGTTTGAAAGAAGCCATCAGACGCTGGCTCAGAGCATCAAGAAGCAAAAGAGGTTCCCATTTTATAGGGCATTAAACCTCTTGAGGCTTTTAACAATAATTTTTCTAATTTGTTAAATTTTTCATTATAAAAGTATTACATTGAATAAAAAGCATTTTCTACTTTAACCAAAAAAAAAAGTAAAATGAAAAACAAGAGACAAAATAGGGAAATCAGAAGGTGACTAAACTAGATAGGCATTAACACGAGTTGTTTCCAAACAAACCGAATTTCCCAGGATGACACCTGTCCCTTTCTTGATTTCTGCAGACGTGATCTCTTACCACACTTCCTCAGGAGATCCAGTGGTTCGTCTGGGTCGACAGCAGCAGCAGTTCGTGCTCACAGCCCTGACTCCTTTGCCCCCAGGTGGGAATCATCTCCTGGGCTGGAGGCTTCCCCAGTTGCTGTCTCCTCCCCACAGGGGCTTCTATGCAGAAGACGGCACCTGTGAATGCTGCAGCTCTCCTTGCAGAACATGTGGAGGAAATGCCACCAACAGCCACTCTTGTGAAGGGGGCCTCATCCTGGACCAGGGAGGGGGACAGGAAACCTGCTTCAACAGTCACGTGGCTGTGGAGGGGGTGTGCAAGTGTTGCTCAAAGATGTGTCAGGACTGCACCCACGAGAAAACATGCAGAGGTAGCTGGGAGCATCCCAGGGGAAAGCGTGGCTCTGCAGAGCCTCCCCAGCTGGGGGCTGACTCTCAGAGGGTGGGGTGTCCGAGCAGAACTGGGGGAACCAGTCTCCCTACCTTCACAGAAATGTGTCCATCATTGTGTACATCACTGAGGAAGCTGAGGAGGAGAGAAAGCCTTTCCATTGTGGACTCTGCAGGTTAAGACAGACAAGAGCCCCTTTTTGCACGATTTCTTCCACACATGTGTACTGAGCACTTAGGGGTGCCAAGCGCTATCCCAGGTGCTGGGGGAAACTAAGACTCTGAGAATAGTGCTCTGGCTAGGAACTTTCTCTCTGGAATTATCTCCCAAGAAAGGATGGCTAATTTCCTACCAAGGATAAGACTGACTCATAACTGGTGCTGTCCTA